>NW_027397102.1:13339654-13545218 GCF_003265705.2 Callorhinus ursinus | reverse complement strand
AAGAAGAAGAAGAAGAAGAAGAAGAAGAAGAAGAAGAAGAAGAAGAAAAGAAGAAGAAGAAGGGAGAGGGGAAGGGAAGGGGAAGAAGAAGTCTATTTACTGAATGTCAGTTATGAGCCAGGCAATACAGTTTATATTTCCTTATATATTAACCCACTTAATATTCACAGTCTATAAGTTAAATTTTATCTCCATTTTTTCAGATATAGAAATTAAGGCTCAAAAAGATTTAAAAATTGTACAATATTATACAGTTAATAAATCAAGAGTTGAGTATCAAGCCAAGATCTATCTGGCTCCCTTTTTTCTAGTATTCCACAATACCATTATGTACTTTATATTGCACATTTAATTCATAGGATGTTAGAATCTTTGTGTTGTCTTCTATACAGTAATTTAAGCTGGTACAGATAAAATATATATTTATTCTAAAGAAAATGTTAGATTTCAGACAGTTTTATAACTTCTATTATTTCAGAAATTATTAACTTCTGTAAACTTCTTAATTCACTTATTACACTGATAAAATATAAGGATTACAAATTAGTGGCCTGGAAATCACATTTTTAGCTCAAGATATTTTAAGGTAGGATAAGAAAGGATTTGGGGATTGTTTAGCTTAGAAGTCATTTGAGAAGTGCATTAGTTTCCTTGGCTGACTAATTTTAGCAGTTTTAAATCCTTTAATTTTAGAACTTGTTTCATGAAGAGAGGGCTTTTGAAGCTATGCCATTTACTGTTCTCTAAAAAAAAAAATCTTATTTATGGATATTTTTAAATAAAAACTATTTTCTTCACTACCAGATTTTAGTGGAGATATATGAAAGGAGGAAATGGTGTTTTTTTAAATAATATTTCCAGATTGATAATGAAGTGTTTTTATTTTTTAATTTATATTTTTAGCCTCTTGTACCAAATATTTGATTTGTACTGTACTTGGAAAACAGGAACTACAAGAAAAAATAAAAGCACAATGGGTTTTCTCTTAATCTACTAGCTTTGTTGCAATTTGCACATATGATTTATTTGAATACTTGGGCCATGCACAGTGTTCTTGTTTTTTTTTTTTTAATCATACTATTACCAAACCCAAACTAGAGCTGTTAATGAGGTACTGACAGAAGTAGAAATGCTAAATTGAAGTGATTACACTCTCTCAATGACTTAAGAATGCTATATGCAAAGCAGTACAGGTAGTACAATCCTTTAAGCCCATGATTGGCACTCTGAGAATCATACCACTGTTTTGTTTGCTAAATATGTTTTTCAGATTTCTAAACCATCTTTATGATAAAATGAATCTGGTTATATGTTTCTTCAGATATTTTAAATAGTCAGGGCCTGATATTATAGAAAGGAAACATGAGTGGTATTTTTTTAGAATGTTGTGTGACAAAACTAAAAGATAAATGTAATTCATACATGGAATGACTTTGAAAAAACATAATAATAGATTATTTCCGTTCTCAACACTGGATTAAATTTGAATCTAAAACAGCAAAATATAAACTGAGTTGAATATTTTGGGGAGATTTTTTCCCTATTCATAGTACTTATGAATTTGGCACATAGATATCTAAGTAAGACAATGTGTCAGGATCCACTCACTAAGAAGGGTGTTCAAGAGAATAAAAGAAAAAGAAGTCTCAGAAAGCAAAAAGCCAGCTATACAGACAGATGAAGATATATTCTATATTCACATTAACTAAAATAACTGCCCTGTCAAACTTCATTAATTTGGAATTCATGAATTCAGAATTTGCAAAACTTCAGAAGGATGATAGACTGATACTGTTAAAAAAGTTTAGCAAACCAATTAGTCAACAACAAAAGAGAAATATCAACTAACGAGAAGATACAGCAATGAGAGCAAAACTCTCTAAAGGCCTGATATAGAAGGAAAGCCAATTTCTTCCTAAGTCAACATGACTGTATATAAATGCGTTCAAACCAAAAATCTAATTCATAGCCTGCCACACATGAAATGTAAATCTGTTTGTAAATGAGTAGCCTAAAGGAAAACTCTTGTCCTTCAAATATTTTTAATTTAATAATTCTAGTATAGTTAACATACAGTGTTTTATTAGTTTCAGGTGTACAATATGGTGAGGCAACAATTCCATACAAAACCCAGTGCTCACCAGACAAATGTGCTCCTTTACCCCCATTGTCTATTTTACCCATCACCTCACCCACCACCTATCTGCTAACCATCAGTTTGTTCTATTTTTTTTTAAGATTTTATTTATTTATTTGACAGAGACAACGAGAGAGAGAACACAAGCAGGGAGAGTGGGAGAGGAGAAGCAGGCTCCCCGCCGAGCAGGAAGCCCAATGTGGGACTCGATCCCAGGAACCTGGGATCATGACCTGAGCTGAAGGCAGACACTTAACCGACTGAGCCACCCAGGCGCCCCAGTTTGTTCTATATAGTTAATAGTCTGTTTCCTCATTTGTTTGGTTTCTATATTCCACACATAAGTGAAATCATACGGTATTTGTTTTTCTTTGAATGACTTATTTTCCTTATCATTATATTCTATAGTTCCATCCAAGTCATTCCAAATGATAAGATTTCATTATTTATTGTGGCTGAATAATATTCCATTATATATATGCCACATCTTCTTTATCCATTCATCAGTTGGTGAGTCCTTGGGTTGCTTCCTTAATTTGGCTATTGTAAATAATGCTGCTGTAAACATATGGTTGTATGCATCCCTTTGAATTAGTGTTTTTGTGTTATTTGGATGAATACCCAGTAGTGTGATCACTGGATCATAGGGTAGTTCTATTTTTACTTTTTGGGGAACCTCCATACTGTTTTCCAGATTGGCTGCACCAGTTTGCATTTCCACCAGCAGTGCAAGAGTATTCCCATTTCTCCACATCCTTGCCAACACCTCTTGTTTCTTATGTTTTTGATTTTAGCTAATCTGACAAGTGTGAGATGATATCTCATTGAGGTTTTGATTTGCATTTCCCTGGTGTGTTATGTTGAGCATCTTTTCATGTGTCTGTTGGTCATCTGTATGTCTTCTTTGCAGAAATATCTGTTCATGACTTCTGCCCATGTTTTAATTGAATTATTTGGGTTTTGCATGTTGAGTTGTAGTTTTTAAAGGGGAGTAGGAAGGGGCAGAGGGATATAGAATCTTAAGCAGACTTCACACCCAGCATGGAGCCTGACACAGGGCTCTGTGTCAAAACTTTAAGATCATGACCTGGATAAATATCAAGAGTCAGACACTTAATCATCTGAGCCACCCAGGTGCCCCAGAGTTGTATAAATACTTTATATATTTTAGATACTAACCTTTTATCAAGAACATCATTTTCGAACATCTTCTCCCATTCAGTAGATTGCCTTGTAGTTTTATTGAAAGTTTCCTTTGCTGTGCAGATTTCTATTTTGATATAGTCCCAATACTTCATTTTTTGCTTTTCTGTCACTTTCTTCAGGAGATGTATGTAGAAAAATGTTGCTATGACTTATTTCAGAAAACTTACTGCCTGTACTTTTTTCTAGAATTTTTATGGTTTCAGGTTCTCACATTTAGGTCTTTAATCCATTTTGAATTTATTTTAGTGTACAGTGAAAATAGTGGTCCAGTTTCATTTTTGTGCATGTTGCTGTCCAATTTTCCTAACACCATTTGTTGAAGAAAATGTATTTATCCCATTGGATATTCTTTTCTGCTATGTTGAAGATTAATTGATAAAATAATTGTGGGTTTATTTTTGTGTTTTCTATTCTGTTCTCTTGACCTACATGTCTGTTTTTGTACCAGTACCATACTATTTTGATTGCTACAGCTTTGTTTTATAATTTGAAGTCTGGAACTGTGGTACCTCCAGTTTTGCTTTTCTTTGTCAAAATTGCCTTGAATATTTGGAATCATTTATGGTTCCATACAAATTTTAGGATTATTTGTTCTAGCTCTGTGAAAAATGCTATTGGTATTTCATAGGGATTGCATGAAATCTGTAGATTGATTTGGGTAGTATGGACATTTTAACAATATTTATTCTTCCAATCCATGAGCACAGAATGTCTTTCCATTTCTTTGTGTCCTCTTCAATTTCTTTCATCAGTGTTTTATGGTTTCAAGTCTTTGACCTCTAAGTATCTTATTGTTTTAGGTGCAATTATAAATGGGACTGATTCTTTAATTTTTCTTTCTACTGCTTCATTATTAGTATATGGAAATGCAACAGACTTCTGCACATTGATTTTGTATCCTGTGACTTTACCAAATTCATTTATCAATTTTTGGGTGGAGTCTTTAGGATTTTCTCTCTATAGTATTATACCATTTGCAAATAGTGGAAGTTTTATTTCTTTCTTTCTAATCGGATGACTTTATTCCTTTTTGTTGTCTGATTTCTGGGGCTAGGGCTTCTAATACTATGTTGAATAAAAGTGGTGAGAGTGGACATCCTTGTCCTGTTCCTGACCTTAGGGTGAAAGCTCTCATTTTTTCACTATTGATTATGTTTACTGTGGGTTTTTCATTTATGGTTTTTATTATGTTGAGGTATGTTCCCTCTACACCTACTTTGTTGAGAGCTCATCATGAATGGATGCTGTAAGTTGTCAAATGTTATTTATGCATCTATTGAGATAAGCATGTGGTTTTTATCCTTTCTCTATTGATGTGATGTATCATGTTTGAATTGCCAATATTGAACCACACTTGCATCACAAGAATAAATCCCATTTGGGGTGAATGATTTTTTTTTAATTGTATTGCTGCGTTTGGTTTGCTAGTATTTTCTCGAGGAATTTTGTAGCTGTGTTCATCGGAGATATTGGCCTGTAGTTCTCTTTTTGGGTGGTGTCTTTATCTGGTTTTTGTATCAAGATAATACCTCATAGAATGAGTTTGGAAGTTTTCCTACTTCTTCTATTTTTGGGAATATTTTCAGTAGAACAAATATTAACCCTTCTTTATTTTTTTATTTTATTATGTTATGTTAGTCACCATACAATACATCATTAGTTTTTGATGTAGTGATTCACGATTCATTGTTTTTGTATAACACCCAGTGTTCCATGCGGTATGTGCCCTCCTTAATACCCATCACCGGGCTAACCCATTCCCCCCAACCCTTCCCCTCTAAAACCCTCGGTTTGTTTCTCAGAGTCCATTGTCTCTCATGGTTGATCTCTCCCTCCAAATCCCCCCCCCGCTTCATTTTTCCCTTCCTTTTCCTAATGTCCTCTTCTTTAAATGTGTGAAAGAATTCACTTGTAAAGCTGTCTGGTTTTGAACTTTTGTTTGTAGGGAGTTTTTAGATTATGGATACAATCTCCTTGCTCTTATTCAGCCTGTTCAAATTTTCTATTTCTTCCTGCTTCAATTTTGTTAGGTTAAATGTTTCCAGGAATTTATTTATTTTTTTCTAGGTTGTCTAATTTGTTGGCATATAGGTTTTCATAATATTCTCTTTCAATTGTTTGTATTTCTGTGGTTTTGGTTGTTATTTCTCCTCTTTCATTGGTGATTTTGTTTTTAGTCCTTTCTCTCTCTCTCTCTCTCTCTCTCTCTCTCTCTCTCTCTCTTTTGGATGAACCTGGCTAGATGTTTATCAATTTTATTGATCTTTTCAATTACCCAACTCCTGGTTTCTTTGCTCTGTTATATTGTATTTTTAGTTTCGATATCTTTTATTTATGCTCTAATCTGTATTGTTTCCTTCCTTCAGCTGTTTTTTGGTTTTGTTTGTTGTCCTTTTTCCAGCTCCTTTTGGTGTAAGTTTAGGTTGTTTATCTTACTTCTTGAGGTAGGTCTGTATTGCTACATATGTCCCTCTTAAAACCACTTTTGCTCCATCCCAGAGGTTTTGTACTGTTGTATTTCCTTTTTTCTTTCAAGTTCTTTTTGATTTCTTCTTTGATTTATTTGTTGACCTATTCATTGTAGTATGTTATTTGACCTCCATATATTTGTGGTCTTTCCAGATTTTTTCTTGTGGTTGGTTTCTAATTTCATAGTGTTGTGATCAGAAAAGATGCATGGTATGATTTCAGTGTTTTTGAATTGTTGAGGCTTGTTTTGTGGCCTAATATATGATTTATTCTGTAGGAAGTTGTGTGTGAAAAGAATGGGTGTTCTTCTGTTTTGCGATGGAATGTTCTCAATATATCTGTTAAGTTAATCTGGTCCAGTACGTCATTCAAAGCCACTGTTTCCTTGTTTATTTTATGTTTGAACGATCTGTCCATCAATGTGAGTATGGTGTTAAAATCTACTATTATTGTATTACTTACTATCAACTAGTTCCTTGTGCTTGTTATTAACTTTTTTATGTATTCGGGTGCTTCCATATTGGGTGCATGCATATTTACAATTATTATGTCTTCTTGTTGGATTGTCCCTTTTATTATTATAGAAATGTCCTTCTTTGTCTCTTGTTACAGTCCTTGTTTTAAAGTCACTTTGTACGATATAAGTATTGCTACTCTGGTTTCTTTTGACATCCATTTGCATGATAAATCTTTCTCCATCTCCTCATTTTCAATCTTCATGTGTCTTTAGGTGTGAAATGAGTCTCTTGTAGCCATCATATAGATGAGTCTTGTTTTTTATCTACTCTGTTACCCTATGTCTACTGATTGGAGCATTTAGTCCATTTACATTCACAATAATTATTGATAGATATGTATTTATTGCTATTTTGTTACTTTTTTTTTAGTTTTTCTCTGATACTTTCTTCTTTTAGTCTCTTTCATAATTTGTTGGTTTTTTTACTTATATGCATGGATTTTTTACCCTTTATGTTTTTCATATCTATTACTGTTTGGTGACTTGTGTTTTCCATTCTGTTTATATATAACATCTCCTATATATAGCAGTCTGTATTACGTTGATGGTGGTTTAATGTTGAACTCACTCTTTATTCCTCTCCCCTCTGAATTTCAGATATTTGGTATCATATTTTACATCCTTTTATTTTGTGTTTAGCCTTGTTGGATAGAGTATTCTTGGCTGCAGATTTTTCTCTTTCAGCACTTTGAATAATTGTGCCACTCCCTTCTGGCCTGTAAAGTTTTGCTGAAAAATCACCTGATAGCCTTATGTGGTTTCCCTGTCTTTTCTCTTTCAACCTTTAAAATTCTTTCCTTATCACTTTTTTTTGCCATTTTACTTGTCATCTATCTTGGTGTGGACCTCTGTTGCTTGCATTTGTTAGGGGATCTCTGTGCCTTCTGAATCTGGATTATTGTTTCCCTCCCCAGATTCAGGAAATTCTCAGCTATTATTTCTTCAAATATATTTTCTGCTCTGTTTTCTCTTCTTCTTCTGGGATCCTTATAATGCAAATGTTATTATGCTTGATGGAGTCACTGATTTCTCTAAGTCTATTCTTATTATGCAGTATTATTTGTTTCTCACCTGTTCAGCTTGATTGCTTTCCATTACTCTATTCTCTGGGACACTGATACATTCCTCTGCTTCCTGTAGCCTACTATTTATTCCATTTATTACATTTTCATTTTCATTTGTTGAGTTATTCATCTCTGATATGCTATTTTTTTATCTTTTTGTCTAGAGTCTTACTGATGTCCCTCACATTGTTCAGAAGTCCAGTTTCTTTACAATCATTTCTTTAAATTCTCTGCCAGGGCATATTACTTATTTCCTTTTCACTTAGATTTCCTGCTATGATTTTGTCTTGTTCTTTCATTTTGGACATATTTCTCTTTCTCTTCATTTTGTCTACCTCTCTGTGTCTGTTTCTGTGTGTCAGAAAAGTCAATTAAATCTACTGCTTTTGAAAGTAGTGGCTTTATGAAGGAGAGGTCTTATAGGACTCTGCAGGGCAGTGTCTCCTGTTCACCAGAACCTGGCACTTCAGGAGAGTTTCCTATGTGTGTTGCTTGCATCCTGTTATTGTCTGTGAGTTGCTTTTTGTTTCATTTCAGACATCTGCACTGAATGTTTGCCTGTTGTGTGCTTTGCTCTGTAATGTTAATGGGACCCGGGTAGGCAAGTTCTGTGGAAGCATGACCTCAGAGGGCATGGGTGTGGGGTAGAATTGTTAGCAAAATTTGCACTGAGCTGCTAGTCCTAGACTGGATTTTCCATAGCCCAGTGGCTGCTGGGGGTATAGTGTGCAGGAGAGGTGGTGGTGACCAGGAATGTGAGATGTCTGTTCACATGGTGGCTGGGCAGTACACAGTGTCATTGTGTGCAGCAGCTGGGTGTGACTGTGTGTTAAGTGGCTGGGCAGGCTCATACAGCATTAGTAAAATTTACACTGAACCACTAGTCTTAGCCTGGATCCCTGGAAGTGTGGTGGCTGCTGCTGGTGTGGAATGAAAGCAGCAGCTGGGTGGGGTGTATAGGGCCTTAACAAAATTTTTGCTGGACCCAGGGCCCAAGCCAGTAGGCTTCGAGTGGATGAGTCTTCAGTAGAACTTGTGGGCAGGGTGCACAGCTAGCAGGTTAGGTAGCAAGTGTCTCTGAAACACTGTCTCCTGCAGGTAGCACTGTGTTTATGCTGGGAAACATAATAGGATGAAAATGGTGTCTGCCAGCTCCTCTGTTCCCTGAAAAGTCTCCCACCATCCTCTGAAATCAGTATAAACAGATCTCCCTCTTTTTTTGCAGGCTGTGGCTTCTATGTTTCCTATCCTCAAGCTGTTGTCTTCTTAAGGGCAGGGACCGGCTATAACCTGCCCTCACCACTCACCCAGTTCTGAGTCCCAGATGGCCCAAATAGGGTTCTTTTGAAATGTCTAAATCAGTTTTTCTGTGTGCCCAATTAAAGATAGCCAGCTATAAGATAAAGTAACCAGAAACTAGGAAGCCATTTGGTTGTCCCTGAAGCCCCTGAATTTGGGAGGAACCAATGTTCATGGAGGCACTCTGGGCTTCATTTGGTTCATTTGTTGCTGCAGCTTTTGGCATTTTTAGACAAAACTGGTCATGTTAGATTAGAAAATAGAAAATTACTAATTAATGGATCCATAAATTATAATGCTATCTTACAATTAGATTTGCTTTAATGAAGAGAGATATTTGAAAATTGTACTTTTAATGTCTTCTCTACAAATGATAATGAAGTAAAGACTAGATTTTGTTTGCTTCTTGCTTGTGTATATGTGTCCAGGTGTGTTACAAATGTGAGATTTTTTTTCTACCTCTGGATGGTATTGCTAAAATTAATTTGTAAATGAGCTCTATTTAATTGGTTTAAAGGCAAGTGCTTACAAGAACTGGGCATTCTAAAACTCAGAAAAATAGAGACTAACCCAAATATTTCTTTAAGTTCACATGATATGGAAAAAATATTCAATTATTAAAGTGTGCTAAAGGGGCGTCTAGGTGGCTCAGCTGGTTGAGCATCTAACTCTTGGTTTCCACATAGGTCGTGATCTCAGGGTCATGGAATAGAGCTATGTTGGGATCTGTGCTCAGAAGGGAAACTTCTTGACATTTTCACTCTCTCCCTCTTCTTCTGTCCTTCACCCTCTCATGCTCTCTCTTGCTCTCTCCAATATAAATAAATAAATCTTTAATCAATCAATCAAATTAAAGTTTAGTGGTTTAATTAAAGTAGACATGTCTTTAGAGTTACCAGCATTAAATATAAAACTATTATTTTACCAAGGCTTACTAAAGGTCAAATAAGCTCATGTTATCTATTGCAATTTTTCAGACAAAAATGATTTAAAATGATGCTTGATTTGTCTGTCTAATGAAGTTTCCATGGGTAATTGTTGTAAGCAATAGGTTAAATAAATAAAAAAGGTTTATATCTTTCAAAATTTTTGGTCACCAAAATTTTGCAGTTTTGCCAAGTTAAATGATTGAATTCATTGGATATCTAAGTCTTTTCCAAATAAGATAGAATGCTAAAACATCGACTACCAAGAATAGGTATGTCTGTTTTGGGCTTGTTATTGCAGAGAAACTGAGTGTCTGTGGGTAAACTTGCTTTGTACTTCAGTGAAAGTTGTACTGTGGGGGGAAAAAACATGTTTTCTAGAAATTATGAATTGTATTCATAAATTTCCAATCTAAAGAATTCTGGTGTAACAGACAATGCCACTACTTGGTTTTTACTAGAAATTAAGGTTTCTAAATATTAAGAATTCTGATAAATGTAATAGAGACTGATAGAAAATGATACGAGAAACAACTTTTTATGCAAGGAAAGTAAAATGTTTCTCTATAAGAAAGATACGAGGAAAGGGAATGCATTTTTGTTGAGGGAAAAGAAAGTAATTTTGTCCTAAAATGATACTGGTTACTTAAAGACAGAAGGCTTAGGACAAAACCTGAAGGAAAAAGAAAGTTGTAGAAAGTTTGTAAAGGGAAATCTTTGAAAAATAATTTTATGTGTGGTGGTCAAGACTAAGATTGAAATGAATGAATTTTAAAAGTGCACTAATACAAGATTGAGGTTCGGCCTTTCGGTGAAAAAGGCAAAGTTTTCTTGGATTGTTGGCCTACTCTTAATAAGAAATTGTAAACAAAGTTTCTTTTCTTTATCTGCCCAGAAAGCCAAAGTTTATTGTTTTATCTTTATCAGGTCTTTGATTTAAGAAAGTTAATATTTCTCAATATTAAAGGAGCTAGGTTTTACTAACAACTACCTAACCTATAGAGTCACTTATTGATATTTTGGTTAAATAGATAATTAAATATTAAGTTTTGTGGTGATCTGTGATCTTATTTAGGTATGTGCTTTAAAACCTTCTGATATTTATCTTAATAAAACTTCCCCCAAATTCAAATTCTAAATGAAGTCTTCTTGACTAATCTTATTTATTTGAAATGTTAAATTACATGGGAAGCATTATCAAATAAGTGATGATAAACCTTCTTATTTAAATTTTATGGGTAAATTCTATAACTGTTTTAGAAATTATATGAAATTCTTACAATTTTTATATGTCCTGGTATAAGGTCATCTTGACATTCTAATTATTGAAATGTTGTGTGTTACAGAAATAACTAGATTTCCTTGTCAACTGCATTACAATGAACTCTCATCAGATCTTTAATCATGTCCAATTTTGAGGTTTTCATCATTTATAGTTATTGTTCTTATGCTCTTGCAAAATGTTTCAGCTTTAAAGAGATTCATGAAAAGGACTTTTTGCAAATACAGGTTTCTGATATCCTTAAGACAATAAAACTAAACTGGGTAAGAATTTCCAGAACTAATGGGAAACCTGCATTCAAACAGAACAAGAATTAGTTATTTGAGACTGAATGAATTAAGAAAGATGATTATAGTTTTAACAACTTTTATTTGAAATATTGCTGGTCCTCTAATGTCTCCTTTTCCAGATTTAAGGAAATTTTCTCTTAAGTTATCTATTACAAAGAAAAATATGATACAATATTCCTTTGTGAACAAATTGAAATATCTATCTTTTCTGTCTACTTGAACCTTCCAGAATTCAGAAACTCTCATTGAGTATTCTTTCTTTCATGACAATTATAATTATTTGCATAAGTTCAGTAATAATCTCTTCTCCTTCTAACATGACAAGTATAATTATTTGCATAAGTTCAATAAGAATCTGTTCTCCTTCTAACAGGATACAATTGGAAAGTTTGTGGGGTTTTCTTTGTTTTGTTTTGTCTTTTACCAAGGCTTTGATTGGAATGTCATATCTGAGAGACATGCACATACTCAGATATGACCCAACAATTTTAAAGACCTAAGGTTGACTTTATGGAGCCAAAAAATACCCTTGGAAATGTTGGCCTGATATCTTGCTTACAGAGTTCCTAGCAGCCTTGCCAGATGAGTAAAGAATGTCACTTTCTGGCAGGTGCAGGAACCTCAGGATATTTTGGGAAACTTGAGAAATAGAATTCACCCAAATCTAAAAGCACTGAAGACAAATATGACCACAAGTATTTGGCTTGGCCTCTGGACTTGAGTGTCTATTGAAAGTTCAATCTGAAATCCCCTATAAAAATTTCCAGCAAAGCAGATTTAAAAGATCGTATATATGCAAGGATGCAAAGAAAGTGGAACCCTCTTATACTGTGGGAATGCAAACTGGGGCAACCATTCTGGAAAACATGGAGATTCTCCAAAATGTTAAAAATAGAACTACCCTACAATCCAGCAATTGCATTAATAGGTATTTGCCCAAAAGAGACAAAAGTACTGATTTGAAAAACAAAACAAAACACACACACCCCTGATATTTATAACAGCATTATTAACAATTGCCAAATTATGGAAAGACACCAAATGTCTATTATACATAAAGAAGATTTTACACACACACACACACACACACACACATAATGGAATATTAACCATAAAAAGAATGAAATCAGGGCGCCTGGGTGGCTCAGTCATTAAGCATCTGCCTTCGGCTCAGGTCATGATCCCAGTGTCCTGGGATCGAGGCACACATCAGGTTCCCTGCTCAGGAGGAAGCCTGCTTCTCTCTCTCCCATTCCCCTTGCTTGTGCTCCCTCTCTCACTGTGTCTGTCTCTGTCAAAAAAATAAATAAAATCTTAAAAAAAGAATGAAATCTTGCCATTTGCAATGATATGGATGGAGCTAGAGTGTATTATGCTAAGCGAAATAAGTCAGAGAAAGACAAACACCATATGATTTCATTCAAATGTGGATTTTAAGAAACAAAACAGATAAACATAGCGGGGGAAAGAGAGAGAGGAAAACCATAAAACAGACTCTTAACTATAGAGAACAAAGTGAGTTTTGCTAGAGAGGAGGTGCATGGGGGGATGGGCTAAATGGGTGATAGACATTAAGGAGAGCACTTGTTGTGATGAGCATCGGGTGTTATATGTAAGTGATGAATCACTAAATTTTACTACTGAAACTAATATTACACTATTAAACTAGAATTTAAATAAAAACTTGAGACAAAAAATAAGATAAAAATAAACAAGACAGTAAACCTACTTGATTGTTTTCACCTTCTCCTTTATTACATCCTGATAAAATATCATGATTATCCACCAATTTAATATAATTCCAATAAAACCCTAGTACTTTGTCATGATTATAACTTAGATAATAATTTTATGACCTTTTGGATACACTCTAATGCTCCTTTAGCTTACTGTGCTTATATATTACAAAGGACATCTATTAAGAAAAATCTTTCAAGAAGGGCTACCTAATGGGCGCCTGGGTGGCTCAGATGGTTAAGCGTCTGCCTTCGGCTCAGGTCATGATCCCAGGGTCCTGGGATCGAGTCCTGCATTGGGCTCCCTGCTCCTTGGGAGCCTGCTTCTCCCTCTGCTTCTCTCTCTCTCTCCCTCTCTCTCTCCCTCTGTCTTTCATGAATAAATAAATAAAATATTAAAAAAAAGAATTAAAAAAAAGAAGGGCTACCTAATTCAAATTTAACCTGCATTATATGTAACATTCAACAGATCAACTATTGGGTCTCTATAAACTTAGATGATAACTTATTAAGAAATTTTCCCAGTTCCAGTGGGAGAAACCAGTGGCAGTTTGTCCAACATGCCAAAATATCCAATGTACTTACAAATGGTGTTTTTGTAGATGGAATGGCCTAAGACAAAATTAAAAAATGTGTATCTGTCAAAGATACTCCTTTAGGAGTGGTTTAGTGGACTCAGTCATCTCTTAAATCTAAGTTTTCCATACAACCCAGAAGATTCTGTGGCAATTATGGGTCAATGGTCTTCTTTATTACCCACAGAAACCCAAAATGTCCATCTCTCCTAATCTGTGGAAAATCAGTAAAGACTTCTGTAACCTATATAAATGTTCAATTACTGCCTTGGTACCCAAACTTATGGCCAATCAGACTTACGACATTTTTCAACATCATAATAGGAATAGGAACTATTATAATTACCACTAGACTTCTTCCCACTGGGGGAAGATGGGTCTTATTAGCCAATTATTCTTACTGGATTCCAATATTTACTAACTCTGCAAATTCAGGCAAAATATATGGTTATTCTCTGAATAACAGTGAAACCCTGAACCCACTCCAAATTGGCCTATAATGGCTACACCTATACAAACTAACACATGGTATATGGAAAAAGGAAGATTTTGGGGGGGAAGATTTACAAAACGCCTATGTAATACTCCTTGATTTATTTTGTAATTGGAACATTCTCCATCACAATACTACCACTATATGGTATAATACTGGCTTTAAAACTCAAATAGATTGATGCCTGGGTGGCTCAGTCAGTTAAGCATCTGCTTTCAGCTCAGGTCATGATCCTGGGGTCCTGGGATGGAGTCCCACATCAGCCTTCTTGCTCAGCAGGGATGCTGCTTCTCCCTCTGCCTGCCACTCCCCCTGCTTGTACGCTCTCTCTCTCTCTGTCTCTCTGACAAATAAATAAATAAAAATCTTTTAAAAATTAAAAAATAAAACAAATAGAATTGCTTGGTACTAACAAAAAATTGTATTAATATTGATATTGATTACCAAATGTTTAGGGAGATAGAATTACAACCTCCACATGATGTAATATCCATGGCAACTAATTAGGCAAAGAAATCATTACCTATAATAAAAGAAAATTTAATTAGCTTCTTAAACCAATCAGCTCAAACATATCACAAATCAAAACTAACTGTAGATGAAGAAGATAGATACCAAAACTAATTCAAGACTACAAAATATTTGTAATATTTTTTTTTAATTTTCTCGTCTTTCTAATTCTGTACCTACTCCCCATTGATTATTTTAAACGTTATTGATTGGATTTTTTTTAAGATTTTATTTATTTATTTGAGAGAGAGAATGAGAGCTAGAGAGCATGAGAGGGAAGAGGGTCAGAGGGAGAAACAGACTCCCTGCTGAGCAGGGAGCCCGATGTGGGACTCGATCCCTGGACTCCAGGATCATGACCTGAGCCGAAGGCAGTTGCTTAACCAACTGAGCCACCTAGGCACCCTTGATTGGATTTTTATTACTATTTCTGTATTTATGCTATAAATATTACAAAAGTGCAAAGGCAAAAAGCACACCACTCACCACAAAGCACAAGTACAATGTTTGCATGACAATTTGCTCTCATTGAAAAAAAGTATATATCAATTATAATATTCCTTATTAAAAGCCACATGGTTGATCCCTTGATGTAGACTCCTAGGTGACCTAAATTGGGTCTAGCATCGAGGGACATGATAGACCCAGGGCAGATAAGCGATCACCCTGGCCTTGAGGGACAAAATAATGATCATCAATGCTTTCTGTCAAAAAATTATTGATCTTTTGATGAGAGAAAACCTCTTTAAAGGCTTGATATACAGTGGAAGCCATTTTAGATTTCTTTCTAAGTCAACATGACTGTATATAAACTTTGTTCAAACCAAAAGCCTGATCTGTGGTCCACCATGAATGCATTGTACATTTGCTTTATGAATGAGTAGCCTAAAAGAAAACCTTTTTAGCCTTGCAATATCAATGCTCCTACTCCCTGCATTCCTTTATGATAAAATTCATGATTCCTGCCCATATGCTAATCTATAATCTTTTAAGCTTTTACAAGATGTAAAAAAGCATATAATCTTGTGAAATTTGTTCATTCTCTGGAACACTTTCTTCCCTGTGAAGAGCCTGTTTCTTGGGCAGCTGTCCTAAGTTGTGCTCAAATAAAACTCTTTCTTACTTTTAGAGATTCTAAAATGTTTGTTCATTTTTCATGGACAATAGTTTTAAACTATATTAAAAACATTAATTTATAAGCCAAATACATAACCCTAACACGCACAGAGAAAAGCAGTTCGATATACTCATTACAAATGATTATTGCATAGATATTCAATTAATATTCCTACCAGGCCACATGCATTTAAAATAATTTTATTTCTTTAAAAAAACAGTATAGGTTGGGGCACCTGGGTGGCTCAGTTGGTTAAGTGACTGCCTTCAGCCCAGGTCATGATCCTGGAGTCCTGGGATCGAGTCCCACATCAGGCTCCTGGCTCAGTGGGGAGCCTGCTTCTCCCTCTGATCCTCTCCCCTCTCATGCTGTTTCTCTCTCTCTCAAACAAATAAATAAATAAAATCTTTTAATAAAAAAACAGTGTAGGCACCAGATTCCCATTACTATAGTGTTTTATCACCTAAGACTAATTAGTGGAAAGAAACCAAATTTGAATGAACAGACTTTTCTAGACAGGAAAAGAATTATGAAGTTAATGTTCTTTTCTATGGAATGATCCTTCTGCACCAAATATCAAATGATGGGAATAAGTCATTTCCTTAATACTTATGTAAAATGATATGTAAAATGCTGATTCATTCATTTCAGCAAATATTTATTTTTTTAATATTTTATTTATTTATTTGAGAAAGAGAGAGAGCACAAGTGGGGAAGAGAGGGAAAAGCAGCTCCCCACTGAGCAGGGAGCTTGATGTTAGACTCCATCCCAGGACCCTGGGATCATAACCCAAGCCGAAGGCAAACAACTAACCAACTGAGCTACCCAGGCACCCATCAATTCAACAAATATTTATTGAAAGTCTACTTATTATATAAGGCACTATGCTGATATACCATGCACCATAAAACATGTGAACAGCCTACCAATTTCTATAGAAAGTCTTATGGTCAGATTTTCAAGAAAGAATGTTCACAGCCTAGTGTTGTCCTATATTTCTACATACAATAAAACAAATATGAACCAAAGGGAATATTTTATAATCTCAGAACTCATCTCTCTCAGAAATATATTGTATTAGCCATATATTATACTTTTGTGTGCTTTAAGGGTTTCATTTTAATTTATAAATAAACTTGTAATCATGCATTTTTAGTTTTATAATATTGAACATATTTTCCATCAATTTTATTGCATTAAAAAAGGGTCTATTTTAGGGCCGCCTGGGTGGCTCAGTCATTAAGCATCTGCCTTCGGCTCAGGTCATGATCCCAGGGTCCTGGGATCGAGCCCTGCATTGGGCTCCCTGCTCTACGGGAAGCCTGCTTCTCCCTCTCCCACTCCCCCTGCTTGTGTTCCCTCTCTTGCTGTGTCTCTCTCTGTCAAATAAATAAATAAATAAAATCATTAAAAAAAATAAAAAATAATAAAGGGACTATTTTAAAATATGTTTTTTAACCTGTTACAACAACAAAAAAATGTCCTTTCAAATACCTATTTTGGTGATTTAAGCACAAAAACATCATTTTCCTAGAAAACACAAAGGTTATCAAGATCATAAAAAACTCAAATTTATTAAGTCATAGACAATACGAGCTATTTCATAGTTTTGTGAAGTCTGCTGCTGGACAAATAATTTAACTATAGAGAGAAATATTTGGCCTCAGCCTTGTGAAAAAATGTGGTGCTTCACTGATTTGATTTGGCCAAAAAATGACTGCATAAATAATATCATGAATGTAATAAAAAAGCATTACTAATTTTTAACAGTGTTTAAGTGCTTCAAAAACATGTTTTTTCAATCAGAGGGAGGCAAGATGATGGAAGAGTAAGGGACCTCACTTCATCTGTTCTACTGAATTTAGATAGATAAGTAACAAACCATTCTGAACACCTATGAATTCAACTTGAGATGTAAGAAAAGAATTGCTGGAATTCTACAAATAGAAAAGTGAATACTTTTTGCAAGGTAGGAGGTGCAGAGAAATAAATATGAGGAGATATATCAAAAGATAATTGGCTGGGCAGGGAGCCTCCATAAGCCAGCTACCGGAAAATAATATAGCCCTGGAACACAATATCCGAATCTTTGAAATCTGCTCCAGTGAGAGACTTCTGTGCCTGAAAGCTGCTCAGATGGTGAAGCAGGGCAGAATCCTAGGTTGGACTGTGTGGCCTCAGGATCCCTAGGGTCACAAAAAAAAAACAAAAAAAAACAGGGGTGCCTGAGCCGGCAGAGTTCCCAAGCATTAGAGAGGAGAAACTGGTGACGGTCAGGGAACCCAGGAGGGGGCTTTCAGCTCAGTTTGCCATAAATTATGAATGGCAGTATGATTGGATGACAGCTCTTTTGCAGGGACCCTGCAAAGGACAGAAAAGCAATGGCCCTCCACCTTCTCCTGGGAGGGGCAGTGAGTAAGCATGCAAGATTGGGCAAGAGCTTTCATGTGGGGCCTTGCAAAGGACAGAAAAGTGGCAGCCCTCTGCTTTGCCCCAGGAAGGGTGACACTGGAGCACTCACGACCGGGCAACCCCTGGCAGGGTGCAGGTACTGCAAAGGACAGAAAAGCGGTGGCCATCTACCTTTCCCCAGGAGGGGAGGTGCAGGAACATCCATGACCCATCAACCACTCTCTGTGTGAGGGCCATGCAAAAGAGAGAAATGCAAGGACCCTCTGCCTTCTGCTTTGGGAGGATTGGTGCAGGTGTGCACCACAAGGGTCTGCAGAGTTTGGCACACACAAAGGTGAAGTCCGCTTGTCCTTGAGGGTTTGCTGAGAGAGGGGACCACAGTCTCTCGGCTCTCAGCTGGAGATCGGGCTATGGCCATTTTTGTTTTCATCGACTAGAGAGGTACAGAAGGCCTGAGGAGAACAAAAGAGACATAGAGCAACCAGTAACAGATCACACTAACCCTGGCCCCCTGGCAAGGGGCGGTGCAACTCCACCCAGGCAAAGACATCAGAGAATCAGCACAGGAGGCCCCTCCCCCAGAAGACCAGCTGAAAAAACGGGAACACCAAGTTCGCAGAACACAGAGTACTGCAAAACTCCAGGGATAGGGGAAAATAATACATAGAATTCAAGATTTTTTTTCTCATGGTTCATTTTTACTTCAGTTTAAAATTTTCCTTTTCTCTTTTTTTCTTTTTTCCTTTATGAATTAGTTTCTTAATTTATCAACTCTTTGTTTTTAAGTCTGTTTTTAACTTTCATTTTTTACATTTACATTTTACAAATATATTCTTCAGTTTTGGTTTCCGTTCACTGTTTTCAATTTTATTTTTTATGTATATAAGTTTTGCTTTTTACAACTTTGGGATTTAGTGTCTTCTAACAAACAGACCAAAGGAAACAGGCATTCAAATCCAAGAGGTAGAGAGGACCCCTTCTAAAATCAGTAAATAGAGATCAACACCCTGATATATAATAGTGAAACTTGCAAATTTAAGAGGTAAAGAGAACATTCTGAAAGCAGCTCGAGAAAAGAGCTCCTTAACTTACAATGGCAGAAACATTAGGCTGGCAACAGACCTATCCACAGAGACCTGGCAGGCCAGAAAGGGTTTGGCATGGTATATTCAGGGTATTAATGAGAAAAACCTGAAGCCACAAATATTTTATCCAGAAAGGCTGTCATTCAGGATGGAAGGACAGATAAAGAACTTTTAGTAACAAAAACTGAAAGAATATGTGATCAGTAAATCATCCCTTGAAAGAAATATTGAGGGGGGATCTTGTAAGTGAGGACAGAGCCCAAGAGTAACATAGGCTAGAAAGAAACACAATCTACAGAAACAAGGACTTTACAGGTAATACAATGACACTAAATTCATATCTTAATAGTTACTCTGAATATAAATGGGTTAAGCTTTAATCAAAGCACACAGGGTATATTGGATAAAAAAGCAAGGCCCATCCATATGCTGTCTACAAGAGACTCATCTAAGCCATAAAGACATTTCCACATTGAAAGTGGGGGTGGAGAACAATTAATCATGCTAATGAACCTCAAAAGAAAACTGGGTTAGCAATCCTTATATCAGACAAATTTGATTTTAAACCAAAGACTGTAGTAAGGAATGAAGAGGGATACCATATCACACTCAAAGGGTCTACCTAACAAGAACATCTAACAATTATAAATATTTATGCCCCTAACTTGAGAGCAGCCAATTATATCGACCAATTAATAACCAAATTAAAATAATACATTAATAATAGTACAATAATAGTAGGGTATTTCAACACCCTACTGACAGCAATGGACAGATCATCTAAGCAGAAGATCAACAAGGAAACAAGAGTTGAATAACACACTGGACCAGATGGACTTCACAGAAGTATTCAGAACATCCCATCCTAAAGAGACAGAATACATTCTTCTTGAGTGCACATGGAACACTCTCCAGAATATATCACATACTGGGTCACAAATCAGGTCTCAACTGGTACCAAAAGATTGGGATTAATCCCTGCATATTTTCAGGCCACAGTGCTTTGAAATTTGAACTCAATCACAAGAGGAACTCTGGAAGGAACGCAAACACTTGGAGGTTAAAGAGCATCCTACTAAAGAATGACTGAGTCAACCAGGAAATTAAAGAATAATTTTAAAAAATCCATGGAAACAAATGAAAATGAAAATACAACTGTTCAAAACCTTTGGGATACAGCAAAGGCAGTCCTAAGAGGGAAGTAAATAGCAATACAAGCCTCTCTCAAAAATAGAAAAGTCTCAAATACACAACCTCACGTTACACCTAAAGAAGCTATAGAAAGAACAGAAAATAAAGCCCAAACCATACAGAAGAGAAACAATAAAGATTAAAGCAGAAATCAATGAAATAGAAGCCAAAAGAACAAAAGAACAGATCATTGAAACTAGAAGCTTCTTCTTTGAAAGAACTAACACGGTTGATAAACTCCTGGCCAGACTTATCAAAAAGAAAAGAGAAAGGACCCAACTTAATAAAATCTTGAATGAAAGAGGAGAGATCAGTACCAACACCAAGGAAATACAAACAATTTTAGGAACACATTATGAGCAACTATATGCCAACAAATTACACAATCTGGAAGAAATGGATGCATTCCTAGAAATGTATAAACAACCAAACTGAAACAGGAAGTAATAGAAAACCTGAACATACCCATAACCAGAAAGGAAATTGAAACAGTAATCAAAAATCTCCTGACGATCAAGAGTCCAGAGCCAGATGGTTTACCAAGGGAATTCTACCAAACATTTTAAAGAAGAACTAATACCTATTCTTCTGATGCTATTTTTAAAAAATAGAAATGGAAGGAAAACTTTCAAATTCATTCTATGAGGCCAGCATTACCCTGATCCCAAAACCAGAAAAAGACCCCATCAAAAAGGAGAATTACAAACCAATATCCCTGAGAAATATGGATGCAAAATTCTCACCAAGATACTAGACAAAATGCTCCAATAGTACATTGAAAGCATTACTCACCACAACCAAGTACGATTTATTCCTGGGCTGAAACGGTGATTCAATATTCACAAATCAATCAATGTGATACATCACATTAATAAAAGAAAGGACAAGAATCATATGATCCTCTGAATTGATACAGAAAAAGCATTTGACAAAATACAGCATCCTTTCTTTAGACATGTCTCCAAAGGCAAGGGAAACAAAAGCAAAAATGTACTATTGGGACTTCATCAAGATAAAAC
The DNA here is from genome assembly GCF_003265705.2 of Callorhinus ursinus. Taxonomy (NCBI): domain Eukaryota; kingdom Metazoa; phylum Chordata; class Mammalia; order Carnivora; family Otariidae; genus Callorhinus; species Callorhinus ursinus. The sequence goes on along the minus strand of NW_027397102.1, from coordinate 13,523,889 downwards.
AAACAAACAAACAAACAAAAAAACTTCTGCACAGCAAAGGAAACAATCCAACAAAACCAAAAGACAACTGACAGAATGGGAGAAGATCTTTGCAAATGACATATCAGATAAAGGGCTAGTGTCCAAGACCTATAAAGAACTTATCAAACTCAACACCAAAAAAACACAAATAATCCAGTCAAGAAACAGGCAGAAGACATGAAAAGACATTTCTCCAAAGACGACATACAAATGGCCAACAGACACATGAAAAAATGCTCAACATCACTTGGCATCAGGGAAATACAAATCAAAACCACAATGAGATAACACCTTACACTGGTCAGAATGTCTAAAATTAACAAGCCAGGACACAACAAATATTTGTGAGGATGTGGAGAAAGGGGAACCATCTTACACTCTTGGTGGGAATACAAGCTGGTAGAGCCACTCCAGAAAACAGAATGGAGGTTCCTCAAAAAGTTGAAAATAGAGCTACCCTATGACCCAGGAATTGCACTAGTATTTACCCCAGTGATACAAATGCAGTGATCCCAAGGGGACCCTGCACCCCATTATTCATAGCAGCAATGTCCACAATAGCCAAACTGTGGAAAGAGCCAAGATATCCATTGATAGGTGAATGGATAAAGAAGATGTGGTATATATATACAATGGAATATTACCCAGCCAATAGAAAGGATGAATATTTACCATTTGCATTGATGTGGATGGACCTGGAGGGTATTATCCTGATGAAGAAATGCAATCAGAGAAAGACAATTATCATATGGTTTCACTCACATGTAGAATATAAGAAAGAGTACAGATGTTCATAAGGTAAGGGAGGGAAAACTGAATGGGAAGTCATCAGAGAGGGAGAAAAACCATGAAAGACTCTTAACTATTGGAAACCAACTGAAGGTGGCTGGAGTAGGGGGTGGGAGAATGGGTAATTGGAGGACTGGCATTAAGACGGCAGATGGCGTGATGAGCACTGGGTGTTATATGCAACTGATAAAGTGTTGAACACATCTGAGAGTAACAATGTACTATATGTTGGCTATTTGAACTTAAATTAAAAAAACAACATGATTTTCCTTAGTACTTTTTGTGGTACTCACTTTTTTTCATCCTTTTTCTTTAATTCTTTTACTATAGCCTATCCATTCCATGTAAAACAAAGATACTTGTTATTTGTTTAAAGAAGTTAACTTTTAAAATTTTTATTGAAATATAGTTGTGCAATATAACATTAGTTTCAAATGTACAAAATAGTAATTGAACAACTTGATATGTTATGCTATGCTCACCACAAGTGAAGCTACCATTAATCAGTCACCATACAATACTTTCACATTATCATTGACTACATTTGCTGTCCTGTACTTTTTATCCCCATGACTTATTCATTCCATAAATGGGAACCTGCATCTCCATCTCTCCTCCACCCATTTTGCCTATTTCCTAACTCCTTTTTCCTGTAACAGCAATGAGTTTATCCTTTGTATTTATGGGCCTGTTTCTGCTTTTTGTTTATTTATTCATTTGTTTTGATTTTTAGATTCCGCATATAAGGAAATCATATAGTATCAATTTTCTCTGTGTGACTTATTTCACTTATTTCATTTAGCGGGTATAATCTCCTCTAAGGCCATCCATGTTGTTCTAAGTGACAAGATCTCATTCTTTATTATGGCTGCATAATAGTCCATAGTGTGTGTGTGTGTGTGTGTGTGTGTGTGTGTGTGTGTGTGTGTGTGTACCACTTCCTTTTTTTCAGATTTTACTTTATTTGACAGAGAGGGTGGGGGAGAGAGAGAGAGCACAAGCAGGGGGAGTGGGAGAGGGAGAAGCTGACTCCCTGCTGAGCAGGGAGCCCAATGTGGTGCTTGATCTAAGACCCTGGGAATCATGATCTGAGCCCAAAGGCAGACACTTAACCAACTGAACCACTCAGATGCCCCTATACCACTTTTTTTTCTATTTTTATATATCAATAAACATTTGGGCTGCTTCCATATTTTAGCTTTTGTAAATACTACAATAAATATAGGGGTGTATATATCTTTTCAAATTAGTGTTTTTGTTTTCTTTGGGTAAATAACCAGTAATGGAATTACTGGATAAAATGGTATTTCTATTTTTAATAATTTAAAGAATCTCCATATTGTTTTTGATAGTGGGAATACCAATTTATATTACAACTAATAGGGCACAAATATTGTTTTCTTCACATCCTGACCAACACTTGTTATTTCTTGTCTTTTTAATTGTAGTCATTCTGACAGATTTAATGTGATATCTCATTGTGGTTTTGATTTCCATTTCCCTAATGGTTAGTGAAATTAAACATCTTTTCATGCATCTCTTGGCCACCTGTATGTCTTCTTTGGAAAAATGTCTATTTAGGTCCTCTGACATCTTTTAATTGGATTGTTTGTTGTTTTGGTGTTGACTTGTATAAATTATTTATTTGGGATAGTAACCCCTTATCAGACATTTGCAACTATCTTCTACCATTTAGTAGGTCATCTTTTTGTTTTGTTGATGCAAAAGTTTATTATATTATTATTATTGTTATTGCTATTGTTATTGTTATTATTTTGTTGTAGTCTCAACAGTTTATTTTTGCTTTGTTTCCCTTGCCTTAGGAGATATGTTCAGAAAAATGTGGCAGATAATGTCAAAGAAATTACTACTTATGGTTTCTTTTAGGAGTCTTAAGGTTTCAGGCCTCACATTTAGGTCTTTAATCCATTTTGAGTTTATATTTGAATATGGTGTAAGAAAGTGGTCCAGTTTCATTCTTTCATATGTAGTTATCCAGTTCTCCCAGAGCCATATTTTGAAGAGACTGTTTTCCCCATTGTATATCCTTGCCTCCTCTGTTAAAGATTAATTGACCATATAAGTATGGGCTTACTTCTGGACTCTCTATTCTGTTCTATTGATCTATGTATCTTTTTTTGAGCTAGTACTGTTTTGATCATTACAGATTTGTAGTATATCTTGAAATCTGGTATTGTGATATCTCCAGTTCTGTTCTTTTTCAAGATTGTTTGGGCTCTTTGGGGTTCCCTGGTTCCATTCAAGATTTAGCATTATTTGTTCTAGTTATTTCAAGAATACTGTTGATATTTTAATAAGGATTACATTGAATTTGTAGATCATTTTGGGTAGTATGGACATTTTGTCATTATTAATTTTTCCAATCTATGAGCATGGAATACCTTTCCATTTGTTTCTGTTGTCTTCAATTGTGTCATCAATATTTTATAGTTTTCAGAGTACTGGTCTTTCATCTTCTTGGTTAATTCCTAGGTATTTTACTCTTTTTGGTGCAATTGAAAATGGAGGTTTTTTTCTTAATTTCTTTTTCTGCTACTTCTTTATTAGTATATGGATATGCAACTGATTTTGGGGTATTAATTTTGTAACCTCCAACATTACTGAATTCATTTATCTCTTCTATTAGTTTTTTTGGCAGAGTGTTAGAGTTTCCTGTGTAGAGTATTATGTCATCTGCACATAGCAACAGATTAACTTCTTCCCTTCCAATTCGGACACTTTTCATTTATTTTTCTTCTCTGATTGCTTTGGCTAGGACTTCCAGTACTATGTTGAATTAAAATGGTGAGAGTGCATATCCTTGTCTTGTTCCTTATCTTAAAGGATAAGGTCTCAGTTTTTCACCATTGAATATGATGTTAGCTGTGGGTTTTTCATATGTGCCTTTTATGTTGAGGTATGCTCCCTCTAAACCCACTTTGTTGTGAGCTTCTATCATGAACAGTTGCTGAATTTTGTCAAATGCTATTTATGCATCTATTGAGATGATCATATGATTTTTATTTTATTTTTTGATATGGTTTATTAATACTGATCAATTTGCAAATATTGAGGCATCCTTGCATCCTCAGAATATATCCCTTTAGATCATGGTGAATTATTCTTTTAATGAATTGTTGAATTCAGTTTCCTAATAATTTATTGAGGATTTTTGCATCTATGTTAATCATGGATATTGGTCTTTGGTTTTCTTTATTTGTGGTATCTTTTTCTCATTTTAGTATTGGGGTAATGTTGGCCTCATAGAATACATTTGGAAACTTTTCTTCCTCTTCTATTTTTTGGAATTGTTTGAAGAGAATAAGTAGTAACTCTTCTTTAAATGTTTGGTAGAATTCACCCACGAATTCATCTGGTCCTGGATTTTGTTTGTTGGGTTTCTTTTATTTACTGATTCAATTTCATTACTAGTATTTTGTGCAGATTTTTTATTTCTTCCTGTGTCAGTTTTGGAAGATTGAATGTTTCTAGGAATTTTTTCATTACTTTTGGGCTGTACAATTTTCTGGAATAAATTTTTTTATAGTAGTCTGTTGTATTTTTGTATTTCTGTTTATATTTGTATCTTTGTGTATCTTTTCTGTGGTGTCAGTTATTTACTTCTCTTTAGTTTCTATTTGTACTTTTTCTTGATGAGTCTTTCTGAAGGTTTATCAATTTTATTATCTTTTCAAATAACCAGCTTTTGGTTTATTTATCTTTCCTATTATTTTGTCTCCATTTCATTTATTTCTGCTCTGATCTTTAATATTTCCTTCTTTCTACTAACCTTGGGCTTTGTTCTTTTCCTATTTCTTTAGGTTTAAGGCCTGTATCACTGTAATTTTCCCTCTTAGAACTGCTTCCACTGCATCCCAAATGTTTTGGAACATTGTGTTTTTATTTTTATTTGTCTCTGTGTAATTTTTTTTAAATTTCTTCTCTGATCATTTTGTTGATGCATTGGTTGTTAAGTATTGTGTTTTTTAGCCTCCATGTGTCTGTGTTTTTTACAGTTTTTTTCCCTTGTGATTGAATTTTAGTTTCATACTTTTGTGGTCATAAAAGATTGATTTCAGTGTTTTGAAATTTATTGAGGCTTGTTAGGTGGCCTAACGTGTGATCTGTTCTGGAGAATGTTCCATGTGTACCTGAAAAGAATGTGTAGTCTTTTGTTTTTGGATGGAATGTTCTGTATATATCTGTTAAGTTCATCTGGTCTAATGTGTTGTTCAATGACACTGTTTCCTGATTGATTTTCTGCCTGGAGGTTCTATTCATTGACATTAGTTGGATGTTAATGTCCCCTACTATTCCTGTATTACTATCAATTCCTCATTTTATGTCTGTTAATATTTGATTTATGAATTTAGGCACTCCAATGTTGAGTGCATAGATATTAATAATTGTTATATCCTCCTTTTATCATTAGGTAATGTCCTTCTTTGTGTCTTGTTAGAGTGTTTGTTTTAAAGTCTATTTTGTCTGATATAAGTATTGTTACCTTCACTTTTTACATTATTATTTATTTATTTATTTATTTATTATTTACTTCTACATGCATTCTTTAGGTCTGAAATGAGTTTCTTATAGACAACATATAGATGGGTCTTTTTTTTTTAATACATTCTGTCACTGTATGTGTTTTGATTGCAGCATTTAGACCATTAACATTTAAAGCAATTATTGATATCTATGTACTTATCACCATTTTGTTAATTATTTTGTGGTTGTTTTTGTAGTTTTTAACTGTTCCTTTCATATTCTCTTGCTCTAGACTTTCTGTAGTCTTACGCTTTATTTTCTTTCTTTTTTTGGTGTATTTATTATAGGTTTTTGGTTTGTGGTTGACCTAAGGTTCATACATAGGACCCTAATTATATAAAAGTCTATTTTACATTGGTGGTAACTTAAGTTTGAAAATATGCTAAAATTCAGTAAAACTATTTGCTGGATTTCCACATCATAAACTTTAGGACTGTTGCTTTTGGATGAGATAACATAATGTAGAGACAGCATTAAAAAAAAACAGTGAATAGAAAATTGGTATGTACATTAAACTGATGGTTCTCAAATGTCAAATAGCTCTGTTCAGTGGAAATATTACATCAGTATCACTTGGTGAACTTTTTAAACAATATAGACACCTGAGCCACAATCCCAGAAATTCTGCTTCAGTAGGCCTAGTGTAAAGCCCAGGAATCTTTTTAAAAATTGTCCTTAGGTGATTCTGATACACTATATTGTTTCAAGTATCACTGGTCTCAATTGAACTTGTAAAGTTCTGGATGATAATTAATTCATGATTGAATTCTATGATAAAGTACAATTCAACAATATTTATTGAGCACCTTTTATATACTAAGCACTGGGATACATAGGCAAACAAGAGAGGTGGAATTTCAGCTCTCAAAGAGCTTGTATTCTAGAATGAGTGGGGGTTAGACATACAAATAAACAAATAAATAAACAAGAAAATTTCAATAGTGACTAGTTTTATGAAAAAAAATGGAACAAGGTGACAAAGGATAGAAAATGAATGGACAGATGGGAATTTCTTAGTTGATGAAGGGATCATAAGGACCTGAAGTACTAGTAACATAGCTATTGATTAAATATAAAGACCAAGTATTGAGTTTAATTTCTGTAGTGAAGACTGAGAGACTGACTTCATTTTTGTTGTGTGAAAACAATATAATCTGTATAGAAATAGATTGGAGAAATGCCTGTAGGTATTGTAAAAAATTGGACTCAAGAAAGAATCTTCAATATACCTGATAATTTTAATACATACTTGGCTAAGAGCCCAGAGTATTAAGCCATAAATATACTTTTGGCTTAAAAATTGTAAAGGAAAGTCCTTAAAGAATCCGAATATATCTTCATATTCATGTATATAACATAGTAAGCTAACAGCCTCAAGGGATTGAATGATTTGAGCAATTACATGGAGGTCATTTAATATTGTCTATTTAAGTACTGAAAAATGATTCTATGCAATAACATCATTAAAATATAGTTAATGTAAACTGTTCTTTGTGACAACAGATAGAGAACAGATTAATCTGATTCTTCAAGCCGAATTCACACACACACACACACACACACACACACACACACACACATGCATGTACACACACACACACAAACACCCTTATTATAAGTATGGTTAATGTTTAATTTCCCAATTGTAACAAATGTATGTTTATCCAGTTCAGCAAATGCAACTGAATTTTTTAAAATATATTAAAACAAATCCTTATTAAAATATAATTTTGATTATTCCAAATAATAACCTAAGCCAAAATGATTCTAGAAGTATTATTTTATTCTATAGGCTTTTAAGAACTACTAATGTCCATGTGTACTGAAAGTATATAATTGGTCCATGAATAATTCTAGGTTATAGAATCCAAGGCTAACAAGAGTTCATATCATGCTTTAAAAAATCAAATGCTGTTTTTAATCATTTCCATATAAAATAAAACAGTGAAGACTAAACTAATATTTGAAACAGGAGAATTGGCTTTCCATTAGATGTTCAAACTTTAAAAAGCCCTACTAAATTAGTTGACCACAATCACCTTATGGATCAGTAGAGTGTACTCTGGTTGACAAAATATGCTAATACAGTCTGGATACTTTACCAGAAGTTTCCTGATACAGTTATGGGGACAGGTATGGGTGATAACAGCCCTTTTGGACCTCTATATTGGCCAGAATGGTTTTCAGTTTTAAGAGTAATTATAGTTACTATCCTCTAAGTGAATGATATTGAAATTAGATTATATCCATAAGAGAATATCTAAGAGTCATGAGTCTGGCAAAACAGGTGATATGAGGAAGAGTTGTAGAATGTAAGGCACATATGATATGTTATATAATTTCAAAGAAGAGGTCATTGTGGGCTGGAGTGGTCAGGAAAAGCTTTAGGTAAAAGATAAAATCTAACCTTGGATTAAGAATAAAATTTAAAAAAGTAGTGTACTGGGGAGAGGTAAATATATAGAATCAGCAAATATTGGATTTCATGTCTATTAAACTGAATTTGAAGGGCTGAAAAGCAAATACAATAGCTGAGTCAGCATAAGTTACTGAAAACATTTGTTCTAGTCAATTCTGATATGAAAAAATTTCATCTTGGACAAGGATCATGGGTTAAATGGAGTATTAAAATGTTGGTATGAAAATTTTGGAAACAATGTCTGAACATAGAAACATTCATTAATAAAGCTGAAAGGAAATCTATGTGGTAATGATAAACATGAGAGTCTACCCTTTATGTGAGACTTCTACAATTCTATGATATTGCTAACTGGAATCTTTTGTTTTCATAGACACAGTGACAACTGGAAGCTAACCTTATGATGACATTGATGATCACCCTCACATTTTACCCATTATGGCAAAAAGGAGAGATTATGTGATGTTTTTTTGCTGCAGTTTTAGAGATTTGAAATAAGAAGTGAAAACAAATAAAATGCTTTATGTGTACTTGTATTTTAAATCAATAAATAATAAAGGAAAAAGGAAAAAATACCTATGGATACAAGGTAAGAGAGCCTTAAAATGAACCATCTTATGATGAATGTAGCCTCATTTACTTTAAAGAAAATATTATAATATTTTAAATAAACTATAATTGATTATGATAATTCTATTCCATTATAAAATTTTCTTAGATACTTTTCTAAAGTAACCTAAAACTAGTTTTTGTGGCATGGTTTTCATCTGTATTGAAATCATGAGTTGCAATAGTTTTATAGAGACCTTTACTACTTAAAGCAAAATAATTGAACAGCTGAATGGTGATAACACTGGCTACTTCTTAAGACATAAATATTTTCTATGTGAATTTGCTAAGAAATATATATATATATTCTAATAAATATATATTTCAGCAAAGTAGCAAAATAACAAATCTAGTTCAAGAGAAAACAATGATAACAGGCCTTTATATATTGTACTGATTGGACCCCCATGAGAAATCAAAAGCTTTTTAAATGTCATCTTTTTAATTATGGAACTTAACACTTTTGAAATACTTCTATAAAGTTACACACAAGGGACTTTCAGCAATAAATAAGATATACTGCATTAGATTATAATAGGTAGATGCATCCTAAAACATACAGGATATACTAAAACATTAAGTATATTTAGCATTCCTTTTTTCAGCTTTATTGAGTTATAACTGACAAAATTGTAAAATATTTGAAGTGCACATCATGATGATTTGATATATGTATACATTATGAAAGGAATACCTCCATCTAATTCACACATCTTTCACTTCACATATGTATTAATTAATTAATTATTTTTTGATGATGGCATTTAAGTTCTATATTCTTAGCAAATTTCAACTATATAATATGGTGTTATCAACCATAGTTACTGTGTTAAATTAGATCCTTATACCCTATTCATCTTAAAGCTGAACATTTGTACCCTTGTACCAACCTTTTCCAAATTCCCCCATGGACCAGTCTCTGTCGAACACTTTTCTACTCTCTGTCTCTACTCCTTTTTTTTTGAAATACTGTACTCAACATCTCTAGCTATTTTCAGATAAGGGAATCATGTCTTGCTTCTTGTTATGACTGCCTTCCTCCTTATAGCTTATATTTCTATATTTTCCTTTTTTGCACCTTTTTTCCAACTATATTGAGATATAATTGACATACAACATTGTGTAACTTTTCATTTATTTATTTATTCTTCAAAAGATTTTATCTATTTATTTTAGAGATACAGAGAGGGAAGTGCAGAGGGAGAGGGAGAGAATCTCAAGCAGACTCTGGCTGAGTGAAGAGCCTGATGGGGGCTTGATGCCACAACCCTGAGACCATGAGCTGAGCTAAATCTGTTTGTCGCTTAACCAACAGAGCCACTCAGGCACCCCTAACATCCTGTGACTTTAAGGTGTTTAATATGATGATTAATACACTTATATACTTCAAAATGATTACTATAATAGGGTTAGTTAACAACTTCATTACCTCATATAACTATCATTTATTTTTTTCTCTGATGAGAACATTTAAGATCTACTCTGTTAGCAACTTTAAAGTATATAATAATTGTTAATTATAGTCACCAGAACTTACTCATCTTAGAACTGGAAATTTGCACATTTTGACCAACATCTCCCCGTTTTCCCTACCTCCCAATCTCTGGCAAAAAGCAATGTATTCATCTACTGTCATTTTCTATGACTTTGTTTTTTTTAGACTTTTAGATTCCACATTTAAGTGAGATCATACAGTATTTGTGTTCCTCTGTCTTACTTATTTCACTTAACATAATGGACTTAAGGTTCATCAATGTCACAAATGGTAGTTTTACTACTTTTCTATGGCTGAATAATATTCCATTGTGTGTGTATGTGTGTATACACACATAAATGTTTAGACAGTGTATAAAACTATATGTGTATATATGTGCAAACATTTTTGCATTTTCTTTATCTACGTATCTGGTGACAAACACTTAGCTTATTTCCATGCCTTGAATATTGTGACTAATACTACAGTGAACATAAGAGTACAGATATCACTTCAAGATACTGATTTTATTTTTTAAAGATAGATACCCAAAAATGGGATTGCTAGATCATATAGTTCTATTTTTAATTTTTTGAGGCAGCTCCAAACTGATTTCCATAACATCTGCATGATTTTACATTCCCACTAACAATGCACAAGGGTTGCCCTTTCTCAACATTCTCACCAACACTTGACATCTCTTCTGATTCATCACTTACGTACAACACCTAGTGCTCATCACGAGTGCCTCCTTAATACCCATAACCTATTTAACACATTCCCCTGGGCCCATCTCCCCTCCAGTAACATACAGCTTGTTCGCTAGAGTTAAGAGTTTGTTTCCTGATTTGCCACTCTTTTTTCCCCACTATGTTATTCTGTTTTGTTTCTTCAATTTCACATATATGTGAAATCATATGGTATTTGTCTTCCTCTGACTTATTTCACTTAGTGTAATACTTTCTAGCTCCATTCACCTTATTGCAAATGACAAGATTTCATATTTTTGGCTAATATTCCATTATATATATCAATTAAATTAATTAACATCCATTATATATATGACACTTCTTTATCCATTCTTCAGTCAATGGATGTTTGGGCTCTTTCCATAATTTGGCAATTGTTGATAATGATGCTATAATCATCAGGGTGCATGTGTCATTTTGAATCAGTATTTTTGTATCTTTAGGGTAAATACCTAGTAGTGCAATTGCTGGATCATAGGGTAGTTCTATTTTTAACTTTTTGAGGAACCTCCATACTGTTTTCCAGAGTGTCTACACCAGTTCACATTCCCAACAATAGTGTAAGAGGGTTCCCCTTTCTCTTCATCCTCACCAACACCTGTTGTTTCCTATGTTGTTAATTTTAGCCATTCTGACAGGTGTGAGGTGATATCTCCTTGTAGTTTTCATTTCTATTTCCATAATTATGACTGATGTTGAGCATCTTCTTATGTATTTGTTACCAATCTGTATGTCTTCTTCAGAAAAATATCTATTCATGTCTTCTGCCCATTTCTTAACTGGATTATTTGTTTTTGGGGTGTTCAGTTTGATAAGTTCTTTATAGATTTTGGATACTAATCCTTTATCAGTTTTCATTTGCAAATATCTTCCCCAATTATGAAGGTTGCCTTTTAGTTTTGTTGATTGTTTCCTTTGCTGTGCAGAAGATTTTATCTTGATGAAGTCCCAAAAGTTCATTTTTGCTTTTGTTTCCCTTGCCTCAGAAGACATAACTAGAAAGAAGTTGCTATAGCCGATGTCAAGGAGGTTGCTCCCTGTGTCCTCGTCTAGAATTTTCATGGATTTCTGTCTCAAATTTGGGTCTTTCATCCATTTTGAATTATTTTTTCTCTATGGTGCAAAATATTTGTCCAGTTTTATTCTTTTGCATATCGCTGTCCAGTTTTCCCAACACCATTTCTTGAAGAGACTGTCTTTTTCCATTGGGTATTCTTTCCTGCTTTGTCAGAGATTAGTTGACCACATGGTTGTGGGTCCATTTCTGGGGTTTTCTATTCTGTTCCATTGACTATATGTCTGTTTTTGTTCCAGTACCATACTGTCTTGTTCACTAAAGCTTTGTAATATAACTTTAAGTCCAGAATTGTGATGTCTCCAGTTTTGTTTTTCTTTTTCAGGGTCACTTTGGCTACTTGGGGTTTTTTGTGGTTCCATACAAATTTTAGGAGTGTTTGTTCTAACTCTGTGAAAAATGCTGTGGTACTTTGATACAGATTGGATTAAATGTGTAGATTGCTTTGGGTAGTATAGACATTTTAACAATAGTTTTTCTTCCAATCTATAAGCATGGAATGTTTTTCCATTTCTTTGTGTCATCCTCAGTTTCTTCCATCAGTGTTTTATAGTTTTCAAAGTATAAATCTTTTACCTTTGTTTAGGTTTATTCTTTTTTTTTTAGATTTTATTTATTTATTTGACAGAGAGAGACAGCAAGAGAGGGAACACAAGTAGGGGGAGTGGAAAAGGAGAAGCAGGCTTTCTGTGGAATAGGGAGCCTGATACAGGGCTTGATCCCAGGACCCTGGGATTATGACCTGAGCCGAAGGCAGAGGCTTAATGACTGATCAGCCCAGGCACCCCTTGGTTAGGTTTATTCTTAGGTATCTTATTATTTTTGGTGCAATTGTAAATGGGATTGAGTCTTTGATTTCTCTTTCTGTTGCTTCATTATTGGTGTTTAGAAATGCAACCAATTTCTATAGGTTGATTTTGTATCCTGAAATTTTACTGCATTTGTGTATCAGTTCTAGCAATTTTTTGGTGGGGTCTTTTGGGTTTTCTACATAGAGAATCATGTCATATGGGAAGAGTGAGGGTTTGACTTCTTTGCTGATTTGGATGCGTTTAATTTCTTTTTGTTGTCTAACTGCTGAAGCTAGGACTTTCACTACTATGTTGAACAATGGTGGTGAGACCAGACAGCCCTGTCATGTTCCTGACCTTAGGGGGAAAACTCAGTTTTTCCTCATTGAGTATGTAGTTAACTGTGGGTTTTCTTTTTTTTTTTTTAAGATTTTATTTATTCACTTAAGACACAGAGATACAGAGACAGAGACAGAGAGAGAGAGAGAGAGAGAGAGCATGAGCAGGAAGAGAGGAAGAGGGAGAAGCAGGCTCCCTGCTGAGCCAGGAGCCTGATGTGGGGCTTAATCCCACAACCTTGCGATCCTGAGCTGAAGGCAGACGCTTAACCATCTGAGCCACCCAGGCGTCCCAACTGTGGGTATTTCATACATGGCCTTTATTATGTTGAGATATGTTCCCTCTATCCCTACTCTGTTGAGGGTTTTTATTAAGAATGGATGTTGTACCTTGTCAAATGATTCTTCTGCATCTACTGAAAATATTATATGGTTCTAATACATTTTTTTTATTAATGTGGTGTATCTCATTGAGTGATTTGCAAATATTGAATCACCCTTGCAGTGCAGGAATAAATCCCACCTGATCGTGATGAATGATTCTTTTAATGTACTGTTGGATTTGGTTTGCTAGTATTTTGTTGAGAAATTTTGCATCCACATTCATCAGGGATATTTTACTGTAGCTTACCTTTTCAGTGGAGTCTTTGTCTGGTTTTTGTATCAGGGTAATGCTTACCTCATAGAATGAATTTGGAAGTTTTCCTGCCATTTCTATTTTTTTAATAGTTTGAGAATAATAGGTATTATCTCTTTAAATGTTTGGTAGAATTTCCCTAGGAAACCATCTGGCCCTGTACTTTTGTTCTTTGGGAGATTTTTGATTACTGATTCAATTTCTTTGCTCGTTATCAGTCTGTTCAAGTTTCCTATTTCTTCCAGTTTCTGTTTTGGTAGTTCATATGTTTTTAGGAATTGATCCTTTTCTTCCAGGTTTCCAATTTTGTGGCATATAATTTTTCATAATACTCTTTATAATTGTATTATTGTGGTATTGGTTTTTAATACTCCTTTCTCATTTGTAATTTTATTTGTTTGTGTCTTTCCTCTTTTCTTCTTGATAAGTGTGGCTAGGTGTTTATCAATTATATTATTATTTTTTAATGTAACAGCTGCTGGTTTCATTGACCTGTTATTTTTAGTTGCTATATTTATTTCTGCTCTAACATTTATTATTTTCTTCTTTTGCTGGCTTTAAGCTTTACTTATTGTTCTTTTACTTGCTCCTTTAGGTGTAAGGTTAGGTTATTTGAGATTGTTCTTGCTTCTTAAGTTAGACCTCTATTACTAATACTTTACCTTTATGAACACTTTGGCTGCATCCTAAAGGTTTTGGAACTTCATGTTTTAATTTTCAAATTTTTTTTATTTCTTTGGTTTCCTGGGTGACCCATTCATTGTTTAGTAGCATGGTGTTTATCCTCCATGTATTTATAGTCTTTCCAATTTTTTTTCTTGTGGTTGACTTCAAGTTTCATAGCATTGTGGTAAGAAAATATGCATAGGATGATGTCAATCTTTTGGTACTTCTTGAGTCCTGATTTGTGACCTCATATGTGATTTATTCTGGAGAATGTCCCATGTGCACTTGAAAAGAATGTGTATTCTGCTGCCTTAAGATGAAATGTTCTGAATATATCCATCCATGGTGTCATTCAAAGCCATTGTTTCCTTGCTGTTTTCTGCTAGATGATCAGTTCATTGATGTAAGTGGGGTGTTAAATTCCCTTACTCTTATTGTATTATTATCAATGAGGTTCTTTATGTTCCTTATTAATTGCTTTACATATTTGGTTGCTCCCAAGTTGGGGGCATAAATATTTACAATTGTTAGATCTTCTTGTTTTTCCCCTTTATTATGATATGGTTCCCTTCTTTATATCTTGTTACAGTCTTTGCTTTGAAATCTAGTTTATCAGAAGTAAGTATTGCTATCCAGGCTTTCTTTTGACTTCCATTTGCATGATGAATGGTTCTTTGCTCCTTCACTTTCAATCTGCAGGTGACTTAGGTCTAAAATGCATCTCTTACAGGCAGCATATAGATGGGTCTTATTTTTTAAACCAATCTGACAGCGTATGTCTTTTGATTGGAATGTTTAGTCCATTTACATTTAAAGTACTTATTCATGGATATGTATTTATTGCCATTTTTTTAACTTGTTTTGTCACTGTTTCTGGAGATTTTCTCTGTTCCTTTATAGTCTTTGTCACTTTTGTTTTTTCCCACTGAAAGCATCCCCTTTGATATTTCTTGCTGTTCACTCATGAACTCCTTTAGTTTTTGTTTGGGAAAAGCTGTCTCTCTTTCCATTCTGAATGATAGCCTTGCTGGATAGAGTATTATTGGCTGCATAGTTTTCTCAATAAGCACTTTGAATATATCATGCGACTCCTTTCTTGCTTGCCAAATTTCTGTGGCAATATCTGTTGCTAGACTTATGGGTCTTCCTGTAAGTTAGGGGCTTCTTTTACCTTGTTGCTCTTAAGATTTTTACTTTATCAGTATTTTGTGTAATTTTATCTACAATACGTCTCCATGTTGGCCTGCTTCTGTTGATTTTAATGGGAGTTCTCTGTGCCTCCTGATTTTGGATGTCTGGTTCCTTCCCCAGATTAGGGAAGTTTTCAGCTATAATTCCCTCAAATACATCTTCTTCCCCCTTTTCTGTCTCTTCTTCTGGGACTCCTATGAGACAAATGTTATTATGTTTGATGGGGTCACTGATTTCCCTAAGTCTATTCTCATGATCCATCATTCTTCTCTCTTTTGTTCAGCTTCATTATTTTCCATTAGTCTATCTTCTATATCACTCTGCTTCTTCTTCTGCTTATTCTTATATCTGCTTATTCCTCTGCTTTTTCCATCTTTATGGTCATTACATCGAGTCTTTTTTAATCTAAATTATTGCATTTTTCATTTCTGACTGATTGTTTTTTAACTCTTTACCACTTTGGTAAGGGTCTCTCTAATGTCTTCCATGTTTTCCTCAAGCCCACTGAGTATCATTATGATTTTGTTTTAAATCCCATCAGGCATATTACTTATATCTGTTTCAATTAGATCTCTGGCTGTGACCTTTTATTGTTCTTTCTTTTGGGATGAATTCTTCCATCTGGCATTTTGTCTAGGTCTCTGTCTTCTTCTGTGTGATAGAAAATCTTGTTATGTTTCCTGCTCCTTTGAGTAATGTCTTTGTGAAGGAGAAGTCATATAGTGTCCAGGGCTGGTGCTTCAGGGAGTGTCTCTGATGTGTGCTGTGTGCACTCTGTTACTATGTTTTTTTTTAATTTAATTTAATTATGTTATGTTAGTCACCATACAATATACTATTAGTTTTTTTTTAATATTTCTAAGATTTTAAAAAATGTTTAAAGTTTGTAATTCCTAGTAAGAAAACATTATCTGAATGACTACCCTAATGGCAAGCCACTATAGAATGTTTCAGTTGCATGTGGGGCAGAGGGGTAGGGATTCTCTTCACAGCAACCCAGCTTTCTTCATGAGAAGGTCAGAGGTACACTGGTTTGTATTATTGTGACATCCATTAGGTGATCGTTGCTTTTCCTTCAGCAAGGGCTTTATTTGTCATAAGGGCATTATGCTTCACCTCCAAATTTACTGATGAGATTCATAACCTTTGGATTGCTCTGATATTTTGACATATTCACTGGGTTCTGGGCCACATCCTGGAAGGCCACCATAACTTCTGGATCCTGCATGGCTGCAAGAACCTCTGGATCCCTAAGAATTTCATTGAGCCCAGGCATTCCTGCCATTCCAGGCATTCCTCCAGGAAAATTACCAGGCATTCCCCCAGGAAAGCCACCTGGGAAAGAGCCATACTGAACTCCTGATTGTCGTCTGGCTTCTTCCTCCCTTTGGGCTCTCTCATGTTCTTCCCAAGCCTTCTTAACACTTTTTATTCTTTCTTTGATCTCTCACTCTTCATATTTTTGCTCATACTTTCTCCAATGTTCAGCAATTTTCTGGGCCCTTGGTTAAACTTCTTTCAGCATTGCATTAGCATCTTCATCACAATCCAGTTTACAAGCAAGGGCAAGATCATGTGCTGCTTCTTCCCAATGGCCTAGAAATCTGTGTGCTTTCCCTCACCACTTATAAGACTGAGCTGAATCAGGATTTATTTCAATAGCTCTGTCACAGTCTCGAATGGCAGCATTTGGCTTCTGTAATTTTTTTTTTATTTTTAAAGATTTTATTTATTTATTTGACAGACAGAGAGAGAGACACAGCGAGAGAGGGAACACAAGCGGGGAGGGTGGGAGAGGGAGAAGCAGGCTTCCCGCAGAGCAGGGAGCCCGATGTGGGGCTCAATCCCAGGACCCTGGGATCATGACCTGAGCCAAAGGCAGACGCTTAACGACTGAGCCACCCAGGCGCCCGAGGCTTCTGTAATTTGATGAAGACACTGGATCTCTTGGCATACAGAATGGCCAAGCAAGGATTCAGTATGATGGCATCTGTGAACAAGTCAATGGCTTTCTGTATTTCACCATCATTTAGGGCATCAATGGCAACCACTTATTTATCATTTGCTTGATCCATCATTTCCTCAGTTATCTCTACATTTTCATCTCCCATTTCTTGAGGGGCATCAGTATCTGGTTCAATCACACCTTCATTGTCAATTTCTAGATCACTTTCCTCACTTGATGGTTCGTCTGTTTTTATGTTTTCTTTGGCCTTCTTACTATCTGTTTTTTCTTCCTTGATATTATCTTCTGATTTAGTTTTATGAGTGGCAGGTGGTATTTTATCCCCCATGCTCTCCACCCACTCCCACAGGAAGCGCATTTCCTCGGTGTGCAGAACGCTTGGATCCTGCTTATACATTTTCACGAAGGCCCGACACTTGCTCACTTTGCAGGGGTCCATGGTCCAGAGGCGTTGGCAGGCGGCAGGTGGAAAGTGGCAGGCGCTGCTGAGGTTGCAGTCGATTCTAGGCATGGGCAGTAGCTCAGCGTGATCGTGTGGAGGGGCAATACACCATTAGTTTTTGATGTAGTGATTCACGATTCATTGTTTTCGCATGAAACCCACTGCTGTTGCTGTTTTGACTGCTCTATCCCTCAAGTCAGTTGTCTCCAAGGCTCTCTTTGCCTGCAGTTGGCAGTGTTTGGAACTTGACCAGAGTCTGGCAAGTTTTAACTAGGTGTGTTCTGGTTTGCTTCTTAAGTGAGACCTGCTACTACTTCCACTAAAACTGAAGTCTTTTGGAACTCTATGTTTAGTAGATGTGGTGCTTGCAGGAGTTTGTGGTGATATTCTGGGGTAGAGGCCTGCTGCACTGGTTTTCATGCCCACTTGCCTGAGAAAAACAGTACCCGCATAGTGAAAAGGGGTGAGACTTAGTGTAACCAGTTTAGGCACTAACTGGAGCACTACTAACCACTGTGCTCCAGTGGTGGAGCACAGCCAGTGGTGGAGTGGTGCTGTTTCCTGAAGTTGGTTTATGCTGAGGGGCAGGTGAGGAAATGGTACCACTCAGCTCCTATATCTTTGGGGAGAGATATCTGTGCTTGCTGCTCTCAGGGAAGCACTCCCAGAAGAGTGAATAATTTCCCCTCATGCATCCCTGGCATTTTTCATATTGCTGTTGTCATATTGTTTGTCTCTGGGTTGCTTGCCTGCCTGGATAAGTGCAATGCACTTTGTCCTCTGTCCCAGCTAAGTCTGCTAACTTTTAAACTTCCAAACTTTAGGGACATGTTGTGGTGGGGGCCTGCACTTGTCTATGTGTGTGGGGTGGTTCTTACTGTGCTTGGAAAGATGCCGCTTTAACTGAGAAGGGCAGTAGTGCCAGAGCATAATGGTGTGGGATTTGGAGCAAAGCAGGCTAAAGAGCCAGTGTCCAGTTTAGGTGCCCTCAACAGGTGTCTCTGTGCCTATGCTGGAGGTGGAGGAGTGAAATGGCATCTGTTGGCTCTTTTGTCTCCAGAGGTATTTCTGTGAATGTCATCTCTCACAGACATGCTCCAAAAAGAATGAACAGTCTCTCTCTGTGTGCCTTCGGTTGTCCTCAGATCTTGCAGTCTGCCCTGAGGAGGTTGTTTGCCTGCCTTCTCTCCAGGACTAGGACAGTGCCCTCAGATTTCTACCCCAGCCAAGCCTGCTGACCTCTAAAACTCTAGTCTTTGAGCCCCACTGGTTGCAAAACTCATGAAAATCAGCCCCTCTCATTTTCCCAGTCAATGGCTTTGGAGAAGTGTTCTCCTTGTGCATATCCCTGTGCTCTCCACTCTCTCTTGGCCCTCTCTACAGCTAGGGCTCCCTCCCCTCTGCAGCACCGGTGATCTATTTCTCCCCCAAACCACATCTCTGCATTCCTTATTTTCCATAGTGTGGCTTCTTCTTTACCTCTAGTTGTGCAGTTTTTTCTGTCAGTCCTCAGTTGATTTCTTTGGTATTAAGAATGATTTGATAGTTATTTAGTTATGTTCTAAGGATGAGACAAGCCCAAGATCCTCCTACCATGCTGCTATCTTAGCTCTCCCTATGAGTTCTTCATATATTTTGGGCATTTACCTCTTATCAAATAAATAATTTGCAAATATTTTTCCCATTCCTTAGGTTGTCTTCATTTTGTTGATTTTTTTTTGCTGTTTCCTGTACCTTTTTAAATTTAAATAAAGGTTTCCTTTAAACAAGTGAACACCACATTAGTAGTAGTATTACATGAGTCTTGATCAAGAATCCAACTGAGATTATTTTGATGATGTGACTATAAAAAATTATACTAGAAAAATCCCATGAAAGTGTATGTATCTATGTCTCTGTAAATTGGTTGTCAATGCATGACAACTAAAAACTCCAGTGAGAAACCTATGTACAGTATTTTATTTCAATAGTAGCACCATGTTGAGTGTATCTTAGTGTAGGGTTCTAATTTTTAAAATATGGTGATAATGTCTAGATTTGTTTTTGATAACATTTTATCCTGTTTTTTTGGATATTTCCAAATATACCCCTATCTCAGATTTAAATTAAATTAAATCACTCTCTCATCTGTTAAAGTGGGTTCTTAGAATGGTGCTGTTTGCAAGGTACCATGTTCCAGTAATGTAAGCAGTGGATAGAGTATGATAAATTTAAGAATTCATTTTGGTGAGAATGTGGAGAAAAAGGAACCCTTATCTACTGTTGGTGGGAATATAAATTGATACAGCCACTGTGGATAATGGTACAGAGGTTTCATAAAAAAATTATAAATGAAAATACCATATGATCCAATAATTACACTATTGGTATTTACCCAAAGAAAATGAAACCACTAAATAAAATATCTATCTATCTATCTATCTATCTATCTATCTATCTATCTATCTATCTATCTAGATATGCACCTTATGTTTATTATAGCATTATTTACAATAACCAAATTATGGAAGCAACATAAATGTCAGTTAACAGATTAATAGATAAGGAGATGTGGTATATATCTATGTATATATATCTACATATATGTAATAAAATATTATATATATTTAAAGAAATATTACACAGCCATAAAATAGGATGAGATCTTGATATTTGCAACAACATGGATGGAATTAGAGGGTATTATGGTAAGTAAATAACTCAGAAAAAGGCAAATATCATATGATTTCACTCATATGTAGAATCTACAAAACAAATAAACAGCAGAATCAGACCTATAAATATAGAGAACAAACTGATGGTTGCTGGAAAGAAGGTGGGTGAGGGGATGAGTAAAATGGGTTTAGGGGAGTAGAAGATTCAGGCTTCCAGTTATGGAATAACTAAGACATGGTAATAAAAGGCACAGCATAGGGGCGCCTGGGTGGCTCAGCCATTAAGCATCTGCCTTCGGCTCAGGTCATGATCCCAGGGTCCTGGGATCAAGCCCTGCATCGGTCTCCCTGCTCCGTGGGAAGCCTGCTTCTCCCTCTCACACTCCCTCTGCTTGTGTTCCCTCTCTCACTGTGTCTCTCTCTGTCAAATAAATAAATAAAATCTTTAAAAAAAAAAGGCACAGCATAGGGAATATAGTCAATGGTATTGTAATAGCATTGTATGGTGAGTGATGATAGCTACCCTTCTGGTAAGCATAGCATAATGTGTACAGTTGTCCAATCACTATGTTTTACAGCTAAAATTAATATTGCAATGTGTGTCAGGTATACTCAAATAAAAAATAAAGACAAAAATCCATTTTGATAACAACATTGTTTTATTTGGATTATGGTAAAAATTAACCTAACAACATGTGGAAAAAAGGATCAGAGGCCTGCAAATAAACATGATCTTAGCTAAACCCAGCAGTGGAGAAACCAAGGCTATTTATGGCTTAACAGAGGACAATGACTGCCTTGGAAAAGAGGAAGCAATCTCCAAAAATAAATGTGGAGATTAGTTAGATGAATAAGGGCAGAATATTTGGTCTATGAGTGTTTTTCTAGTACTCAAATTACACTGCCTACATAAGGGGTCACCAGGAGGAGTCTAGAGGCAAGACTGAAGCATTATTTTCACTGGGTTCTAAAAGCAAATGTTGGTGGGCAACAGTCCTTTTAGGTATCCAAACTTTACCTTAACACAAACATTTCCCCAGTATAGAGAAACAGCTTCCTTTTTCTGAAACTACTAGGCACCTAATTATTGTCCAAAAGAATAAACATGTCACACACACACACACACACACACACACACACACCCTCTGCATCAGTAGTTAGCATACTGGAACTAAGGGTACAGTTATTTTTATTACTAAAAGTACAGTTTTGGTAAGTAAGTTTTTCTAATTTAGTTAAAAATACTAACATTATCTATGACTTATTTGATATGATTATAGCACTTGTTACATTTCATTTTGCTTTATAATTATCGGTATACATATTTTATGCTCTCTGCTATAATGTAAGCAACTGGAAAGCAGTTATTTTATACATCATTCTCTCTTTCAAGGTACTTCAGATATACTAGGTTCATAAATATTTATTGAATGTATTAATTATGTAGTAGTTTTAGGGGAATTTTAACTTTTATGAAATTTTTGTTTTCCAGACATGAAAAGATTTTATAGTAATATGCTTTTTTGACTTTCATTTATTGTTTCATATCAGTGTAAAAAGCTTGCAGTCAGAATTACTTTAGCTTCTTTAACAGTAGGGAGAACGTCTTGACATACAAAATTGAATCTAAAAGGAATATAAAATAAAACACTCCAGAAAATGAGTAAGACTCAGCGAGCAGGAAGGTCCAAGCTCAAAGTATCTCAGCTGAGGTCAACATTAAAGCATTTTCAGGTTTTGTTTGTTTGTTTTTTCTGTTTGTTTTTGTTTTTGTTTTTGTAGAAAGCATTCCCTTCGTGTCTCACTAAGTGCTTCTAGAACAAGTGTTAACAAAATATGGCCTGTGGGCCAAATCCAGCAGCCATCTCTTTTGTATAGTTAGTAAGCTAAAAAGGGATTTTACATTTTTTAAATAATTAACAAGAGCAAAAGGACACAGGAAAATTATGTGCAGTTCCAAATTCAATGTCTATAAATATGGTTTTATTGAAATGCTGTAACACTTATTCATTTACATGTTACCTCTGGCTGTTTTCACACTAAGATCAGTTGAGTAGTTGCAACAGAGACTGGATGGCCTACAAAGCTCAAGATATTTACTGTCACTTTACAGAAAAAGTGTATTAAGTGTATTTACCCTTACTCTAACATATTCATTGTATTCATGTCTCACAGCGTGCTTCTAGAATATCCAACAAAGACTTAAAAGTTTTTATTATCTTATATGTTATATTTTGTTAGTTTGATTTTACCACAACCCAATTAGCACAATGATGCATTAAAACAAATCATTGAATTTCTCGCATTTCATCCATTGTTCAGATTACTAGAAAATGTTACCTGCTAAACTTTACCACTGCAGTGGATACCACTAGATATCCACTTCAGCAAATGTGGGAAAGATGTTTGTAATTGACTTGATTGTGAAGATACATGGAAATCTCCTCAAATCAGAAAGGAAATGAAGAAATTGGTAAAATAATGACTTATTATAAAATAAGTAACTGAATGATTGAGCAATGGCTAAATAATAAGGAGGCAGTTTTTATTTTTTATCACGTATAAGAAACTATAGTACGCTTAATAGTCTGCCTAAGATGAATGAGGTATGATGAAAATTTTTCAAAAATGTAAAATGATAATGATAACATTTATTGAACATTTACATGTGAGGCACTGTTCCAATAACTTTATATTTATTGTTTCAATTTGTCTTCTATACAACCATATGAAATAGGTGCAGATAGTTTTCTCATTTTAAAAATGAGAGTAACTGAGACACAAAGAGTTTAAATAATTCAATTGAGGTCATAAACACAAATAAGCAGCAGAACTTGTCTTTGAATTCTGATACTATGACTCTAGAGTATACCCAGTAATGCCTTTTTATGTAGGGTGTGGTAGAAAAATGTCCCAGGACACAAACACACTTTACTTGGGTTGGGTGTGGGGCCAAAAATAGCTTTTGTTTTTCTAGAAAACAATGGGCATTTTAGGTTGGTTAACATGACTTGAAGATAAATTCTATTGTTCATGTCAATTAATTTTTTCTTCCATATATTAGCAATTTCATCAGTGTGTTTTTTCATTCCCATTAATTTTATAAAGCAAATCATATCTAATATTTTGAGCAAATTGAATACAAACTGAGGTAGACTGCAAAAATAATGATTCTTTTGGGATGAACAAACCCTAAATTACAAAGACACACTTTGCTGCCCATAACAATTACCAATTATTCTCTGTTTGCAGCCAGCAGCATAAAGTGGATCAAAAGACAAGAAAAGGTTTTGTATTTGGCAAAAACAGCAAGACAGTATTGTTATGTACAAGTTTAGGGTTGACCTTTCCATGATACCTGCTTAAAATTCATAGTCATTGATTCACAGAACTAATATTGGCAAATTTCCATTGCTGCTTTTCAGTCACAGATCAATCTAAAAATCAACATATTTTTTAATGATGTTATTTTAGATGTTTTTGTAGAGAAGTGTCAAATTATGAAAAATAATAAAAATAAAGTATTTGGTAGTGCTGAAGCCCCCCATCATTGAATATGACAATCAGATACATCAAGAAAAACAAAGATAAATAAATTAATATGAACATGATGTTTTAGCAAAAGACATCAAGCTACTTTCCATATATGCAGGAGACATAAAAGGAACTGAAGACTCTGGGAAAAAATCAGAACAAACATTTTATTTAAAGAAAAATGATGACAAAAATTTGAATTGAGAAAAAAATAGTTTTAGTCTTTCTCACTACCCTCTATTAAATTCAGCAGATACTGGATAATGATGAGAAGGCCTCAGAAGTAGAAGATTCCAGAGAAACCAGCATGAAAACAGTCTAAACTAAAAATGACTCAAGGTTTTAACATCACTAAGAATATATATGTGTATATATATATATAATTATAGTATACATTAATATGCATAAAAATTATATACAGTTTATACTATATATGCAGAATATAATCTGTATTCTAGGTTCCTTTTAAGTTTGCTAATCTCATTAAGGTGCAAGTTCTTTTATCTACTGTGCAGTACTTCTGTTGTAAAACTTTAATGCATATTTTAGCCCTAATTATTCACAAAATATAAAAATAAAATGAAAAATTTTCTGTGGTTTGTTTTGCTTTAGTATTTAAAGGGTTTATACCCTTTAATGAAATCTGAGAAAAGCAAAGATTTTGGCAATAGTATCCAGTAAGAGAAAATTCAAATACAAGTTTAGGTGTAGCTTTGGGATTTGTGAGTTTTGTCTCCATTCTTTTCAAGATTTCTTGCATAAATTCTTATAATTTAAAAAAGAGAGGGGCACCAGGGTGCCTCAGTTGGTTGCCATCTGACTCTTAGTTTCAATTCAGATGATGGTCTCATGGTTGTAGGATCAAGCCCCACATCAGGCTGCACATTCAGTGTGAAGTCTACTTCAGATTCTCTCTCCCTCTGCCACTTCCCCAGCTCATACTCTCCCTCTCAAATAAATAAATAAATAAATAAATAAATAAATAAATAAAACTTTAAAAAATAAAAAGAGAAGGGCAAAAGGGGAGGAGCAAGATGGCGGAGGGGTAGGAGACCTAAATTTTGTCTGGTCCCAGGAATTCAGCTAGATAGGGACCAAACCATTCTGAACTCCTACGAACTCAAAAGGAGATCAAAGAAAAGAATAGCAGCAACTCTCTGAACAGAAAAGCGACAACTTTCTGGAAGGTAGGACATGCGGAAAAGTGAATCTGAAGTGATATTCGGGAAGACAGATGGAGAGGGAGGGAGCCTCTGTCAGCCACTATTGGCAAGTGGTAGAGCAGTGGAGCACAAAATTAGAATTTTAGAAGTTGGCTCTGCTGAGTGATGTCACTCCACTGGCTAAGCAGGGGGTGGAACACTCACTGGGACTGTGTGGTCTCAGGGCCCTCAGGGTCACAGAAATACCGGGTGTGCCTGAGTGTAGCAGAGCTCCCAGGTATCGGAGCAGGGAAGCCGGCTGCAGAGATGGAGCCGAGGAGTGGGCTCTCAGCTTGGGGTTGCCATAAGCCATGATCTGCAGCACACTCAGGCCACTGCTCTGCCGGCAGGGACCCAATAAGCGGCAGATCCAGGGAGACTCCCCTTCCTCCCCTGGGAGGAGCGATGCCAGAGTGCACCACAGGAATCTGCTGGGTTTGGAGACTCCACACGGGGTCATGAGCCAGAGACAGAAACAGTCACAGGCCTGGTGAGCACGGAGTGTGGCCAGAGACCAGGGAGACGGGAGTGATTGACTGCTTTTCTCTGGGGGCTCACTGAGGAGTGGGGCCCCGAGTTCTTAGCTCCTCTGGGGCAGAGTTTGGGAAGCCACCATTTTCACTCTCATCCTCCAAAATTGTACCGAAACCTTGCAGGAAACAATAGCGCCAGAGAGCAAATCCAGGCAGATTATTTAGTCTGGCCTCTGGCAAGGGCAGGGCAATTCCACCTTGGGCAAAGACATTGGGGAACCACTGCAACAGGCCCCGCCCCCAGAAGATCAGCAAGAACAGCCAGCCAAGACTGAGTTTACCAATCAATGAGAATGGCAGAACGCCAGCGCTAGGGGAATACAGCACATAGAATTCATGGCTTTTTCCCCCCTTATTCTTTAGTCTTTCAAACTTAATTTTTTTTAATTTTACTTTTTTTCTTTTACTTTTTATTTTGAATTTTTCTTTTTCCCTTTTTCAACCAATACCTTATCAATTCCATTTTTAAAATCCTTTTTTACTTTTCATTTTTAGAGTCATATTCTATCCCTTCATAGTAGTTAACCTTTTTTTTGGTATATATATAAGTTGTTCTCTCTTTAAAATTTTCAGATACAGTTTCTTCTAACAGACCAAAAGATACCCTAAATCTCTAGTGTATGACTTTGTTCTAGCCTCCTGCCTGATCACATTCTCCCCCCACCATTTTTCTTTAATTTCTCTTCTTTCTTTTTCAACCAACTTCTTATCTTAGTTCATTTTATAAAATCGTTTATAATTTTCATCTTTATAGGCATATGCCATCCCTTCATTGTATTTACCCTTATTTTTGTACATATATAAGCTTTTTTTTTCTATAAAATTTTGGGAAGCAGTTTCTTCTAACAGACCAAAATACGTCTAAAATCTAGTGTGTGGCACTGATCTATTCACCAGCCTGATCACATTTGATAATATTTTTTTTAATCTTTCTTTCCTTTTTTTTTCCTTTTTTCTTTCTTTCTCTTTCTTTTCCCACAGTTTCAGGCCTCTTCTGATTTTTTTTTAAAGATTTTATTTATTTATTTGACAGAGAGAGACACAGCAAGAGCGGAAACACAAGCAGGGGGAGTGGGAGAGGGAGAAGCAGGCTTCCTGCCAAGCAGGGAGTCTGATGCAGGGCCCAATCCCAGGACCCTGAGATCATGACCTGAGCCGAAGGCAAACACTTAATGACTGAGCCACCCAGGTGCCCCAGGCCTCTTCTGATTGGTTTAGTGTATACTTTTCTAGGGCCATTGTTAGCCTTTTTTGTTCTCTTATTCATCTATTCTCCTCTGGACAAAATGAAAAGACAGAAAAATTCATCTCAAAAAAAAAAAAAGAACAAGAAGCAGTACTGACTGCCAGGGACCTAATCAATATGGGCATTAGTAAGATGTCAGAACAAGAGTTCAGAATGATGATTTTAAAGATATTAGCTGGGCTTGAAAAAAGCATGGAGATATTACAGAAACGCTTTCTGGAGAAATAAAATAACTAAAATCTAACCAAGGTGAAACCAAAAAGTCTATTAATGAGCTGCAATAAAAAATGGAGGCTCTAACACCTAGGATAAATGAGGCAGATGAGAAAACTAATGATATAGAAGACCAAATGATGGAAAATAAAAGAGCTGAGAAAAAGAAAGAGAAACAACTACTGGATCACGAGGGCAGAATTCGAGAGATAAGTGATACCATAAGACAAAACCATATTAGAAAAATTGGAAAGCCAGAAGAAGAAGAAAGAAAGAGGGGCAGAAGGTACATTGGAGCAAATTATAGCAGAGAACGTCCGTAATTTGGGGAAGGAAACAGTCATCAAAATCCAGGAGGCACAGAGAATCCCCCTCAAA
Source organism: Callorhinus ursinus (assembly GCF_003265705.2). Taxonomy (NCBI): domain Eukaryota; kingdom Metazoa; phylum Chordata; class Mammalia; order Carnivora; family Otariidae; genus Callorhinus; species Callorhinus ursinus. The sequence goes on along the minus strand of NW_027397102.1, from coordinate 13,496,417 downwards.
ATCAATAAAAATAAGTCAACACCCCAACACCTAATAGTAAAATTTACGAGTCTCAGAGACAGAGAGAAAATTCTGAAAGCACCTCGGGAGAAGAGATCTGTAACCTACAATGTTAAAAACATTAGACTGGCAACAGACTTATCCACAGAGACCTGGCAGGACAGAACGGACTGGCATGATATCTTCAGAGCACTAAATGAGAAATTATGCAGCCAAGAATACTATATCCAGCTAGACTGTCATTGAAAATAGAAGGAGAAAGAAAAAGTTTCCAGGCCAAACAAAACCTGAAGGAATTTGCAAACATGAAGCCAGCCCTACAAGAAATATTGAAAGGGGTCCTCTAAGCAAAGAGAGAGCCTAAAAGTAACATAGACCAGAAGGGAACACAGACAATATACAGTTGCAGTCACCTTACAGGCAGTACAATGGCACTAAATTCATATCTTTCAATAGTTACCCTGAATATAAATGGGCTAAATGCTCTAATCAAAAGACACAGGGTATCAGATTGGATGAAAAAACAAGACCCATCAATATGCTGTCTGCAAGAGACTCTTTTAGACCCAAAGACACCCCCAGATTGAAAGTGAGGGGTGGAAAACCATTTACCACGCTAATGGACACCAAAAGGAAGCTGGGGTGGCAATCCTTATATCAGACAGATTAGATTTTAGAGACAGCAGCAACTCTATAATAAGAGATGAGGAAGGACACTATGTCCTATGTCCTACTTAAAGGGTCTATCCAACAAGAAGACATAACAATTGTAAATATCTATGCCCCTAACATGGGAGCAGCCAATTATATAAGCCAATTAATAACAAAAGCAAAGAAACATGTCAAAAACAATACAATAATAGTGGGGGACTTTAACACCCCCTTAATGAAATGGACAGGTCATCTAAGCAAAAGATCAACAAGGAAATAAAGACTTAAATGACACATTGGAATAAATGGACTTCAAAGATATATTCAGAACTTTCCATCCCAAAGCAACAGAATACATATTTTTCGCTAGTGCCCATGGAACATACTCCAGAATAGATCTCATCCTAGGCCACAAATCAGGTCTCAACCGGTACCAAAAGATTGGGATCATTCCCTGCATATTTTCAGACCACAGTGCTTTGAAACTAGAACTCAATCACAAGGGGAAAGTCAGAAAGAACTCAAATACATGGAGGCTAAAGACCATCCTACTAAAGAATGAATGGGTCAATCAGGAAATTAAAGAAGAATTAAAATATCCATGGCAACAAATGAAAATGAAAACACAACTGTTCAAAAGCTTTGGGATGCAGCAAAGGCAGTCCTAAGAGGAAAGTATATAGCAATACAAGCCCTTCTCAAGAAACAAGAAAGTCTCAAATACACAACCTAACCCTACACCTAAAGGAGCTGGAGAAAGAAAAGCAAAGCCTAGACCCAGGAGGAAAAGAGAAATAATAAAGATTGGAGCAGAAATCAATGAAATAGAAACCAAAAGAACAGATCAAAGACACTAGGCCCTGGTTCTTTGAAAGAATTAGTAAGATTGATAAACCCCTGGCCAGACATACCAAAAAGAAAAGAGAAAGGACCCCAATAAATAAAATCATGAATGAAAGAGGAGAGATTACAACCAACCCCAAAGAAATACAAACAATTATAAGAATATATTATGAGCAACTATATGTCAGCAAATTAGATAATCTGGAAGAAATGGATGCATTCCTAGAGATGTATAAACTACAAAAAGTGAACCAGGAAGAAATAGAAAACCTGAACAGATCTATAACCACTAAAGAAATTGAAGCAGGAATCAAAAATCTCCCAAGAAACAAAAGCCCAGGTCCAGACGGCTTCCCAGGGGAATTCTACCAAACATTTAAAGAAGAATTAATACCTATTCTTCTGAAACTGTTCCAAAAAATAGGAATGGAAGGAAGACTTCCAAACTCGTTTTATGAGGCCACCATTTCCTTGATCCCCAAGCCAGACAAATATCCCATCAAAAAGAATTATAAACCAATATCCCTGATGAACATGGATGCAAAAATTCTCACCAAAATACTAGCCAATAGGATCCAACAGTACATTAAAAGGATTATTCACCACGACCAGGTGGGATTTATCCCTGGGCTGCAAGGTTGGTTCAACATCCACAAATCAATCAATGTGATGCAATATATTAATAAATGAAGAATAAGAACCATATGATCCCCTCAATAGATGCAGAAAAAGCATTTGACAAAGTACAGTATCCTTTCTTGATCAAAACTCTTCAGAGTATAGGGATAGAGTGTACATACCTCAATATCATAAAAGCCATCTATGAAAAACCCACAGCGAATATCATTCTCAATGGGGAAAAACTGAGAGCTTTCCCCCTAAGGTCAAGAATGCAGCAGGGATGTCCACTATCAGCACTGCTATTCAACATATTATTAGAAGTCCTAGCCACAGCAATCAGACAACAAAAAGAAATAAAAGAATCCAAATTGGCAAAGAAGAAGTCAAACACTTACTCTTTGCAGAGGATATGATACTTTATGTGGAAAACCCAAAAGACTCCACCCCAAAACTGCTAGAACTCATACAGGAATTCAGTAATGTGGCAGGATATAAAATCAATGCACGGAAATCAGTGGCATTCTTATACACCAAAAACAAGACAGAAGAAAGAGAAATTAAGGAGTCAATCCCACTTACAATTGCACCCAAAACCATAAGATACCTAGGGATAAATCTAACGAAAGAGGCAAAGTATCTGTCCTCAGAAAACTATAAAATACTTATGAAAGAAATTGAGGAAGACACAAAGAAATGGAAAAATATTCCATTCTCATGGATTGGAAGAACGAATATTATGAAGATGTCAATGTTACTAGAGCAATCTACACATTTAATGCAATCCCTATCAAAATACCATCCACCTTTTCTCAAAGAAATGGAACAAATAATCCTAAAATTTCTATGGAACCAGAAAAGACCCCAAATTGCCAGAGGAATGTTGAAAAAGAAAAGCAAAGCTGGCAGCATCACAATTCCAGACTTCAAGCTCTATTACAAAGCTGTCATCATCAAGACAGTATGGTACTGGCACAAAAACAGACACATAGAACAATGGAACAGAATAGAGAGCCCAGAAATGGACCCTCGACTCTATGGTCAACTAATCTTCGCCAAAGCAGGAAAGAATGTCCAATGGAAAAAAGACAGTCTCTTCAACAAATGAGGCTGGGAAAATTGGACAGCCACATGCAGAAGAATGAAACTGGACCATTTCCTTACACCACCCACAATAATTGACTCAAAATGGCTGAAAGACCTACATGTGAGACAGGAGTCCATCAAAATCCTAAAGGAGAACAGAGGCAGCAACTTCTTCGACCCCAGCCACAGCAACTCTTCCTAGAAACGTCACCAAAGGCAAGGGAAGCAAGGGCAAAATGAACTATGGGGATTTCATCAAGATAAAAAGCTTTTGCACAGCAAAAGAAACAGTCAACAAAACCAAAAGACAACCGACAGAATGGGAGAAGATATTTGCAAATGATATATCAGATAAAGGGCTAGTATCCAAAATCTATAAAGAACTTATCAAACTCAACACCCAGAGAACAAATGATCCAATCAAGAAATGGGCAGAAGACATGAACAGACATTTTTTCCAAAGAAGACATCCAAACAGCCGACAGACACATGAAAAAGTGCTCAACATCACTCGGCATCAGGGAAATCTAAATCAAAACCTCAATGAGATACCACCTCACACCAGTCAGAATGGCTAAAATTAACATGTCAGGAAATGATAGATGTTGGCAGGGATGCGGAGAAAGGGGAACCTTCCTACATTTTTGGTCGGAATGCAAGCTGGTGCAGCCACACTGGAAAATAGTATGGAGGTTCCTCAAAAAGTTGAAAATAGAGCTGCTCTATGACCCAGCAATTGCACTACCGGGTATTACCACAACGATAGAAATGTAGGGATCTGAAGGATACGTGCACCCCAATGTTTATAGCAGCAATGTCCACAACAGTCAAACGATGGAAAGAGCCAAGATGTCCACTGACAGATAAATGGATAAAGATGTGATACACACACACACACACACACACACACACACACACACACACACAATGGAATATTATGCAGCCATTAATGGAATGAAATCTTGCAATTTGCACTGACATGGATGGAACTGGAGTGTATTATGGTGAGTGAAATAAGTCAAACAGAGAAAGACATGTATCATATGACCCCACTGACATGAGGAATTCTTAATCAGGAAACAAACTGAGGGTGCTGGAGTGGTGGGGTTTTGGAGGGATGGGATGGTTGGGTGATAGACATTGGGGAGGGTATGTGCTATGGTGAGTGCTGTGAATTGTATAAGTCTGTTGAATCACGGACTTGTACCTCTGAAATAAATAATACATTATATGTTAAAAAAAAAGAAGAAGAAGATAGCAGGAAGAGAAAAATGAAGAGGTGGAAATTGGAGGGGGAGACGAACCATGAGAGACTATGGACTCTGGGAAACAAACTGAGGGTTCTAGATGGGAGGGGGTGCGGGGATGTGTTAACCTGGTGATGGGTATTAAAGAGAGCATATACTGGATGGAGCACTGGGTGTTATACGCAAACAATGAATCATGGAACACTACATCAAAAACTAATGATGTAATGTATTGTGATTAACATGACATAATTAAAAAATAAATAAATTTATTTTATTGTGTTCTTTATCTCTGATTCGTTTGTGTTTTTTTGTTGTTGTTGTTAAGGGTCTTGCTGATGTCCTCTACTCTTTTCTCAAGTCTAGTGAGTATCTTTATTATCATTGCTTTAAATTTTCTATCAAGCTTATTACTTATACCTATTTGGCTTAGGTCTCTTTGTCCTCATTTCATTTGTGAAAGATTTGTCCTATTATTTCATTTGTGGAATATTTCTCTGTCTCCTCATTTTCTCTAACTCTCTGTGTCTGTTTCTGTGTAGTAGGAAATGCCAGCTATGTGTCCTGGTCTTGAAGGTTATGGTCTTTTGAAGAAGAAGTGTTTTTGCCCCCTGCAGTGCAGTGTCCTCTATTCCCTAGGACCTGGCACTTCGGGGAGTAATTCCTGTGTGTATTGTGTGTGCTCGTTTGTGTTCTGGTTGTTTTTCACTTCAGTGTGGTTGTCTGCAGTAACCCTTCACCTGTTGTAGGCAGTGCTTGGTCCCTAGTAGGTGTGGGGTACATTTTAACAGTGTATAGGCTAGTCTGCTTGCTAAATGAAACCTGGAACCCCCACTTCCAAGATGGGTTGACCTAAGTGAATCTGCACAGCATGTGTGGTTGGGGCACACATTTTTTCAAGGTGCATCTCAGTCTTCTGTAGTGTCCACTGCTGCTGTCACAACCATTGCTGGGCCACTGTAGCCATCAGGACTGAAACCCCACAAAAGGTATTTGTCAAGAGAGGGTGCTAGCAAGGTCTGTACTGATCTTCTGGGGGGGAGGGGACCCATGGTCTTGTGACTGAAGCAAGGGTGACTGCAAAGGGTGGATCAGCTGAAGGGTGGGGGGGGCATCAGGGCTTGGTGTAAGCATGTTAGGTAGTGAATTTGGGCACAGTGCTCATTCCTGGAGGGGGTTGTTTACCCTGAAGGATGGGGGGTGGAATTGGTCCCTGCAAGCTACTTTGTTCCTGAAGGAGTCTCCCTGACATCCTTATCTCTCTTGGAAATGTTCTGTAATGAGTAAATCACTCTCCCCAGGCACTTATCTAACTGCTGGTTCTATGCTATATCTATGCTATATCTGTTCAGGCTATTTGGCATGCTGCCTCTTTATGGGCAGGGACTCAGCTTCCTAAGTTCTCAGAGCTCTCCCAGAGCCACGCTCACTGGTTTTTAGAATTCCAGGCTTTAAGTCCCACTGCTTGTAAGAACTCATGAAATTCAGACCCTCTCACTTTCAAAGCCAGATATTATGGGGGTTTGTCTTCCTTGTGCTGTGTCTCTGGTATGATCATGTTTCTTGCTCTTCATCATACTCCTGGCTCCTTCCTGTCCACAGAGGGCCACAGTCCATTTAGGTCTCAAATCACATCTCCACCATTCCTACTTTCTTTGATGTGACCTCTTCACTACCTTTGTTTGTGGAGTTCATCCTGCCCATCTTTGTGTCTTTTTCTGGGTTATTAACACTGATGTGAGTGTTATCTAATTGTATACATGGGACAAGATAAATGTAGGGTCCTCCTACTCTGCCATCTTCCCCTATCTCCCCCATTTCTGATAGTTTTAAAGAACATGATCACTGGTATTGCTCTTTTCCACTGCAAAGTCTAGCAATATGCAAATATTGTATCTATATATTGATTTGGTAAATACTGTGTTATTTTACTGTGTTTCAGAGTAAAAACTTATGTAATGCTTTTTGTTTTAAATTTCAGTAATATATTTCATCCTAAGATATAAATTAACTGAAAACTACCTGATTACATTTTTCTCACTTTTAGTTACCTTGTCTTAGATAGTTCTTTTTAAGCATATTTACAAAAATCTTATTTCCTGACCACCAGGGCAACACATTTTCCATTCTCTTAAGTAAAATTAAAATATGAATGGAACAGAATCACCATGAACAGAATATACACAATGCCTGGGGTGCCTGGGTGCCTCAGTCAGTTGGACATCTGACACTTGCTCTTGGCTCAGGTCTTGATCTCAGGGTCACGAGTTCAAGCTCAACATTGGGCTCCATGCTGGGCATGGAGCCTACTTAAAAAATAAAAATTAAAATAAAAAAGAATATTCTCAATTGCTATATTTTCCATTTTAGAATGGAGGGAAAGAAGTTTGTTTTTGTATGTGATGTTGTTTTCTTCCTAAGAGATAAGACATAGACACTAATGTAAAGAAATGGGGGAAAAAAGGTTATGTTTCATTTGAAGCACTAGTAAATATATACCACTTTGTTAGTATCCATGGTGTACTCAATGATTAAATAAAAAATGATTTCTATTAACTTATTATTATACCCAAATATGACCTTATTAGTTTCTATGTCATTAAAGATTGATCTACACCAAATGATAACCACAATCCATATCATCAAGATAGGACTAGAAATGGCATATAGCTTTCAGATATTCTCATAACTTTAAAGGATTGCCTTTAGGATATTATCTTGTGGCCAACGTATAGGATTTTGCATGGAGGAGGTAACAGCTCCCTGCTTTTGATTTAATATTCTTTTAATCAGTTGCCAAAGAACAAAACTAAAGAAAACAAATAACAACAAGTTTTTAAAACTGGGTGGTCTTCTACTATTGATTCATGGAATCTACATACTATGATAGCACTTGCTAAAATATTGTGCTTTTTTACAGAAAAATTGTGATAATCTAATAATTGTATAGAAAGTCTCCATAAACCCCACACCCAGTTTCCATTATTATTAATATCTTATATTAGTATGAGATATTTGTTACAATTAACTAACCAATACTGTCACATTATTATTAACTAAAATCCATTCTTTATTCAGATTTCCTCAGTTTTTACCTAAGGCCTTTTTTCTGCTCCACATCATCATGTCTTCTTAGGATTTTCTTGCTTGTGACAGTTTCTCAGACTTTCTTTTTCTTTTTAGATTCATTTATTTATTTTACAGAGAGAGAGCAAATGAGAGGAGGGGCAGAGGGAGAGAAAGAATCCTGGAGCAGACTCCCTGCTGAGCATGGAGTCTGATGTGAAGCTTGGTCCCAGGACCCTGAGATCCTGACCTGAGCCAAAACCAACAGTGGGCCACTCAATTGACTGAGCCATCCAGGGGCCCTTCAGACTTTCCTTTTGTTATGACATTAATAGTTTGAAGATTACAAACCAGGTACTTTTTAAATGTTCTTCTATTTGGATTTGTCTGATGGTTTTTCTCATTATTAGACTGGGGAGGTTATAGGTTTTGTGGGAGAAAAGGACAGAACTAAAGTACCAGAATCATCACATCATACCAAGTGTACATACTATCAAAATGACTGAGCACTTCTGATGTTAAACTTAATTACCTGGCTGAGGTACTATTTGTTAGGTTTCTCTACTGTAAATTTACTCCCCCCCAACACCAACAGTTCTATATTGTATCACTTTTAAGAAAGAAGTTTATGTGCAGCCCACACTTAAAGAACAGTAGTCACCTCCACCTCCTTGAGGGCAGATTATGTACATAAATCATATGGAATTTTTTTGCATAATACATTTGTCTTTGCTCTATTTATTCAATCACTTATTCCTATCAATATGGAATTATGAATATTATTTTTTACTTTGGTTTATAATCAAACAATATTTTATTTTGTTGGTAAAATTGTTCTGGCTTTGGCCAATGAGAGCTTTTTTAGTTGGCTCCTGTTTTCCTTTGACATGACAATAGCCCCCATCATTATTTTTTGAGGACTTTCTTACTTTATGGCAACAAAATGTTCCAGGTTCATCTTGTAGAATATTACATTTCTACCAGAGGTTTTCTTTTTAATTAAGGACCTACTGTTCCTCACTTCTCCACCTTGATTTCAGTTTTTCATCTTCAAATATAAAAGTTTTATACTGATATTCCTATAACGCTGCATGTAATTTTTACTTACAAAGTCATAGGAAAGACATCAATGAGATTACTATTAAGAAGATGTCTTACAAAAGTCAGAAAGAAGACATACAAATTTTAAAAATGAACTATAAAGTACTAAGTGACTGAACATTTAGGCAATGTGTAACAAGTTGATATTAATATGATGTTCTTGAAGTCACATATTAAATAGTACCACACATTTTGTCTTTTATTTCTATTTCCAAATGCAGAAGGGAAATAGTTGCCTTTCAAATATCAGAAATAACAATTGTTATCAGCCACTTAGTACTTTAGTTTATAGTTTATCTTTTAAATTTTTATTATATGTTGGTTAATTTAATGTAAAAAAAGAAATAACAATTATAGAGATGCTTAATCATAATATTTAAAAGAACATGGGCCTAACATATTGCTAGATCCCTAGATGGAAAGGATTCCCAAATTTTTCAAATGTTAAACATATTTTAATTAATTTTAAGTTAAATATATATGCAATACTACACCATTAGAAATGAAACATGAGGACCATGATAACTTATTATAAGGAATGAGGCTGTAACTAGCAAAGATTTAAAATCAACCAATAGATGTCCTATCTCAAAAATGGCTTGGAATCATGGCATTAATATTAAATTATTTGTTAAAATGCTCTAAATTTGGTAAAACAGTTAAACAATTTCTATAATTTTCTACAGTACATTTTAAACCATAAGCAGAAGGATTTAACCTTAAACTTTCTATAAACTACAAATTTTAGTTTGTTCCTTATTTCCTTTGAAATAATAATATCTATGGAATAATGCAGTGTAAAAAATTTTGCGAAGTGAATGACAACAGATTGAGAATGACAAATACCATGTGATTTCATTCATAAGTGGAATCTAAAAACAAATGAATAAACAAACAAAAATCAATATATGTCATATGAGAAGCATGATCATAACACACTGTTAAAATATTTGTTCTAGTTTTTGGAATGCTGAGGTTGAAATAAAGAAAAGAAAGGACACTGAACAAGGTAGTTGTGATGAAGCAAAGATATAGAGTTAGTAGATAACTAAGACAATAAATGATAATGACTGTCATACTGGTATGCACATAGTTACAGTGTGGGATCATGATATGGTGCTGTTCCTAAATGAAGTACATACTTAAAATTCAATTACATAGAAATGTATTTGAGTGGACTCTGAAAAACAAACTGAGGGTTCTAGAGGGGAGGGGGATGGGGGGATGGGTTAGCCTGGTGATGGGTATTAAAGAGGGCACGTTCTGCGTGGAGCACTGGGTGTTATGTACAATGAATCATGGAACACTACATTAATAACTAATGATGTAATGTATGGTGATTAACATAACAATAAAAATTTAAAGGGAAAAAAGAAATGTATTTGGGTTTTTTAAATATTCAAACCAATATATTAATATAACTATTTATTTCTCTCTCCAAATTTTTATTTAAATTCCAGTTAGTTAACATACAATGTAATATTAGTTTCAAGTGTAGAATTTAGTGATTCATCACTTATGTACAACTTTAATACTTTGGATTTATTATTTGTGTTAAGAATAATTGTAGGTTATTCAGTTATGTTGCATGCTAACAATTTAGTCCATTCTCTATTAATTTTTTGCACTATTTGTAGAAAGCAGGATGACTTAGATACCCTTACTTTGCCAAGAATGTCAGAGTCCATCTTGTAGTAGTGTGATCATTCTCTACACTGACTGCCTTGTTACTTAGTTTGTTCATTTACCACAAGAGGGAATGCCAGGTTGTTGTCAACTTCTCAGGATTCTTTCCCCTTGCTCCCCAATCTTGTTGAAGAGAGGCATTAGAGAAGCAAGACACAGAAAGTTCCCTCTCAAACTCTTCTTAATCAAGACATAATCCAGAATGGCTAATGATAGATTAATAAACCATCATATTTTAATTAATTTACAACTTCTCTTTTGCTTAAAATATCTTGGCACACCTATAAATCTACTAACTCTATTTATTTTAAGAAAATATTAACTTTCTACTGTAACCATAGAATATTTAACAGAACATTTCTTTAAAACATGAAAACTATCAGGAATAAAAAGAGAAATATATATATTTTTAAAATATTACTTGGTGACACTTTATATTTGACATTTTATCCAACATTTTTTAGCAACTAATTTATTGTGAATATATTCTCATGCTGGCAAATAAATTCAGGAATCTTCAAAAAATTTTATCAGGAGGTCACAATGGATCGTTTAAACTTCTCTACAATGGAATCAAATGCATTAATATTAATCTCTAAATTCAGCAGTTTTTGAAATTGTGATTCACGGTGAAGAGAGTTCATTTGAAAATGTGCTGAATCTAAAAGCATGGATTATATATCATTTTGAAAGTAAAATTAATTCTATTAAATACAACCTGCTATCCCAGCAGTTATATAGCATATTCTTGGGTAATCACAAAATATTTAGGAAAATTAATATATACACTATTTCTTAAAATATCTGTATCATGTACAATCCAATATTATACGTAAAGTCTTTTCACAAAGTCTTTTGCATGTTTACATAGCAACAGAAAAACAGTTCCTACAAAGGCATCATTTTGCACAGTTGATAGCCATTTGTCATAATGTTATGTTGCTTTTACTACTGATATTTTGTTTTGAATTTATGGAGGCAAGGAAGTGTCAGGCAGATACATTGGGAAAATAAAGAAACCTTATATCTAGAAACAAATTTACCAGTCCTTCTCCTCTGTACTTTTGTAGAGACACAGTACACCAAATAAGTTAAAGATTATTTCCAAATAAATAAGCATAGCTTCATGTTGAACTGTTATATAATTTAAAATATATCAAAAATCCTTGTTTTCTTATGGCTTTTTTACACCTTAATTACATTACCAAGATCATCAGTTGTGTCTACATATATGGGGGAAATAAAATCTGATAATGAAAAAGGAAAAAAAAAGTAAAACTCTACTAGGTTGTTATATTGGACAAGATTAGAGTACAGAACATAATTTTCTTTCACTCAAACAGTACTAGTGGACACAAAAATAAGACTAAGTCAAATATTTTATGAGCTATACTAAAGCTATACTTTACTATCACTTCTTATTTTGTTTTAATGTCCTGAATAGCTAACATGTTCCATTTCCTACGTTCAGACATTGCTGCTATAAGGGCATTTCATTACTTGCTTTATGCAAAATATTTTCATGATTGTAAACTTTGAAACAAATCTCAAATGTGAAAGGAAGCTGTTCTGTACTCTCACATAAAGATAATGTATTTATCGAGTGTAAATACAGTAACTATGTATTAAGGAACAGATAAGAATGTGCTGAGTAGTTAAAGCTTTTATTTTGTCAGAATTGGCCTAACTCAACAAAAGTCAGAGTTTCTATTTATGTGATTTATTACACTGGCACAGAGAATTACAAGTATATGAACATCCAAGCCACAGAGGATATTTACAAAAAGTTAGTAATTATAATAAACATCTCTTATGACTAAAACAGAAATCTTAACAAAATTGGAATGGAATCAGAAAAGTAAACTCAAAACCCTAAAACATATTTCCCATTAATTATCAAAACATATGTAAAATTACTGTTTTTCTTTATAGACTTAGAGGAGGTGGTTTCTTATAAACCCTGATTGGCTGCATACAAATTGAGATAATTATAACACTTTTATTTAAACAGTAAATGAGAGTTGTAGAGAATAAGTTAACCTAATCTATGGTTTTCAGTTATGCGACTGAAAACTCCTACCTCACTGTAGAATCTTCTGTGTTATCATCAGCAATCATCTCCAAATCTTGTAAGTGTTTCTCACAGGCTTCTTTAAACAAACTCTCTTCTGAAACTGCTTTAGGAGTATCTTCATTTGCTCGAAGATGTTCTATCGAGTTTTGTGAGTGCCAATTCTGAAAGGCTCTTTGATGGTCAGGGGCCAGTCCTGGCACTGGTGTTAGTATGTTGGGGTGGAAAGGATTGTTCCTTTTTTTCAGTCTGTTTCTGTCCTGAGCATGGTTGTTCAACCTGCCCTGAACCGGGGTCCCTCTATGCTCATATCCTTCCTGCTGAAAGCAGTTTCCAGTGTTGGGCGACCCTTGAGAGGGATGACTAAACCACCTCCAATGTAGCCTTAGGATCTGTTTCACATGAAACTCTTCCTTGCCAGACACTGACATTGTTGCAGGAGGAAAGACAAAAGCCTTCTCTCACAGAAAGGAAATGGAGCCTTTGTTATCTCCTGTTTCTCTGCCTCTTCTGAACTAACAAAAGCACAAGTGCTGAGAGCAGTCTTTCTTGCTTCCCTCCCTTCCCCCACTGCCTGTGGTGCACTCTAGTTTTCTAGCTGAGAAAACTGCAGCTAACAGTGTAGGTGGGAACTCACACTGACAGGATGATGAGATCAGACCTTAAAGTAAATCAGCTTAGCACAGGAAAACAGCTACCACAGCACACTGCCACTGCTAGATTTGCAGGCTCACAGCCCTCCCACCTGGACTTGCAAATATCTAACCCAGCTTATTCTTTAACCTAAGTACAGCATCTGTAGCTTAAACCCAGGCAAGTGAGAAAAAGCAGTATTTAAACTCACTTCCTTCTATGTTCCCTCTACTCACCCCATCCCCTCCCAGATTAGCCCACCTCTGAGAATGTGCCATTTTGTCCTAGAATAATTTATACCAGGAAATTCATAATGATCTTTTTCAGGTTCTTATAGAAATTTTCATGGGGTTCATTAAGGGACAGCATCTTATCAGTCCTCTCATGCAGGTTTTAGTTATTTTTACAAAATATCTAAAAATGTGAATGGTCTTACATTAATATTTGCTTAAAAACCTGAACAGTTTCAGAAACATAAGAAAGTGTTAGTTACCTGTGACTAAACACACACACACCCCTAGAGGATGTATTCATAGTGTTTTAAGTCTATACCTGAAGGAAGAGAGCAGTGTTTTTTCTAAGCTGGTTAGGTTAAGAAGAGATGCCTTCTCTCAGTGACAATAACTTGAAAACAAATAGTCTGTTGTGGCTCCATGCCTGTATAAACACCTCCTTATTATGCTCTTTACTTTCACAGGGAATGTTAAAGGTCTATTTTCTTTGTTCACAAGTCCTTGTGAGAGGATGAAAAAGGGCCTGTTTTGAATCAATTCCATATTGCCACATAACTCAGTAATAGCTATACACAAAGTACTTTGACATCTAAATCAGAATCACCAATTATACAGAGGTGTTTCTATAACAGTCATATATCAGAAATGCTTTCACCAATGCCATTTTGAAGTTCAGTTTGAATTTTAACCAGCTTCCATGTAATGTATACAGGTGATAAGGGGGGAGATTATGCCAGTGTATTCTTAGAAAGAATATAGGAATTGTAAGGTTTTGGTTTTAGTTCTGACTTTATAGTTAATAAGCTATATAATCTTGAATAAGTAACTTTACTTCTTTACATCATAGTTTCTTCATACATAGTGTGGAGAGGCTTAAGAGATTTTTAAATTTCTACTTGCAATGAATTTTAAATGCTTGGAAACAGCATGAATATCTTTTTCAAAGTTTTAGTAGGTATTTTACATACAGTTTTCTATAAATCTAACTATAACTTTCCCGTTCCTCTCTTGTTTTTGTAGGTGCAATGGTAAATTTGTGTCAATTTGGCTGGACTATGTATGGGTTATCCAGATACTTGGAAAAACATTATTTTGGCTGTTTCTGGATGAGTTTAACATTTAAATCAATAGACTGAGTAAAGTAAATCGTCCTCCTTAATGTATGTGGGCTTTATCCAATCAGTTGAAGGTTGATCAAATATATAAAGCAATCAATAAGTAACATAAAGGATCTCATTGATAATACTACAATAGGAGTAGGGGAATTTAACACTCCACTTACATCAAAGGACTGATCATCTAAGCAGAAAATCAACAAGGAAACAATGGCTTTGAATGACACAATGGACCAGATGGGTTTAACAGATGTATTCAGAACATTTCATCTTAAAGCAGCAGAATACACATTCTTTTCAAGTGCACATGGGACATGCTCCAGAATAGATCATGTACTAGGTCACAAAACAGGCCTCAACAAATACAAAAAACTACCTTCATACCATGCATCTTTTTGGATCACAATGCTATAAAACTTGAAGTCAACCACAAGAAAAAAAATTTGGAAAGACCACAAATACATGGAGGTTAAACAACATGCAACTAAACAATGAATATGTCAATCAGGAAATCAAAGAAGAAATTTAAAAACATACATGGAAACAAATGAAAATGAAAACATGACAGTCCAAAACCTTTGGGATGCAGCCAAAGTGATCCTAAGAAGGAAATATATAGCTATAAAGGCCTTTCTCAAGAAAATTCTCAAGAAAAATCTCAAACAACCTAACTTTACACTGAAAAGAGTTATAAGAAAGAACAACAAATGAAACTTAAAGCCAGCAGATGGAAAGAAATAATAAAGATTAGAGCAGAAATAAATGATATAGAAACTAAAATTAAAAAAAAATAGAACAGATTAATCAGACCAGTAAAATGGTTTGAAAAAATTAATAAAATTGATAAATCCCTAGCCAGATTTATCAAAAATAGAAAGGACTCAAATAAATAAAATAACAAATGAGAGAGGAGAGATCACAACCAACACCACAAAAATACCAACAATTATAAGAGGACATTGTGAACAATTACATGTTAACAAATTGGATAACTTGGAAGAAATAGTTAAACTCCTAGAAACATATAAACTGAACAAAAACTGAAACAAGAAGAAATAGAAAACTTGAACATATTGATAACCAGCAAAGAACTTTTCAAAAATCTCCCAGTGAACAAAAGTCCAGGGCCAGATGGCTTCCCAGGAGAATTCTAAAAAAATTTAAAGAAGAATTAATACCTATTCTTCTCAAATTATTCCCAAAAAGAGAAATGGAAGGAAATTTTCCAAACTCATCCCATGAAGCAAGAATTACCTTGACAAAGGTAAGACAGATAAACTCCACTAAAAAAAAAAAAAAGACCAATATCCTTGATGAACATGGATTCAAAGATTCTCAACAAAATACTAGCAAATCAAATCCAACAGTACATTAAAAGAATCATTCACCACGATCAAGTGGGATTTTTTCCTGGGCTGCCAGTGTGGTTCAATATTTATAAATCAATGTGATGTACCACATTAATAAAAGAAAGCATAAGGGGGCGCCTGGGTGGCTCAGTTGGTTAAGCAACTGCCTTCGGCTCCGGTCACGGTCCCAGGGTCCTGGGATCGAGCCCCGCATCGGGCTCCCTGCTCGGCGGGAGGCCTGCTTCTCCCTCTCCCACTCCCCCCGCTTGTGTTCCCTCTCTCTCTGTCTCTCTCTGTCAATTAAATAAATAAAATCTTAAAAAAAAAAGAAAGCATAAGGACCAAATTATCCTTTCAATAGTTAAATAAAAACTTTCCACAAAGTATAAAGTCCATTCATGATAAAAACCCTCAACAAAGTAGAGATAGAGGGACTATAGCTCAACATAATTAAGGCCATATATGAAAAACCCACAGCTAATATCATCCTCAATGGGAAAAAAAAAAAACTGAGAACATTTCCTCTATGGTCAAGAACAAACAAGGATGTCCACTATCACCATTGTTATTTAACATAGTACTGGAAGTCCTAGTCTCAGCAAGCAGACATCAGAAAGAAATACAATGCTTCTAAATTGGTAAGGAAGAATTCAAATTTCACTATTTGCAGAAGGCATGATAATCTATAAAGAAAACCCAAAAGACTCCACCAAAAAATTGCTAGAACTGATACACAAATTCAGTAAAGTCACAGGATACAAAATCAATATATAGAAATCTGCTGCAGTTCTATACACCAATAATGAAGCGGCAGAAAGAGAAATGAAAGAAGTAATCTGATTTAAATTGCACCAAAAATAATAAGATACCTAAGAATAAACCTAACCAAAGAGGGAAAAGTTCTGTACTTTCAAAATTATGAGACTGATGAAAGAAATTGAAGGTGACACAAGAAGTGGAAAAACATTCCATGTTCAAGAATTGAAAGAACAAATATTGTTAAAATGTCTATACTACCCAAACCAATCTTCACATTTAATGCAATCCCTATAAAAAATGCCACCACCATTTTTCACAGCTAGAAAAAATTCTAAAATTCGTATTGAACCACAAAAGACCCCTAAAGCAAAGCTGGAGGCATCACAGTTCCAGACTTCAAGTTATATTACAAGGTTGTAGTGATCAAAACAATATGGTACTGGCACAGAAACAGACATATAGTTCAATGGAAGCAAATAAAAACCTAGAAATGAAACAACTATATGGTAAATTATTCTTTGACAAATTATTAAAGAATATCCAATGGAAAATATACAGTCTTTTCAACAATTGGTGTTGGGAAAACTGGACAGCAACAACATGCAAAAGAATGAAACTGGACCACTTTCTTACACCAAAAACAAAAATAAATTCAAAATGGATGAAAGAATCATATGTGAGACAGGAAACCATCAAACTCCTAGAGGATGACACAAGCAGTAATCTCTTTGACATTGGCCAGAGCAACTTCTTACTAGGTATGCATCTTGAGGCAAAGGAAACAAAAGCAAAAATAAAATATTGGGACATCATGAAGATAAAAAGTTTTTGCACAGTGAAGGATGGGTTATGTATGGGTTATCCAGATACTTGGTAAAACATTATTTTGGCTGTTTCTGGATGAGTTTAACCAAATTAAAAGGCAACTTTTAGAATGGGAGAAGATATTTGCAAATGACATCTGACAAAGGGTAAGCATCCAAAATATAAAAGAACTTATGAAATTCAACACCCAAAAACAAATAATCCAGTTAAAAATGGGCAGAAGATATAAATAAATATTTTTTTTTCCAAAGAAGACATCCAGATGGCCTAGAGACGCATGAAAGGATGCTCAACATCACTCATCATCAGGAAAATGCAAGTCAAAACTGCAATTAAATATGACCACACACCTGTCAGAATGGCTAAAACCAAACAACAAAAGAAACAACAGGCATTGGTAAGGATGTGGAGAAAGGGAAACCCTCTTGCATTGTTGGTGGAAATACAAACTGGTGCAAATACTATTGAAATCATTATGGAGTTTCCACAAAATTTAAAAATGGAACTACCCTATGATCCAGCAGTTTCACTAATAGGTATTTATCCCCAAAATACAAAAATACTGATTCAAAGTGATACATGCACCCTGATCTTTATAGTAGCATTTTCTACAATAGCCAAATTATGGAAACAGCCTAAGTGTCCATCAACTGAAGAATGAATAAAGAAGATGTGGTATCACAATTCCAGACTTCAAGCTCTATTACAAATCTGTCATCATCAAGACAGTATGGTACTGGCACAAAAACAGACAGATCAATGGAACAGAATACAGAGCCCAGAAATGGACCTTCAACTCTATGGTCAACTAATCTTTGACAAAGCAGGAAAGAATGTCCCATGGAGAAAAAGACAGTCACTTCAAACAAATGGTGTTGGGAAAATTGGACAGCCACATGCAGAAGAACGAAACTGGACCATTTCCTTACACCACACACAAAAATAGACTCAAAATGGCTGAAAGACCTAAATGTGAGACAGGAGAGCATCAAAATCCTAAAGGAGAACACAGGCAGCAACCTCTTCGACCTCAGCTGCAGCAACTTCTTCTTAGAAACATCGTCAAAGGCAAGGGAAGCAAGGGCAAAAATGAACTATTGGGACTGCATCAAGATAAAAAGCTTTTGCACAGCAAAAGAAACAGTCAACAAAACCAAAAGACAACTGACAGAATGGGAGAAGATATTTGCAAATGATATATCAGAATAAAGGGCTAGTATTCAAAATCTATAAAGAACTTATCAAACTCAACACCCAAAGAACAAATGATCCAATCAAGAAATCGGCAGAAGACATGAACAGACATTTCTCCAAAGAAGACATCCAAATGGCCAACAGACACGTGAAAGAGTGCTCAACATCGCTCGGCATCAGGGAACTCCAAACCAAAACCTCAATGAGATACCACCTCACACTAGTCAGAATGGCTAAAATTAACAAGTCAGGAAATGACAGATGTTGGCGGGGATGCGGAGAAAGGGGAACCCTCCTACACTGTTGGTGGAAATGCAAGCTGGTGCAGCCACTCTGGAAAACAGTATGGAGGTTCCTCAAAAAGTTGAAAACAGAGCTGCTCTATGACCCAGCAATTGCACTACTGGGTATTTACCCCAAAGATACAAATGTAGTGATCCGAGGGTGTATGTGCACCCTGATGTTTATAGCAGCAATGTCCACAATAGTCATACTATGGAAAGAGCCAAGATGTCCATTGAGAGATGAATGGATAAAGAAGATGTGATATATATATACAATGGAATATTATGTAGCCATCAAAAGGAATGAAATATTGCCATTTTCACTGACGAGGATGGAACTAGAGGGTATTATGTTGAGCTAAATAAGTCAATCAGAGAAAGACATGTATCATATGATCTCACTGATATGAGGAATTCTTAATCTCAGGAAACAAACTGAGGTTTGCTAGAGTGGTGGGGGTTGGGAGGAATGGGGTGGCTGGGTGATAGACACTGGGGAGGGTATGTGCTATGGTGACCTCTGTGAATTGTGTAAGACTGTTGAATCACATACTTATACCTCTGAAACAAATAATATATTATATGTTAAAAAAAAAAGAAGATAGTAGGAAGGGAGAAATGAAGGGGGGTTAATCGGTGGGGGACAAACCAAGAGAGACTATGGACTCTGAGAAACAAACTGAGGGTTCTAGAGGGGAGGGGGGTGGGGGATGTGTTAGCCTGGTGATGGGTATTAAAGAAGGCATGTACTGAATGGAGCACTGGGTGTTATATGCAAACAATGAATCATGGAACACTACATCAAAAACTAATGATGTAATGTATGGTGATTAACATAACATAATAAAAAAAAAGATGTGGTATATATATACACAACAGAATATCACTCAGCATAAAAATGAATGAAATTCACAATGACATGGATAGAGATAGAGAGTCTTACCCTAAGCAAAATAAGTCAGTCACAGAAAGACAAATACCATATGATTTCACTCATATGTAGAATTTAAGAAACGAAACCTATAAACATAGGGGAAAAAAGAGAGGCAAGCCAAAAAACAGTTTCTTAACTTAGAGAACAAACTGATGGTTATCAGAGAGGGGAGTTGGGTGGGGTGATGGTTTAAATATGTGATGGTTATTAAGTGGGGTAGTTGTTTTTATGAGAACTGGGTGTTATGTAAGTGATGAATTACTAAATTCTACTCCAGAAACTACTATTGCACTGAATATAAGCTAACTGGTATTTAAGTAAAATCCTGAAATAATAAAAACCTGAAAAAAGTATCTATGTTTTATACCACTGTGTTCTCCACTGTGCTTAAAACAGACATAGAGTAAGCACACTGTAAATAGCAGGCCAAATGAATAAAATGTTATAATAGAGGTGCAAATAACTTATGGTAGTACAAAAAGTAGTTCTAATTTATCCATCTAAATAGTATTTTCTTGGATACCAGGAGTCCACCACCTTATTTTACTAATATATTTTCTGAGCTTGTTATATTTCAGATATAATTGTCTATGTGTGTACTTTTTACAATAAGTTGTATAGTAACTAATACCTATGAAAGTCTAGACATTTATAACACAATATTCTGTATGATTCTACTGAGAATATGCTTTTGTAAAGTATGCAGAGTATGACCATTTTCCTAGATCTGAGACATAGAACTGTAGAATGACTAAGAAAGTATACAGATCTTCTAGAAAACAATGAAGAGAATAATATTTTATGAAGCATGCGGATTACTTTTAAATTTCTAATTATAAAAGTGAGATGTAAACATATTCAAACAGAAAGAAGATGACTGTGAGGAGAAGAACCATATTTTACTCATCATTGTCTTCTCATTGCCTTATTATCTACTTTGTACCTAATAAATATTTAATATATGTAGAATTATTGAATGAGAAATTGTGAATTAATTTATTATCACATTATTTACTATTTCTATAAGTGCTAGAATTTTAAAATGAAACTGCAAATTGGTTATGGGTTGAAACACTCTTCTAAATAATGAATTATTATACAGGTGGAGGAAGAAGCCGGCAAACCAGTTGAAATCTGTCAGCTTAACAGCCATTCACCCTGTTAATGTTTTCTGAAAAAAATTCTGGCCAGCAAATTGAATCAGTCACCTGTTAGGATGCTTCAGAAGTTAGCGTTTTTCAAATGCTTAGGAATACTTTGTTTTATTTGTTTCACATAATTATCAGATTATGCAACTTAAAGAAAAATAATATAGTCAAGGGGCACCGGGATGGCTCAGTTGGTTAAGAATCCAGGTTTTGATCTCAGGGTTGTGAGTCCAAGCCCTGCATTGGGGATGGAGCCTAATTAAAAATATAATATAGTCATAGATTTTTGCATATTTTTTATTATGTTATGTTAATCACCATACATTACATCATTAGTTTTTGATGTAGTGTTCCATGATTCAGTGTTTGCGTATAACACCCAGTGCTCCATGCAGAACGTGCCCTCATTAATACCCATTGCCAGGCTAACCCATCCCCCCCGCAGAATCCTCAGTTTGTTTTTCAGAGTCCATAGACTCTCATGGTTCATCTCCCCCTCCAATTTCTCCCCTTCATTCTTCCCCTTCTGCTATCTGCTTCTTCTTCTTCTTCTTCTTTTTAAACATATAATGTATTATTTGTTTCAGAGGTACGGGTCTGTGATTCAACAGTCTTGTACACTTCACAGTGCTCACCATAGCACATACCCTTCCCAATGTCTATCACCCAGCCACCCCCTCCCTCCAACCCCCCACCACTCCAGCAACCCTCAGTTTGTTTCCTGAGATTAAGAATTCCTCATATCAGTGAGATCATATGATACATGTCTTTCTCTGATTAACTTACATCACTCAGCATAACACCCTCCAGTTCCATCCACATCATTACAAATGGCAAGATCTCATTCCTTTTGATGGCTACATAATATTCCATTATATATATATATATATATATATATATATACACCACATCTTTATCCATTCGTCTGTCGATGGACATCTTGGCTCTTTCCACAGTTTGGCTATTGTGGACATTGCTGTTATAAACATCGGCGTGCACGTACCCCTTCAGATCCCTACATTTGTATTTTTGGTGTAAATACCCAGTAGTGCAATTGCTGGGTCATAGAGCAGCTCTATTTTCAACTTTTTGAGGAACCTCCATACTGTTTTCCAGAGTGGTCGCACCAGCTTGCATTCCCACCAACAGTGTAGGAGGGTTCCCCTTTCTCCGCATCCCTGCCAACATCTGTCTTTTCCTGACTTACTAGTTTTAGCCATTCTGACTGGTGTGAGGTGGTATCTCATTTAGGTTTTGATTTGGATTTCCCTGATGCCGAGCGATGTTGAGCACTCTTTCATGTGTCTGTTGGCCATTTGGATGTCTTCTTTGGAAAAATGTCTGTTCATGTCTTCTGCTCATTTCTTGATTGGATCATTTGTTCTTTGGGTGTTGAGTTTGATAAGTTCTTTATAGATTTTGGATATTAGCCCTTTATCTGATATGTCATTTGCAAATATCTTCTCCCATTCTGTCAGTTGTCTTTTGGTTTTGTTGACTGTTTCTTTTGCTGTGCAAAAGCTTTTTATCTTGATGCAGTCCCAATAGTTCATTTTTGCCCTTGCTTCCCTTGCCTTTGGCGATGTGGTCCATTAATCTTCAACAAAACAGGAAAGAATGTCCCATGGAAAAAAGACAGTCTCTTCAACAAATGGTGTTGGGAAAATTGGACAGCCACACGCAGAAGAATGAAACTGGACCATTTCCTTACACCACACACAAAAGTAGACTCAAAATGGTTGAAAGACCTAAATGTGAGACAGGAGTGCATCAAAATCCTAAAGGAGAACACAGACAGCAACCTCTTCGAACTCAGACGCAGTAACTTCTTCCTAGAAACATAGACTTCTGTATATTAAATGCTGCACATTCAACAACCTATCATGTCCCTGAGGTGGATCTGTTCACTTGGCACAAGCTACAGTGGACAGCACTAAAATGGTGCAAAACAAAAAACAAAACAGTATGTGGTTTAGAAAGCTTGAACCCTAAACACAAGACTTTAAACCAAACCTGTCCTAATTGTTACACAATGTTGTAAAAGGCTAAAAAATATTAACAAATTCCTGGTCCGTTTTCTTATGGCCACAAAAAGAGCTCAAAGAATTACATGACATTGCTGTAACAAAACTCTGTTTACATTCATCCACTTGTTTAAGTGAACAATTTTTTTTCAGTGCTTATATCTGTAAAACAAAGAAACAAAAATAAATGATGCTGACTCTGTTTCATTCTAGCAAAAATTAATATTCTTTGTTGATATAGAAACTGAATACAAAAGCACCCATCTGTCTCTACTAATGATTCATTCCCAGTAAAATTTTAATATTTGTTTAATACCTGTCACAAATATAAAATATGCTTATGTTGGTTTCTTTAATTTGTATGTTAATAATTATAATACTCTCAATGAAAAAATATTGTCAAAGGAAATTTTAAAAATACAATTTAATTTTATATGTATTTTTGTTTCAGGAATTATAATAAGGTAATCTATAGAATACTTTTTAAATGTATTATATAAGAAATAATTTTTTTAGGAAAATGAAATGAAAATATAGGCTCAAGGAGAAAATAAATTAAAACTTTTGCTGCTAAAGACAAGATTTTCCATGTATTATTAATTGAATGATAGCAGTATCAAATCATCACAGTATTTAGATTCCATTGGATATATTTGAAAGAGTGATTTAAAAGACTTATTTTGAATTGTCAATATTTACAAATATCTAGAAATTGCATTCTTTCCAACTGTTTAAATTTATGATGCAATTTTTAAATGTGAGCTTTGTAAAGTATCAGGCTGTATATGTTGAAATTTTTACTATTTTAAATTGAAGCCTTTCTCCTCATTTCAGAATGGAAAGTTAAAAAGAGGAATATAGCATACAATAGCAGGACAGCATTTGTTTGTTTTTGCATGTATGTGTTTGTATGTGTGTAATGTTGTTTTTGACATAGTTTATTATTTTGGAGGCTATTTTTGGCCATTTTAGAAGCCTGTTTTCAAATGTCAGACACTTCATAAATAATGAAATGTGATACAACTGAGACAGGCAAAAGCTAAATTTGAATCATCAACAATAGTTTATATTAGTATTCCAGTTATAGAAAAGTTGAAATCTAAATTACCCACAGATTTTACTTATGTTTATTTTCTAAACAGTTTGGAAAGTGAAAAAAAGAGTTGTTGGGAGAAACTTGAAAGATAATTTAGAAATTTAAACATTAAAAAAAACCCAAGTTTCTGGGTACAGAACAGTATAGCACTCATAAATACAAATCCTGCAATGCGGGCTTCATGTGGTATGTATGTGTGTTTGTAAAAACACAGAGAAATAGACATACACATAACATGAATCAAATCATGCCCCATAGACAAAAACTTCAAGAAATCACTCTATGTCAAATAGTCAATAGGATATTTTTTCTTTTTTTTCTTTTCTAGGATAGATAAGAGATGATAAGGGCCTGAATCAGAGTGATAAGTACAGATAAGCAAACTCACCCTGGCAAAATCACAAAGGCGTATTTATATGCTGATAAGCACACACATATAGACACACAAAGACACACACTGATTTTAGGTAGTTAGAAATTTAAGAAAGTAAAGAACTTTAATCTCCACTAAAGTATAATTCATTTGTATGAACATACAAATCAGACCTACAAAATCAGTTATCTATTTAGCATCATACTTTGGCTTTAAAAAATTAATTCAACCAATACGTATATACACATGTATTATGTACATTCCCATAGTCATTACACAGAGAAGACATTTACATTAATACATGCCACTTCATCTTGGTAACCTGTCTTTCACAATAAATTACTCAGTATATATGTTGATTATAATGACCTAGTTTAGATTTGACAGTTGAACTAAATATAAAAGTTAACTATAAATAGCTTTAGGAAATTGTTGAGTATAAATTTTGAGAATAAGTATATTCATTATCTCCATAGATATTTGCATTCAGTGGATTGTGAGAAGTAAGCACATATATCTAGGTTTGGACAAATAATTTAATTCAGGAAATATGTATCAACTTCCTACTATGAACAAAACATTGTAGGTAATGGGAGATATTTATAGTCCATTTTAAAATCTGAATTTTAAGAAGATAGATGGATTACAAAGATAAGAAAATTGAAAATCAGGAGGCTGTTGCAAGAAGAGATGATAGGGACCTGAATCAGAGTGATAAAAATGGGAATTTGGTGAGAGTCATGAAAGAAATTATGAAGTAGCATCAACAACATGTGATGATTAATTACATATGGATGGTGATATAAAGGCATGTCTGCCTTTGGTAACCGAGAGGTTGAGGATGAAATAGGAAATAAAAATGTAAGTAGGAACAACTCAGGTGTAATGTGAGTACAGGTTTCAAAGTGATGAGTTTAATTTAGGATAGGTTGAGGTTGATATTTCAGTGAAATATTGGCATAGATATGTTCAGTCGGTATGTTGAAATGTGAATCTGAATCTCAATACAGAGATTAAGAGTAAAGCTAAAGATTTGGAAATTTTCAATGTAAGTTGGTAAGTGCCTTCCTTAATACCCATCCTCCATGTAGCCCATCCCCAACCCACCTCCCTCCAACACCCCTCAGTTTAATACTTACTTCATAGCTACATTAAGCAAGACCAATTGACGTGTGTGTGTGTGTGTCTGTGTGTGTGTGTGTAAATTCTTAATGAAATTCTTATCAACTCCAGTAAAGACTTTTATAGACATAGATATGCTTCTAAAATTTATAAGGAAAGTCACCGTCCCTATAATAGCTATTATGGACTGAATATTTGTGTCCCCCAAAATTCATATGTTGAAGCTGTAACCCCCAATACGATGGTAGTGGGAAGTTGGACCTTTGGGAGTAATTAGGTTTAGATGAAGTCATGAGGGTGGATATCACATGATGGAATAAGTGTCCTTATGAAGAGGAAGAGACATCAGTGCACTCTCTTTCTCCACTATGTGAAGATGCAGTGAGAAAGAAGCTGTTTGCAGACAGAGGGCTCTCTCTAGAACCTGACCATACTTGCAACCTAATCTTGGACTTCCCAGCCTCCTGAACTGTGAGAAATAAATGCCCATTATTTAAGTTACCTAGTCTGTGGTGTTTTGTTGTAGCAACACATGCATACAAGGCAATAGCTAAAATAGTCTTGAAAAATAATCATACTACCTGGTGCCCAATAATAAAACCTTCTATATAGCTACAGTACACAATGATAAAGTCTTTTGCATAGCTACAGTAATCTAGATTGTGCTTTATTGGCAGAAATAGTCACACATAGATAGACCAGTGGAACAAAGTACAGAACGCAGAATTAGATACACAAAAAATATCCAACTGATTTTTGAGAAAGTTTAAAAGCAATTAAATGAGGAAAGGATAATTATTTCAACAAATAGTACCAGAGAAGTGGACATCTATAGTAAAAAGAAATGAACTTTGACCTAAGTGTCACACTGTATACACAAAATAACTCAAAAGGAATAATGCACATAAATATAAAATATGGAACTATAAAAGTTTATAAAAAAAAAACTTGGAAGAAAGTCTTCAGGATCTAGTGCCAGACAAAGTTTGTAGACTTGACACCAAAAGTGTGATCTAGAAAAGAAAAATTTGATGAATGGGACTTGGTCAAAGTTATAAATTTTGCTCTGTGAAAGTATTCCTTAAGAGGATGAAAAGACAAAGTACAGAGAAAATATTTGAAACCCCAAAGGATTAGAACCTATAATATATAAAGAACTCAACAATATAAAAAATCCAATTAAAAAATGGACAAAAGACATTTATCAACAGACATTTATCCAAAATGAACATAAATAGGTTAAAAATATATGAAAAAGATATTCAGAATTATTAGCCACTGGGAAAATTCAAATTTAAATCACAATGAGATATGAGGCTACACCTATCAAAATGGCTAAAGTAAGAAAGAGTGACAACACCAAGTGTTTGTGAGGATGTGGATAAAGCAAATCCAATTGCTGGTGGGAATGTAAGATGGTAGAGCCATCCTGCAAAAGTTTGACAGTTTCTTTAAAAACTAAATAAATGACCACCATATTACTTAAAACTTACACTATTGGGATTTTTTCCAGAGAAAATAAAACTTATTTACACACACAAAAAAACTGTACACAAATATTAAGAGCAGCTTTATTTGTAATAGCCAAAAAGTGGAAACAGCCCAGACCTATTTCAACAGGATACAAACTGATGTATCCATACCATTGAATAGAACTCAGCAATAAAGATAATTTATCATTGATATACCGAACAACTTGGGGGAATCTCGAGGAAATTGTAGTGAGGGAAAAAAGCCATTCCCCAAAGGTTACATGCTGCATGATTTTATTTATATAACTTTACTGAAAAGACAAAATTATAGAAATGGAGAAAGGATTAATGGTTCCTAGGGATTAGAGATGAGAATGGGGTGGACTTAGCTTTAAAAAAACATCACAAGGTTTCCATGTAATTAAGAAAACTCTTTTTTTTTGTTTTTTGTTTTTTTTGTCTGTATTCCTGACAACTGAATACTATACTCTGGCTTGCAAGATGGTACCATTGAAAAAAACTGGGAAAAGGGTATAGAGAAGATATGCATTATTTGTGACAACAGCATATAAATCTACAACACAAACAGTTTGCAGGGGAAAATATCACCATAATATAGAACAACTCATATATAACATGGTATTGTGGGATTTATATATATAATGTATGTAGCTATAACACATCTGACAACCACAAGAAAGGATCTGATTGGTAAATTGACATATATAATTGTAAGGTTCTTAAATTTTACATGAAGTGGTAATATTAACACCAACCAGTGGTAAAAAGCTAAGGGATGGGGGCGCCTGGGTGGCTCAGTTGGTTAAGCGACTGCCTTCGGCTCGGGTCATGGTCCTGGAGTCCCAGGATCGAGTCCCACATCGGGCTCCCTGCTCAGCAGTGAGTCTGCTTCTCCCTCGGACCCTCCCCCCCTCTCATGCTCTCTCTCTATCTCATTCTCTCTCTCAAATAAATAAATAAAATATTTAAAAAAAAAAAGCTAAGGGGGCGCCTGGGTGGCTCAGATGGTTAAGCGTCTGCCTTCGGCTCAGGTCATGATCCCGGGGTCCTGGGATCGAGTCCCACATCGGGCTCCCTGCTCCTTGGGAGCCTGCTTCTCCCTCTGCTTCTCTCTCTCTCTCCCTCTCTCTCCCTCTCTCATGAATAAATAAATAAAATCTTTAAAAAAAAAAAATATTAAAAAAAAAAAAAAAAAAAAAAAAGATAAAAAACCTTTAACATACCCCCTAAAAAAAAAAATAAAAAAAACATTAAAAAAAAAAAATAAATAAAAAAAAAAAAAAAAAAAAAAAAGCTAAGGGATGTTTAACATACTGCCTAAAGAAACCATTAAAAATAATGCAAAAATTCAATAATTAAATATAAAAATAATTAAAAATTTCCTTAATATATTAAAGTGAAATTCTGAAAAAAAATCAAATCAATCCCCAAAAAGGGAGGAGTAATAGAAGAACAACAACAACAACAACAAAAACAAATGGGGGGAAAAAAACATGATAAAATGGCAAGTCTAAATTCATTCATATCAAGAATTACTTTAGAGTGAATGTAATAAACATTCCAATTACAAATACCCTATGAGTTTGGTGCTATTTTTATTTTTTACAGATGAAGAAACTAAAGTGCAGAGAGGATAATCACTCGTAAGTTTACACAAGAAGTAAATGGAAGAGCTAGGATTTAAACCTAGACAGAGCCCATGTTCTTGATGTCAAAATTATATCAGTTAACATTTAAGTGGTTCTGGGACGCCTGGGTGGCTCAGTCATTAAATGTCTGCCTTCGGCTCAGGTCATGATCCCAGGGTCCTGAGATCGAGCCCCGCATCAGGCTCCCTGCTTGGTGGGAAGACCGCTTCTCCCTCTCCCACTCCCCCTGCTTGTATTCCCTCTCATTGTGTCTCTCTGTGTCAAATAAATAAAATCTTAAAAAAGAAAAAAACACTGAAGTGGTTCTGACCCATCATAAATTAATTTCCAAATGGAAATATCTATATCTATATCTATATCTATATCTATATCTATATCTATATCTATATATAGGATAATAATTTGGAACTCAAGGCTAGTCCACCCAGTGTCATGAAAAAAGTTAAAGATACAATAATTACACAAAACAATTAGAGGAAGACAAGAGACAGAATACAAATATGTATTGAGTAGTATAGTAGAGACTAGAAATAGAAAGGGAGATGGACTTCCCTTAAAAAGAGAAGTCACGTAGTGCCTAAGTGGCTCAGTTGGTTAAGCATCTGACTCTTGGCACAAATTCATTTAAATATCAAGGGGAGGAGTAACCCCACAAAAATGGACTTGGGTATCTTTCAGGTAACTGGCAATTTGGCTCCACTAGTTATTCTCACTTGTCAATATTTACAGAAGCTAAGTCAAACAGCAAAACTTTTTTTTAAATCCTAATTATAATTTCATTTATCCAGTTTTTCTGTATATCCTACAATTTTTATAAATTTTATTCATGTAAGATAATTCAAATAGAATGGGAAAACATAAGAAGTGGAGAGAGATCATTGTTTTTACAATTCAAAAACTGCCTATCACAAATTTAAAAATGTAAATACATAAAAATGTTTTATAGGCATCTTGAGAAGAAATAAGAAAAAGAAAGGACATGAAAATAAAACAAGGAAATGAAAATAAAATCTGGAGAATACTGCATCCTACACTTAGGATCATATTAATTAAACCAGTAAGATTATTTTTTAAGATTTTATTTATTTATTTGACAGAGAGATAGAGAGAGAGCACAAGTAGGCAGAGCAGCAGGCAGAGGGAGAGGGAGAAGCAGACTCCCCACTGAGCAGGGAGCCTGACAAAGGACTTGATCCCAGGATCCCAGGATCCCAGGATCATGATCTGACCCAAAGGCAAACATTTAACTGACTGAGCCACCCAGGCTCCCCAACCAGTAAGATTCTTTTTTTTTTTTTTAAGATTTATTTATTTATTTATTTATTTATTTATTTATTTATTTATTTTTATTGAGAGAGAGAATGGTAGAGAGAGAGCATGAGAGGGAAGAAGGTCAGAGGGAGAGGCAGACTCCCCGCTGAGCAGGGAGCCCGATGTGGGACTCGATCCCGGGACTCCAGGATCATGACCTGAGCCGAAGGCAGTCGCTTAACCAACTGAGCCACCCAGGCACCCAACCAGTAAGATTCTTAATGAATCACAAAGGCGCCTATAAAAACTAAACTTACATAATCAATAAGCTTGATTCTTTTGTAAATATTTCTTTGATGTTGACTATATAAAATTAAATGTTTTATAAGGATTTTAAAGCTTCTAATATGTATTTTCCCTTCAGTTTTATTCTCTAAAGTCATATTTCTCTTTCCAGTAATTTAAAATGTTTCATAATTGAGAAATACAAGGAATCTTTACTGAGTTCAAGCATATAAATGTTTAACCACTTTGGAAAATTATATTATTTATATCTATACTGGGCATTATCAGGTACTTGTTGGTTAAGCCCCTTTTTATTCATCTTCATAGAGTGTAATATGATTCTTTCATCCTTTCAAAGTACTCTTGTTCATACACATCAAAGAAATTGTAGCATTTGTTTAGTTGTTCCTTTGGCCACAGACTATTTCATTACTTATGAATATAAAAGAATATATTTTTGTATAAGAAAGGAGGGACCTTAATTATAACCTTATATTCTTTTATGCTGTTTGAAATTTTTATAAGTGCATGTGTAACTTTGATAAAAATATATACCTCATCATATATGCAGACTAGTTGACAATCTCTTCAATTAATTTTAATCTGTGGTCATGTATTTGCTAAGATCCTTAGAATATTCTACATGGTATCATGTTGAAATAATATTGGATTAAAATTGATGCTGAATATGATCAAAGATTATAATAGTAACATCATTTTTGCCAACTCTTAGTGCACCTTTGTGATATAGGTATACTTAATTGCCAGTAACAATGAACTAATTAGACATTAGAAATATATAAAAAGTATAATAATGTCTAAGAAATATATGGCTATAACTGAAAAGGTTTATTTAGAATTTATCAAATTGAAGATGACACAAAGAAATGGGAAACTCCATGCTCGTGGATTGGAAGAACGAATGTTTAAATGTCTATACTACCCAGCTGGGGTGGAGTTAAGATGGCGGAGTGATGTGGGAAACAAAGGCAGAAGGAAATGTAGATAAAACTAAATGTACTTAAAACCTGCAGCCCATTGACAAATACTTGAGATAGGCAGATTATAACAGTCCTCCAGGATCCTAAGTCTCCTTTAGCATATGAAAGTCCTTTTGGAACTTCCCTTTATCTTTACTTCCCCTAACCTCAAGGTATATAATCAATTGCTCCTCACAATCCCTGGGCAGCAGGAAGCAGCAGCAGCTCTTTCTGCCCATAGGTCCTGTCCCCATGTTTTAATAAAACCACCTTTTTGCACCAAGCATGTCTCAAGAATTCTTCCTTGGTCATCAGCTCCATACCCCAACAACACCACCCCCCAAAAAACTACATCAGAAATAGTAGGGGGATGTCAGTTTTGGCTAGCAAACCCTGAGGTGGCAAATGAAAAGATTACTCCAGACACCTTAGAAGGAAAAAGGAGAGGGCTTGGGGACCAGATGCTCTAGTGGCCAAAGGTCCCCAGCCAAACTCTGCCTCCACTTTTATTGTGAACATTATCAATACATCAAGGGAGTAAGAAAAACAAAAAGAAGTGAAACTTTAATAATCAAGACAGTGACATAGGGAATATTGAGTGATTAGAACAAGCTATGCTCATGACGTGTGTGCAGGCAAGGAGTAAGTGGAGTATGTGACCTCCAAAGATAAATGTTCCTTTTAAGTCAAGTATTTACTCCCTGGATGAGTGCCTTGAGCCACAGTGAGGATCTGGCTGTTTTTAGCCCAGAAACCTTAAAGGGTGCCCAGTTTTCTGGACACTCCTTTTTCACTTTTCAATTAGTGTCACCTAGGGAGGTATGTGTTTATTAAATATTATCTAGCCAGGCACTATGAATTCCCTTGGGGAACCCTGGGCTTGTCTCATCCTTCCAACATAGCAAGATCAAAATCCAACTATTTTGAATAACTAGGAATATGATCTGAGGATTAATAAACAATCTGCACAGTTGGGGAAAGAGAACGTGACAGATGTGAGGTTTGGTGCCATAAATTCGGGGAGAGGAAAGCTGCTGGCCATGAAGGAGAGAAAACCCTTTTTGTGGAGCAAAATCAGGAAGAGGGAGAGAGTAGGAGAGAGCAGGAGAGAGTAGAGCATGTGGGGACCTCACAATAAGCCCCGGTAAGGATATCCCCTGGGTTGAACTGGGAGAGATAAATTCTAAATAACCCTTTCCAGTTATAACCATATATCTCTTAGACATTATCTTTTTCTTGTTGTTGTTCATTTGTTGGTTTATTTTCTTCTCTTATTCTTTGGATCAGGCTGTTTTCCCCCTCTTTTCTTCTTTCCTTACTCTTTTTGTCCTTCTTTCTTCCTTATTCTTTGGAGTCAGCCTTATAGTTTTGTTTCTCTGTTTGTTTACATTTTTGTTCCTTTTCCTTTTCCCTTATCTTGGATCAGAGTTTTTTTTTTTTTTTTTCCAGGCATAGCTTGGCAAACAAATCAAAGCACACCCAATTAAAGGTCAAAACACTCCCCACTACAAGCAAGGAGGAATTCTCTAGAGGATGGGCAATTGGGAAAGAGTAGCCAAAATGCAACAGCAGAGTGTACACAGCATACACCAGAAACAATTAATGAAGTTTTTGTTGTTTTTGTTTTTTCTCTTTCTTTATTTTCTGGACAAAATGATGAGACAGAGAAACTCATTCCAAAAGAAAGAACAGGTGGAAGTACTCACTGCCAGGGTTTTAATCAATATGGATATAAGTAAGATGTCTGAACTAGAATTAAAAAAAAAAACGATTATAAAGATACTAGCTGGGCTTGATAAAAGCATAGAATACACTAGAGAATCCCTCACTGTAGAGATAAAAGAACTGAAATCTACTCAGTCTAAAATTAAAAAAATGCTATTAATGAGATGCAGTCCCAAGTGGAGACATAAAAATGAGAATGAATGAAACATAAGAGTGAATCAGTGATATAGACGATAAAATGATGGAAATAAGGAAACGGAAAAGAAAAGAGAAAGAAAACTAGTAGATTATGAAGGGAGATTTAGAGAACTCAGTAATTCATAAAGTGAAATATTATGCACATTACAGGGGTCCCAAAAGATGAGGAGTAAGAGAAAGGGGCAGAAGGTTTATTTGAACAAGTTATAGCTGAGAACTTCCCTAATCTGGGAAAGGAAACAGGGATTCAAGTCCAGGAGGCACAGAGTACCCCCTTCAAAATCAACAAAAATAGGTCAATACCTTGACATAGTATAGTGAAGCTTGTAAATTTCAAAGATAAAGAGAAAATCTTGAAAGCAGCTCAGGACAAGAGGTCCTTAGCCTACAAGGGTAGAAACATAAGGCTGGCAGCATACCTGTCCACAGAGACCTGGCAGTCCAGAAAGGACTGGCATAGCATATTCAACATGCTAAATGGGAAAAAAAATGCAGTCAAGTACTTGATCCAGCAAGGCTGTCATTCAGAATAGAAAGAGAGATAAAGAGTTTCCAGGACAAACAAAAATTAAAGGAATTTGTGAACATTAAACCAGCCCTGCCAGAAATATTAAAGGGAATCCTTTGAATGGAGAGACAGACCAAAAGTAACAAAGACCAGAAAGGAACAGAGATAATCTACAGAAAGAGTTACTAGAGGATGTAATACAATGATACAAAATTCATATCTTTCAATAATTACTCTGAATGTAAATGGAGTAAGTGCTCCAATCAAAAGACATAGAGTATCAGAATGGATTAAAAAAAAAAAAAACCTACAAGACCCATTGATATGCTGCTTATAAGAGACTGAATTTTGACACAAAGACACCTCCAGACTGAAAGTGAGGAGTTGGAGAATCACTTATCATATAAATGACATCAAAAGAAAGCTGGAGTAGCCATCCTTATATCAGACAAACTATATTTTAAACAAAGACTGTAATAAGAGATGGAAAAGGATACTATAGCATAATAAAAGCATCTATCCAACAAGAAGATCTAACAATTGTAAATATTTATGCCTCTAACTTGGGAGCAGCCAAATATATAAAACAATTAATAACAAAATTAAAGAAACACATCAATAATAATACAATAATTGTAGGGGGACTTTAACACCCCACTCACAGCAATGGACAAATCATCTAAGCAGATCAGCAAGGAAACATCAGCAACAAGAAACCTTTCAATAAGAAGGTAGATAATTTTGGAATAATAAGAATCCCTAAATCTTCTTTATCTATATATGGTATATATATAGTGTATACACTTATACACCACATCTTTATCCATTCATCTATCAATGAACACTTGGGTTACTACCATTTCTAGTTTATTGTAAATAATGTTGCAATAAACATAGAGGCACATAGATCTTTTCAAATTAGTATTTTCATTTTTTTGAGGGGGGTAAATGTCCAGTAGTGGAATTACTGGATCATATGATTTTTAAGTTTTTGAGGAACCCCATACTGTTTTCTAAAGTAGCTGCACCAATTTACATTGCCACTAATAGGACACAAATTTTCCCTTTCCTCCACATCCTCAACAGCACTTGATATTAATTGTCTTTTTGATTGTAGCCATTCTATTATGTGTAAGGTGAAATCTCATTGTGGTTTTGATTTGCATTTCCTTGACAGTGATGTTCAACATCTTTTTATGTGTGTGTTTACCATGTGTATGTCTTCTTCAGAAAAATGTCTATTAGATTCTCCACCCAATTTAATCAGGTTATCCCCCCATTCAGGGTGAAGTTACTTAACTTCTTCATATATTTTGGATATTAACTCCTTATTGGATAGATCCTTTGCAAATATCTTCTATTCAATAAGTTGCCTTTTTGTTTTGTTGATGGTTTCCTTCACTATGCTAAAGTTTTCCATTTCAGTATAGTCCCGATAGTTTAATCTTGATTTTGTTTCCCTTGCCTGAGGAGACGTGTAGAAAAACATTGCTAAGATCAATGTTAAAGAAATTATTGCCTTTGTTTTCTTCTAGGCATTTTATGGTTTCAAGTCTCATATTTAGGTCTTTAATCTATTTTGAGTTTATTTTTGTGTATGATGTAAGAAAGTGCTCCAGTTTCATTTTTTGCATGTAGTTGTCCAGTTTTCCTAACATCATTTGTTGAAGAGACTGTCTTTTCCCCATTGTATATCTTTGCCTCCTTTGTCATACATTAATTTTTTAAAAGATTTTATTTATTTATTTGAGAGAGAGAGAAAGCATGTGAGAGAGTGAGAGACCATGAGCAGGGGGAGTGGCAGAGGGAGAAGCAAACACCCCCCTGAGGAGGGAGTCTGATGCAAGGCTCGATCCCAGGACACTGGGATCATGACCTGAGCCAAAGACAGATGCTTAACTGACCGAGCAACCCAGGCACCCCTGTCATACATTAATTGAGTATATAAGTTTGTGTTTATTTCTAGTCGCTCTATCCAGTTCTCTTAATCTATGTGTCTATTTTTGTGTCCATGCCATAAGGTTTTGATGACTACAACTTTGTAGTATATTTTGAAATCTGGGATTATGATACTTTTAGCTTTGTTCTTCTTTCTCAAGATTGCTTTGACTATTCAGGGTCTTTTGTGGTTCCATGCAAATTTTAGGATTATTTGTTCCGGTGTTGTGAACAATGCTGATGGTATTTTGATAGAGAGTGCACTCAATCTGTAAATTGTTTTGGGTAGTATAGACATCTTAACAATATTAATTCTTCCAAACCACGTGCAATGAAACATGTTCCCATTTATTTGTGTCATCCTCAATTTCTCTTATTAATGTTTTATAGTTTTCTAAATATAGGTGTTCCACCTCCTTGGTTAAGTTAATTCATAGTTTTGTTTTGTTTTTTGGTGCATTTGTAAATGAGATTGTTTTCTTACTTTCTCTTTCTGCTATTTTGTTATTAGTGTATAGAAACAAAACAGATTTTGTATATTAAATTTGTATCCTGAAATTTACTGTATACATGTCTTACGTCTAATAGTTGTTTGGTGGAATCTTTAGGATTTTCTATATGTAGTATCAAGTCATTTACAAATAGTGACAGTTTTACTTCTTCCTTAACAATATGGATGCCTTTTAGTTATTTTTTTTGTCTGATGGATGTCACTAGGACTTCTAGTACTGTGCTGAATAAAAGTGGTGAGAGTGGACATGCTTTTCTTGTTCCTGATCTTAGTGAAGAAAATCTCAATTCTTAATCATTTAGAGTGTTATTAATTGTGGGTTTTTCATATATAGCCCTTATTATGTTATTATGTTGAAGTATGTTCTTTCAAAGCCCACTTTATTGTGCTAATAAATAGTTTGTTCCTGGACTGTGTATTTGATAATCTGAAACATCTTTATACTTGATATTAAACAAAGATCTAAACAGCCAATCTCAAAGGTTTAAAATATTTAAGAGATGAGGCTTCTAAAGAAAATTATCATATTATAATAATGATAGTAATAATAGTTGTGAAACAAAAGTAACACTAACAATTTTAGTAAGATATCTTAGAAAAAATAAGTGTACATGTGGATAAATATAAAAATACATTTTGGATATCAGCATATGAAATAACTATTTAATAATTTTCCTGATGGAATACCTATTATATGTAGAGGTTAGTGCAGTGCATTCTCTATGTGTTCTTGTTTGTCTATTTGGCATAGACATAGCATTAAGGTGAAACTTACTTTGTTTACTACTCTTACACTAACTGCTTAAATGAGATATTGTTTTCACCATTGTGATTATGTTTTATCCCTTATTTCACTGTCTTCCTAATCACAAAGTTTATGGCATTATCCCATTATAGAGCATTTTTTACTTTAAATTTTCTTTCTCACATTATAAAAATGAAATGTGCTTATTGTATATGTGTGTGTACTCATTCTTGAGGTTTCTCAAATTATTTGAGGTGTCTCAAATTCTGAACAAATATCATTGAAATATGATGGCACACACATTAGAAGATAAATAATTAAGATTAGTGCAGAGATAAATGAATTAGTTCTTTGAAAGAATTAATAAGATTGATAAACCACTGGCCAGACTTACCTAAAGGAAACAGAAAGGACCCAAATTAATAAAATTATGAATGGAAGGGGAGAGATCACGATGAACACCAAGGAAATAGAAACAATTATTAAAAATTATTATCAACAACTCTATGCCAATAAATTAAGTAACCTGGAAGAAACGGATGCCTTCCTGGAAACCTATACACCGCCAAGACTGAAACAGGAAGAAATTGACAATCTGAGTAGGCCAATAACCAGTAACGAGATTGAAGCGGTGATCAAAAACCTCCCAAAAAACAAGAGTCCAGGGCCTGATGGATTCCCTGGGGAATTCTACCAAACATTCAAAGAAGAAATAATACCTAATCCCCTGAAGCTGTTTCAAAAAATAGAAACAGAAGGAAAGCCTCCAGACTCATTCTATGAGGCCAACATTACCTTGATCCCCAAACAAGGCAAAGACCCCATCAAAAAGGAGAATTTCAGACCAATATCCGTGGTGAATATGGATTCCAAAATTCTCAACAAAATCCTAGCTAATAGGATCCAACAATACGTTAAAAGGATCATCCACCACGACCAAGTGGCATTTATCCCCAGGATGCAAGTGTGGTTCAACATTCGCAAATCAATCAATGTGATAGAACACATTAATAAGAGGAGGGAGAAGAACCATATGGTCCTCTCAATTGATGCGGAAAAAGCATTTGACAAAGTACAGCTTCCTTTCCTATTTAAAACTCTTCAGAGTATAGGGATAGAGGGAACATTCCTCAAGTTCATAAAATCCATCTAGGAAAAACCCACAGTGAATATCATCCCCAATGGGATAAAGATGAGAGCCTTTCCCTAAAGATCAGGCACACGTCAAGGATGCCCACTGTCACCACTATTGTTCAACATAGTGCTAGAAGTCCTGGCAACATGAGTCAGACAACAAAAAGAAATAAAATGTATTCAAATTGGCAAAGGAAAAGTCAAACTCTCTCTTTTTGCAGATGACATAATACTTTATGTGGAAAATCCAAAAGACTCCACCCCCAAATTACTAGAACTCACACAGCAATTCAGTAATGTGGCAGGATACAAAATCAATGCACAGAAATCAGTTGCTTTCTTATACACTAACAATGCAAATGTAGAAAGAGAAATTAGAGAAACGATTCCATTTACATTAGCACCAAAACCATAAGATACCTCAGAATAATCCTAACCAAAGAGGTAAAGGATCTATACTCTGGAAACTACAGAACACTCATGAAAGAAATTGAAGAAGACACAAAAAGATGAAAAAAACATTCCTTGCTCATGGATTGGAAGAATAAATATTGTTAAAATGTCTATGCTACCCAGAGCAATCTATACCTTCAACGCCATCCCAATCAAAGTTCCAATGACATTTTTTTAAGTGCTGGGACAAACAATCCTAAAATTTGCATAGAATCAGAAAAGACCCCAAATTGCCAAGGAAATGTGGAAAAAGAAAAACAAAGCTGGGGGCATCACGTTGCCCGATTTCAAGCTATATTACAAAGCAGTGATCACCAAGACAGCATGGTACTTGCACAAAAACATAGAGACCAATGGAACAGAATAGAGAGCCCAGATATAGACCCTCAACTCTATGGTCAAATAGTCTTTGACAAAGCAGTAAAAAATATGCCATGGGAAAAAGACAGTCTCTTCAATAAATGGTGCTGGGAAAATTGGACAGCCACATGCAGAAGAGTGAAACACAACCATTCTCTTACACAATACCTAAGGGTAAACTCAAAGTGGATGAAAGACCTCAATGTGAGACAGGAATCCATCAAAATTCTAGAGGAGAACATAAACAGTAACTTCTTTGACATGGGCCACAGCAACTTCTTTCAAGATACATTTCCAAAGGCTAGTGAAACCAAAGCAAAAATGATCTTTTGGGACTTCATCAAGATAAAAAGCTTCTACACAGCAAAGGAAACAGTCAACAAAACAAACAGGCAACCCACAGAATGGGAGAAGATATTTGCAAATGAAACTACAGATTAAAGGGTAGGTATCCAAGATCGATAAAGACATTCTCAAATTCAACACCCAAAAAACAAGTCAAAAAATGGGCAGAAGACATGAACAGACACTTCTCCAAAGAAGACATACAAATGGCTAACAGACACATGAAAAAAAATGTTTATCATCATTAGCTGTCAGAGAAATTCAAATCAAAACCACATTGAGATACCACCTTACAGCAGTTAGAATGGCAAAGGTTGGCAAGGTAAGAAACAACAAATTTGGCGAGGTTGTGGAGAATGCGAAACCCTCTTACAATGTTGGTGGGAATGAAAGTTGGTACAGCCACTTTGGAAAACAGTGTGGAGGTTTCTCAAAAAATTAAAAATAGAGGGCGCCTGGGTGGCTTAGTTGGTTAAGCGACTGCCTTCGGCTCAGGTCATGATCCTGGAGTCCCGGGATCGAGTCCCATATCGGGCTCCCTGCTCAGCAGGGAGTCTGCTTCTCCCTCTGACCCTCTCGTGCTCGCTATCTCTCATTCTCTCTCTCTCAAATAAATAAAATCTTTAAAAAAAATAAAAATAGAGCTACCCTATGACCCAGCAATTGCACTCCTGGGTATTTACCCCAAAGACACAGATGTAGTGAAAAGAAGGGCCATATGCACCCCAATGTTCATAGCAGCAATGTCTGCAATTGCCAAACTGTGGAAAGAGCAGAGATGCCCTTCAACAGATGAATGGATAAAGAAGATGTGGTCCATATATACAATGGAATATTACTCAGCCATCAGGATGGATGAATGCCCAACTTCTACATCAACATGGATGGGACTGGAGGAGATTATGCTATGTGAAAAAATCAAGCAGAGAAAGTCAATTATCATATAGTTTCACTTATTTGTGGAACATAAGGAATAGCATGGAGAACATTAGGAGATGGAAGGGAAAAATGAAGGGGGGAATTGGAGGGCGAGATTAACCATGAGAGACTTTGGACTCCGAGAAACAAACTGAGGGTTTTAGAGGGG
Source organism: Callorhinus ursinus (assembly GCF_003265705.2). Taxonomy (NCBI): domain Eukaryota; kingdom Metazoa; phylum Chordata; class Mammalia; order Carnivora; family Otariidae; genus Callorhinus; species Callorhinus ursinus. Next base: position 13,456,297 of record NW_027397102.1, on the reverse strand, counting down.
AGAGGGGGATGGGTTAGCTTGGTGATGGGTATTAAGGAGGGCACATGCTGCATGTAGCACTGGGTGTTATATGAAAACAATGAATCGTGGATCACTACATTAAAACTAATGATGTATTGTATGGTAACTAACATAACCTAATAAAATTAAATTAAATTAAAAATAAGAAAAACTCAGATGATGATTACCATTTTTTAGCAATAAAGTATTTTTTAAATTAAAAAAAGAAATATCATGAGATACAGTTTTAAAGGGAAACATTTTATAAATAAGAAAACCAAATTAAACCCTTTCATTTTGTCTAGGATATGGCTCAATTTAATTTGTACTTTGTATAGAGAGGGAAATAAAATGTTTGAAACCAATATTATATCAGATTATATTTTTTTCAAGCCACTCTTACTACAATTTGCAAAGATACTATTTAAAAGTTGCCAACCTCATCCTGAGACACACTATTTGTTTGTTTGTTCATTTTTAAAGATTGTCTTAATTTATTTGAGACACAGAGAGAGAACTTGAATGGGGGTGTGAGGGGCAGAGGGAGAAAAGAAGCAGACTCCCCACTGAGCGGGAGCCTCACATGGGGTGATCCCAGGACCTGAGCCAAAGGCAGAAGTATAACTGCCTGAGACACCCAGGTGCCCCCTGATACACACAATTAAATTTGTAATAATGCTATGTCATTTTCTGAATTTTCTCAAGGAATGTATTGAAGTTCTGAAAATAAAGTAAGTTTGCATTTCCTTTCACCTAAAAAATAACATGCATATTGTATAACACTTAGGTGGAATCATGGGACATTGGGGAATTAAAAATAGGATATGATAATCCAAAAATGTTGGAATCACTGATTAAATAGTAAATAATGTTGGATGATACGTTCTTCAGAAATAAATATGACATTAACTAAAATAATTATTTGTCCATAGCCAGTATACAGGAAAATAAATGGTTCAGTGACTTGGTAGTGGACCCCTGAGCCTGTTGCTCCTCTAGGTCACTGGACCAAATTAAGTTTGAGTTAGGTATAATGTAAGTTATTACTATCAGACAGCTGTTTATTGCCCAATGTTAAATGAGCCAGTAATTTTATTTTACTATGCAAGTCACCAACATATAAAACAAAATGAAGCATAATAGCTTTATTTGGCAATATGCCCAAAGCAGACCAAGAAGTCAAAGGATGCCAAAACTGAAGTTTAATATATCAAGCAGTCTGTCAGATGGCATGGATGGAGTAAAGAGTGAGGTGTTAAGAAAACATTTAAGACTCACACAAGGAGGAAGAAAATAGCACAATATACCCGGGACAATTGATTATTGTAGGAAACAACACCTTTCTATATCATCAAAACAGAAAATGTATAGGAAGTAAGAGAGAGATAGGAAAAACAGACTTTTTAACGTGTTCTTCTATTCTAGAGCAAAACTGTTGACCCTCTACCATTTAATGCTGTCTCCTAAGTGTATGCAGTGTGGGTTCAACATATATTGACTATCTCCAGATGGATATCAGAGAGCTGAGAGATGATTATTCATTCATTCATTCATTCATTCATCATTACAGACACATGTTCAGTGTTTAGACTGTGTTAAAGTCACTGAGACATGCATTGTAATCCTGCTTTTGGTGGAGGTGGAACAAATTGAGAAGTCCTTCAAATTAAGAATATAACACATTGCATTCCAGAGTAGGCTCTTAACCTGGAATCCGTGTACCTCTGGATACATGGATATATCTCATAAAAGTCTATAAAATTTCCTGAATTCTTTCAACAGGCTAAAAAATGTCCATTGCCCAAAAAAGGTTAAGAACCACTTTTGTATTTAATCTTATTAATTAATTTAAGCAATATTTATTTTATACCTAATCTCTTTCTGACTGTAGCCCAAAACAATATCAGTAATTTCAGAGATTATCTATTGCATGTTTCCCCGCCACTTCTTTCCACAAAGATAGAAAATTGTGATTTAGTTCTGCTATAATTACTTGATGCAATATAATACGTATTACTATACTTTATGTATATTATAGTGACTCAGACTATTTATAACTCTCATTTCTCCCAGATAACAAATGACATTTGCAAACACCCTAAAATGTGATTTCCAGTACCAAATCAAAATATAATAAATCAAAAGATGAATTCTGATATGAGTAAAGCTGTGGACAGTTTGCTGTGTTTCTGAAAGATTCAGCCCTGTGACTGCCAGGTCTATTGCACATATCTTTTGCAGCACACTGGAAAAAAGCATGATGCCTCAGAACCTACTCTTAAAAGGCTAGACCCAAATTAATTTGAAAATGTGGGTGAGAAACTTCTTTTGTAATAAAAGCAGAAAGAGCACCCAGTTGAGATTGTTCTCCAGTTTCTAACATTTATGACACTAGCTGTACTTTCAAAGTAATACTGATCTATGAGGGGAGAGACAGTGCTAATAAAATCGGTGAGAAAAATACTTGAACAGACTCTATATGTATAGAGGTGGTTATTTTGGTTTTCTCACTCCCTGACATATAAGGACATATATAACTTTAATTATCCACCTTTTTCTTTTACAACTTTCCAACTGAGAATCTCTATTTTTAGCCAAGTTATTCAAACAACAGTTTATTCATTAGCCCCTCTTTGCTTTAGTTCGTATCATTCTCTCTGCTGAGAATGACCACTTCTTCATCTCTAATTATTTAAATCCTACTTATTTTTCAAAGCTCATCGAAATCTTAGCTGCTCCATATTCAGTAACACCTCCTTCTTATATCAGAATTTCTTGCTCTTCATTGCATGAATGAATGGATTTCAAGAGGTCATGAATTCTCTAAAATATTGTCTGCATTTTTATTAGGAGACAGTCTGTTGTTGCTTCTATCAGATTTTTAAAGATATAAATGAGTTAAAATGGTCAAGAAGTAGTATCTTAAAGTTTCTATTTCACACAGTTGTGGTCTCTTTCATTGCTGGTTTCAAGTTTATTCCTCTCAACATTTTTTTTCAACATTTCCACTAAGTCATAAGTGATTTATCTATATGCCTTTGTTTCCCCCACAACACAGTTTCTTACACATAGTAGTACTTACTATGTAATAGCTAATTGATCTTTGGGTTATTTCGCACTAAATGGTGGCACTATGCCTATCAGTCATCTTAAATACCTATATGCAAATTTCAGTCTTGGAAATATTATCTGTCAATGCATTATATCTGCTTCAGTAATGCAATGATCATTCCAGGTAGTAATGGAATTCTTTATAGAGTTATACTGTGTGACTCAAATCTATTATTAACAGATAACTGATATTTCTGAATATTTTCTGCAAGTGTTATTCTTCAAAATATTTCTACCTAACACTTCCTTAAGGGACTCTAGAGAAATATTCCAGTATAATTACATGGTCCAAGTTTTTAAATCAGGCATAAAAATGATTTAGGAAACATTAAAAAAATCCATAAAAATTAAAAGCATTTTAAATTAATATAGAAATTTGGCATAAAGTATCTTTGGAAATTCATATTAAGAATAATCAGGAAAGGGGCGCCTGGGTGGCTCAGTCGTTAAGCGTCTGCCTTCAGCTCAGGTCATGATCCCAGTGTCCTGGGATCAGGCCCCGCATCGGGCTCCCTGCTCAGCGGGAAGCCTGCTTCTCCCTCTCCCGCTCCCCCTGCTTGTGTTCCCTCTCTCGCTGTGTCTCTGTCTGTCAAATAAATAAATAAAATCTTTTAAAAAATAGAATAATCAGGAAAGGGATGTCTGGGTGGCTCAGTCAGCTGAGTGTCTGCCTCCAGCTCAGGTCATGATCCCAGGGTCCTGGGATTGAGTCTCCCATCGGGCTCCCTGCTCAGTAGGGAGTCTGCTTCTCCTTCTGCCTGCTCTGCCTGTTGCTTCCCCTGCTTGTGCTCTTTCTCTTTCTCTCTGACAAATAAATATAATTTTAAAAAAGCACTGGGTGTTATATGCAAACAATGAACCGTGGAACACTACATCAAAAACTAATGATGTAATGTATGATGATTAACATAACATAATAAAAAAAAAGAATAATCAGGAAAAAAAAGACTAATCAGAATGAGTTAGAGCAATTAGTTATGGTTTTGTAGAGGTAAATTAGATGAATGTTTCACCTAGATTTTGAGGAATATAAAGGACAGAATATATATACAAAGACATAGAAACAAATTCTGTTCACAGGAAAACTAAGCAAAATAGCTTAAGTTGTGAAATAAATTAGGAAATGTAAGAAAATAAGATTAATAAATTTTGATCCTGGAGAACAATTACAGATGTAAGGCCTTGGATAAGAAGTTTGGATTTTATATGGTATTGATAGCGTCCACTGTAGGAATAAAGGAAAAACACCTAAATGTATGTTTTTTGCAGTTAATACTCATATATTGAAAGTAAAATAATAGTAAAAAGACATATCAATCACTAATTAAAATAAAGCTATTGAATCTTGATTAATATCAGAAAGAATAAATTTAAAGACAAAACAGAATTATTATGGATCCAAAGGGTTATTAAATAGTGAGAAAAGATTCATTAACCATGTATGCATCCAAGAAAAATAGCCTTAAAATGATAAATCCACAATCATAAGGAAAAATTTCAACATATTTTTATTGAATTGATAGGTTAAATAGACAAAAACAGATGATCTGGGAAAGACAAGTAATGAATTTATGGACAAACATATACAGTTATCCAACCAACAATTTGTGTAGAGACTTTTGTTCAAGATCCCATGAAATATTCACAGAAATTGATCATGTTCTATACCATAAGAAAACCTCAACAAATGTCAGAAAATAGGTATCAGGCATATTAAATCTCTGACCACAACACAATTAAGTTAAAAATTAGTAACAAAATTATATGCCTAACAACACTCTCACCACCTGGTAATGAAAAATAACATATGTTGCTAATTAATTAAGAAGGTAAAGAAAAATTATAATGAAAACTTTTAAAAGCTCAGTAATAAATGTTAATAAAAATATAATTTATAAAAACTTGTGAGATATAATAAAATTAGTGTTTTAAGAAAAATATAGACAAATATATTAGAAAAAATTAAATGCTTAAAGTTGATGTACTCATTAAAATGCTCATCTTAAATAGTTAGAAAAAAGCAATATAGTAAGCCCAAATAAAGTGGACAGAAAGAGATAACGAAAACAGGAGCAGAAATGCAGTAGGATCTACTACAACTTTGTGATTTGTGATTTGAGACTGACATGATTTTTAAAAAGCTTGAAAGAGTATAAGGGGATGTAAATCAAGAAAATCAACTAGGAGGCCATTGCAAAAATTCAGATGTAAAATACTCATTGCCCAGGATTCTCATTATCCTCCAGCCTCCACTGTCCTCTACTTGGATATTAATTATTTTCCAAAACTTCACCCAACATCACTGATCTACAAAGTCATCCCTGCCTTCTTCCCTAACTTTAGTACAATGCCCTACCTCTGTACTTTCATAACTTCCTATACACACTGTATTGTAACTATTGTCTGTCTCTCTCTTCCACTAAACTGTAAATTCCCTCAGAGCAGGGACTAGGACTTTATATCTTTAGAATTTGGCATAAATCCTGTTAGACTGGGACTCAGTAATGTTTCTTGAATTAATTAATGCATGAATAATGTGATGAGATATGCGGGATTATTGTAATAACATTCATTCAGTACTGAGAATGTGCAAGGTATTGTGCAAAGTGCCTTCCATGCATTATCTGTTTTTATCTTCATAAAATCTGAAGTAGATGCCATTGTTATCTCTACTCTAGAGATGAAGAAACTGAGTAATGGAGGGATTAAGAAACTTTTCCAAGGACACCTTGCCAAATAAGTGAGAGGTTTGGTGCTCAGATCAAATTTGTCTTATGTTAAAATGCATGTTCATAACTATGCTATGCTGTATCCTTCTTTATTGCTATAAGTTTTCAGTGATTCACCCAATATTTATTGAGTATCTTATCTTCTACATGTATATGTATGTGGGTGATGTCTATATTTGTGTGTTTTGTGGGAATATTTTTTGAAAATATAAACATTATGAAAGTAGATCTTTCCTTTAAGGGGTTCACAATCTAGCAAGGGAAACAGATTCACAATCAGTTAAATACATTACAGAATGGTAAGTTCTCTCAAAGGAATCAACAAAGTATCATAGATTTAATATCTCCCATATATATGGGTTTTATACTTCAGAAATATTTTTGTTCACCACACAGTACTGCATTTAATATAGTATGTAAAGACATGATCTTAATAAATATTTCTAAGAATGTTAGCTTTTACATATGAATAAGAACAGTATTTTTACATTGACAAAATATGTTCACCATACTGTAGTGCATAAAATACACTATGTAAATTTACATGAATAAAATATGTTTCTAAAAATGATTTAAAAATATTTTAATGTTTGTTTTGTTTTTTAAAGTGAACATGGCAAGAACAAAATTCTATCTCTTTGAAGTGATAACTGGCAGGAGTGTGTAGTGGAGTGATAGTAGGAAAGAATGCAAAGACTTAGAATTACTCCAGATTATTGAAGCTCAGCAATTAAAAAGGTTTGGTTTACATTGCAGTAAACAGGAAAGTAAAGTAGTAATTACATGAGAATGAAGATAGATTCAGTTCATTCCATGTTAAAAACATTACAGATTTTTTTTGCTCTTCCTCCTAGATTTTATTTTCCAACCTTTAAGCTATTTATTTCTTCTCAAGTCTGAAGTTACTTCAAAAGTTTCCAAATTCTTCATGATTTAAAGAAGCCAAAATTAACATTAGACTACACTATGGTGATCTAATGATGTACAATGAGTAAAATAATAATAACATCTATTATGAATTGAGTGTTCACAAGTTGCCAGGTATTGTACAAAATGTTCTTTACACACATTCTCCCATTTAGTACTCATAAAATCACTATAATTTAAGCAATATGTCTCCATTTTACAGATGATGAAACTGGCTTACAGAGTTTAAATAATTACCTCCAAAGGTACATAGATGAAAGATATGATTAATGTAATATTTATACCGAGATCCAAAGTCCTGGCTCTTAGCCATTATTGCTAGCATGCTTGCATTTTAAAATAAACTATAGTGCAGTTTTTTATGTTGGAATTTTTGATATGAACTATCCATTGAAATTATTTTTAAAAATTTGTGTTTGTAAGCACAGTTTCAACTGTACTAATCACTACCTATTTCAATATATTGGTTTATAATTCTTTCTGAATGCTATTTATCCATCTTTGCCATTTGGAATTAGTTACTTAAATTCTCATCCTACTTTCAAGGATGCTTGTTTTTTGGTATCCAGAATAGCTATAAAGCGTCAAATGATACCCTGTCAAGATTGATCTTATGGAATATTATTTCTGCAACTAAGAACATACAGATTCTATGTCTTGTACTCATCTAACTTTCCAAAGAAGTGGTCCTAGAAAACAACAAGACCTAATTATATGACAGGAAAAGAGATTATTGCAGAAATTTTTAATAAAAATAAAAACTAGTACAACATACAGAATATAGTCAATGATATTGTAATAATTTCATATGATGACAGGCAATAATAACATTTATCAAGGTGAGTATTTCATAATGCATATAAATATTAAATACCTATGTTCTACACTAGAAAATAATATAAGTCAAATATACTTCATTTTAAAAATTATTTAAATTCAATTAGCCAACATATAGTATATCAATAGAGTCACATGTAGTGTTCAATAATTTATCAGTTGCATATAACACCAAGTGCGCATCACATCATATGCCATCTTAATGCCTGTCACCCAGTTACCCCATTTCCCCACCTACCACCTCTCCAGCAACCCTCAGTTTATTTCCTATAGTTAAGAATCTCTCATGGTTTTTCATCCTCTCTGATTTCTTCCCATTCAGTTTTCCCTCCCTTCCCCTAGGATCCTCTATGCTATTTCTTATATTACACATAAGAGTGAAACCATATGATAATTGCCTTTCTCTGATTGACTTATTTCACTCACCATAATATCCTCCAGTTCCATCCATGTCAATGTAAATGATAAGAACCCATCCTTTTTGATGGCTAAATAATATTCCATTATATATATAAACCACATCTTTTTTATCCATTCATCTGTCGATGGACATCTGGGCTCTTTCCATAGTTTGGCTATTGTGGACATTGCTGCTATAAACATTGGGCTACATGTGTCCTTTCGGATCACTACGTTTGTATAATTGAGGTAGATACCTAATAGTACAATTCTTTTGAGTCATAGGATAGCTCTATTTTTAACTCCTTGAGGAACCTCTATACTGTTTTCAAGAGTGGCTGTACCAGCTTGCATTCACACCAACAGTATAAGAGGGTTCCATTTTCTTTGCATTCTCCCCAACATTTCTTTTTTTTCTGTCTTGTAAATTTTAGCCATTCTGACTTGTGTGAGGTGATATCTTACTGTAGTTTTGATTTGTATTTCCCTGATGCCAAGTGATGAGGAACCTTTTTTCATGTGTCTTTTGGCCATTTGTATGTCTTCTTTGGAGAAATGTCTGTTCATGTCTTCTTCCCATTTCTTGACTTGATTATTTGTTTTTTTGATGTTGAATTTGATAAGTTCTTTATAGATCTTGGATACTAGACCTTTATCTAATATGTCATTTGCAAATATCTTCTCCCATTCCATAAGCTGCCTTTTAGTTGTGTTGACTCTTTCCTTTGCAGTGCAGAAGTTTTTGTCTTGATGAAGTCCCAATAGTGCATTTTAGCTTTTGTTTCCCTTGCCTTTGGAGATGTGTCTAGCAAGAAGTTGCAATGGCCAAGGTCAAAGAGATTGCTGTCTGTGCTCTCCTCTAGGATTTTGATGGATTCCTTTCTCACATTTAGGTCTTTCATCCATTTTGAGTTTAACTTTGTGTATGGTGTAAAAAAAAAGGTCCAGTTTCATTCTTCTGCATGTGGCTGTCCAATTTTCCCAGCACCATTTGTTGAAAAGTCTATCCTTTTTCCATTGGATATTCTTTCCTGCTTTGTCAAAGATGAGTTGACCACAGAGTTGAGGGTCCATTTCTGGGTTCTTTATTCTGTTCCATTGATCTATGTGTCTGTTTTTGTGCTAGTACCATACTGTCTTGTTGATTACAGCTTTGTAATAGAGCTTGAAGTCTGGCTTTATGATGGCACCAGCTTTGGTTTTCTTTTTCAACATTCTTTTGGATTTTCTGGATCTTTCCTGATTCCATACAAATTTTAGGATCATTTGTTTCAGCTCCTTGGAAAATGTCAATGGTAGTTTGATAAGGATTGCACTGAATGTGTAGATTACTCTGGGGAGCATAAACATTTTAACAATATTTATTCTTCCAACACATGAGCATGTAATGTTTTTACATTTCTTGGTATCTTCATCAATTATATTTCATTAGTGTCCTGTAGTTTTTAGAGTACAGGTTTTTTACCTCTTTGGTTCTGTTTATTCCTAGGTATCTTATGGTTTTTGGTGCAATTGTAAATGGGATTGATTCTTTGATTTCTCTTTCTACTGTCTCATTTTTAGTGTATAGAAATGCAGCTTATTTCTGTGCATTGATTTTATATCCTGCCATGGTGCTGAATTTCTGTATGAGTTCTAGCAATTTTGGGGTGGGGTCTTTTGGGTTTTCCACATAAGATGTCATGTCATTTGTGAAGAGTGAGAGATTGACTCCTTTGACAATTTGAATCCATTTATTTCTTTTTGATTTCTGATTGCTGAGGCTAGGACTTCTAATATTACGTTGAACAATAGTGATGAGAGTAGGCATCCCTGTCATGTTCCCTGACCTTAAGGGAAAAGCTCTCCTTTTTTCCCATTGATATGATATTTGTTGTGAGCTTTTCATAGATGGCTTTTGTGATATTGAGGTACGTTCCCTCTATCCTCACACTGTGGAGAGTTTTAATCAAGAAAGAATACTGTGTTTTGTCAAATGCTTTTTCTGAATCGATTGAGAGGATCATATGGTTCTTGTCCATTCTTTTATTAATGTGATGTATCACATTGTTTGATTTGAGAATATTGAATGACCCTTGCATCCCAGGAATATATCAGACTTGGTCTTGTTGAATAATCCTTTTAATGTACTGTTGGACCCTGTTGGCTAGTATCTTGGTGAGTATTTTGTCATCCATGTTCATCGGGGAATTGGTCTGTAATTCTCCTTTTTGGTGGGGTCTTTGTTTGGCTTGGGACCAAGGTAATGCTGGCCTAATAGAATGAATTTGGAAGTTTTCTTTCCATTTCTATTTTTTGAAACAGCATCAGAAGAATAGGTTTTATTTCTTTTTTAAATATTTGGTAGAATTCCCCTGGGAAGCCATCGGACCCTGGACTCTTGTTTGTTGGAAGATTTTTAATTATTAATTCAATTTCCTTGCTGGTTATGGGTCTGATCAGATTTTCTTTTTCTTCCCTGTTTCAGTTTTGATAGCTTATAAGTTTCCAGGAATGCATGCATTTCTTCCAAGTTGCCTATTTTTTGGCATATATTTGCTCATAATATGTTTTTAAAATTGTATTTCCCTGGTGGTTGTTGTGTCTCTCCCATTTCATTCATGATTTTATTAATTTGGGTCCTTTCTCTTTTTTGATAAGTATGGCTAATGGTTTATTGATCTTATTAATTCTTAAAGAACCAACTTCTATTTTCATTGATCTGTTCTACTCTTTTGGTTTATATTTTATTGATTTCTGTTCTAGTCTTTGTTATTTCACTTCTTTTGCTGGGTTTAAGCCCCATTTATTGTTTTTTTTTCTCCATCTCCTTTAGGTGTAAAGTTAGCTTGCGTATTGGAAATTTTTCTAATTATTTGAAAAAGGCTTCTATTGCTATGTACATCCCTCTTAGGACCGCCTTTCCTGCATCCCAAAGATTTTGAACAGTTGTATTTTCATTTTCATTAGTTTCCATGATTTTTTTTAATTCTTCTTTAATTTCCTGGTTGAGCCATTCATTCCTTAGTAGGATGCTTTTTAACCTCCAAGTGTTTTAGTTCCTTCCAAATTTTCTTTTGTGATTGAGTTCAAGTTTCAAAGCATTATGGTCTGAAAATATACAGGAAATAATCCCAATCTTTTGGAATCAGTTGAAAACTGATTTGTGACCCAGTATGTGATCTATTCTGGAGAGTGTTCTATGTGTACTTGGGAAGAATGTGTATTCTGTTGCTTTAGGATGGAATGTTCTGTATATATCTGTGAAGTCCATTTGGTTCAGTGTGTCATTCAAAGTCCTTGTTTCCTTGTTGATCTTCTGCTTAGATGATTTGTCCATTGCTGTGAGTGGGGTATTGAAGTCCTTTACTATTATTGTAGTATTATCAATGTGTTTCTTTAATTTGGTTATTAATTGGTTGATATAATTGGCTGTTCCCAAGTTAGGAGCATTTTTTTGAAATAATTGTTAGATTTTCTTGTTGGATCACTCTTTAAGTATGATATAATGTCCTCTTCATCCTTTACTACAGACTTTGGTTTAAAATCTAATTTGTCTGATACGACAATTTCTATCCAAGCTTCCTTTTGAGGCCCATTAGCATGATGAATAATTCTCCAACTCCTCACTTTCAGTCTAGAGGTATTTTTAGGTCTCAAATGAGTTTCATGTAGACAACATACAGATGGGTCTTGCGTTTTTATCCAATCTGATACCCTGTGTCTTTTGACTGGAGCATTTAGCCCATTTGCATTTAGAGCAACTATTGAAAGATATGAATTTAGTGCCATTCTATTTCCTGTAAAGTCCTTGTTTCTGTAGATTGTCTGTGTTTCTTTCTGGTGTTTGTTACTCTTGGGCTCTCTCTTCACTTACAGGATCCAACCTTAATATTTCCTGCAGGGTTGGTTTAGTGGTCACATATTCTGTTAGTTTCTGTCTGTCCTGGAAGCTTTTTATCTCTCCTTCCATTCAGAACGAGAGCTTTTCTGGATAAAGTATTCTTGGCTGCATGTTTTTCTCATTTAGTACCCTGAATATATCATTCTAGCCCCTTCTGGCCTGCCAGGTCTCTGTGGATAGGTCTGATGCCAGTCTAATATTGCTATCCCTGTAGGTTAAGAATTTCTTGTCTCAAGCTGCTTTCAGGATTTTCTCTTTATCTCTGAATTTTGCAAGCTTCACTATTAAATATCGGGGTGTTGATCTATTTTTATTGATTTGGGGAAGGGTCCCTTCTACCTCTGGGACTTGAATGCATGTTTCCTTTCCCAGATTAGGGAATTCCTCAGCTATGATTTGCTTAAATATACCTTCAATTCCTCTCTCTTTTCCCTCAGTTACCTCAATAATTCTAATATTATTTCATTTTATGGCATCACTGATTTCTCAAAGCCTCCCCTCATGGTCCATTAGTTGTTTTTCTCTCTTTTCCTCAGCTTCCTTCCTTTCTATCATCTTTTTCTTCTATTTCACTGACACTCTCTTCTGCCTCATTTACTCTAGCTGTTAGAGAATCCAATTTAGACTGCATCTCGGGTTACATCATTTTTTAATTTTGACCTGATTAGATCTCATTTCTGCACTAAGATATTTTCTAGTGTTTTTTTATGCTTTTTTTAAGCCCAGCCAGTATCTTTATAATTGTTATCCTGAATTCCAGTTCTGACATTTTACTTATATCCATATTGATTAGATCTGTGGCGGAGAGTATTACATCTGTTTTTTTCTTTTGTTGTGAATTCTTCCTTCTAGTCATTTTCCCCAGAGAAGAATAGATGAACAAGTGAACAAAATCAAAAATATCCACCACGACCCAAGAGAAATACACTAGACAAATCTAGAGATCATAAACCAAAAATGAAACGAAAAAGGAAAAAAAGGAAGTAAGAAAGAGGGAAAAGACGGTGGGGATTGTGTAAGATTTTTGAATCACAGAACTGTACTTCTGAAACAAATCATACATTATATGTTTAAAAAAGAAGAAGATAGGAGGGGGCAGAGAAAGATGGCGGAGGAGTAGGAGACCTGGATTTCGTCTGGTATCAGGAATTCAGATGAATAGGGATCAAACCATTTTGAACACCTACGAACTCAACAGGAGATCGAAGAGAAGAATAGCAACAACTCTCTGAACAGAAAAGCGACCACTTACTGGAAGGTAAGAAGTGAGGAGAAGTGAATCCGAGGCGATATTCAGGAGGATAGATGGCGGGGGAGGGGGCCTCCGTCGGCCCTTCTGGCAAGTGATAGAGCCACAGAGCACAAAATCAGAAATTTTAGAAGTCGGCTCCGCTGAGGGATGTTGCTCCAGTGGCTAAGCTAAGGGTGGAACCCTCGTGGGACAGTGTGGTCTCAGGACCCCTGGGGTCACAGAAAGACCGGGGGTGCCTGAGTGCGGTAGAGCTCCCAGGTATCGGAGCATGGAAGCCGGCTGCAGAGATGGAGCAGAGGCATGGGCTCTCAGCTTGGCGTTGCCATAAACTGTGATCCGCGGCCCAGTCGGGCCACTGCTCCTCCAGCAGGGACCCAACAAGCAGCAGGTCCAGGGAGACTCAACTTCCTCCCCCGGGAGGAATGGCGCAGGAATGCACCACAGGGATCTGTTAGGTTTGGAGACTCCACACAGGGTTGGTTGCCAGAGATAGAAACACTCGGTTACAGGCTGGGTGAGCGCGGAGTGCAGGCAGAGACCAGGGACACAGGAGTGACTGACAGCTTTTCTCTCGGGGCGCACTGAGGAGCAGGGCCCCAAGTTCTCAGCTCCTCCAGACGGAGATTGGGAGGCCACCATTTTCACTCTAGTCCTCCAAAGCTGTACCAAGATCTTGCAGGGAACAAAAGCTCCTGAGAGCAAACCTGAGCAGCTTGCTTAGCTGGGACAAACAACGGCGGGGCAATTACGCCTCCGGCAAAGACATTTGGGAACCACAGCAGCAGGCCCATCCCCCAGAAGATCAGCACGAAGAGCCAGCAAGCCACGACCAAGTTTACCAATCAAGGAGAACGGAAGAACTCCAGCGCTTGGGGAATACTGCACATAGAATTCATGGCTTTTTTACCATGATTCATTAGTTTGTCAAAGTTAATAATTTTTTAGCTGTTCTTTTTTTTGAATTTTTCTTTTTCCCTTTTTCAACCAACATCTTATCAATCCCTTTTTTAAAAAATATTTTTTATTTTTGATTTTTAGAGTCATACTTTATCCTTTCATAGTAGTTGCCCTTATTTTTGGCATATATATATAAGATGTTCTCTCTTTAAAATTTTGAGATACAGTTTCTTCTAATGGATCAAAAAATACCCTAAATCACTAGTGTACGCCTTTGCTCTAGTCTCCTGCCTGATTATATTCTCTCCCTTTTTTTTCTTTTCTTTTTTTTTTTAAATCTTCTTTCTTTTTTCAAACAACTTCTTATCTTATCAATTCCTTTTAAAAAATATTTTATAATTTTCATCTTTACAGTCATCTTCCATCCATTCATTGTATCAACCCTTATTTTGTACATATATAAGTCTTTCTTCCTTTAAAATTTTAGGAGGCACTTGTAACAGACCAAAATACGCCCCAAATCTAGTGTGTGGCACTGATCTATGCACTAGCCTGATCACATTTGATCATATTCTGTTTTTTTTGTTTTGTTCTGTATTTGTTTGTTTTTATCTTTTTCTTTTTCTTTTTTTTCTCTTTCTTTTTTCTTTCTTTCTCTTTCTTTTCCCCAAGTTTCAGATCTTTTCTGATTTGTATAGAGTATATTTATTTGCTGGGGACATTGTTAACCTGTTAGCATTTTGTTCTCTCATTCATCTATTCTCCTCTGGACAAAATGACAAGAAGAAAAAAATCACCTCAGCAAAAAGAACAAGAGGTAGTACCGCCTGCCAGGGACCTACTCAATACGGACATTAGTACGATGTCGGACCTAGAGTTCAGAATCATGACTTTAAAGATACTAGCTGGGCTTGAAAAAAGTGTGGAAGTTATTAGAGAAACACTTTCTGGAGAAATAAAAGAACTAATATCTAACCAAGTTGAAATCAAAAAGACTATTAATGAGGTGCAATCAAAAATGGGGGCACTAACTGCTAGGATAAATGAAGCAGAAGAGAGAATCAGCGATATAGAAGACCAAATGATGGAAAATAAAGAGACTGAGAAAAAGAGAGATAAACAACTACAGGATCACGAGGGCAGAATTCGAGAGATAAGCAATATGATAAGACGAAACAACATTAGAATAATTGGGATACCAGAAGAAGAAGAAAGAGAGAGAGGGGCAGAAGGTATATTGGAGCAAATTATAGCAGAGAACTTCCCTGATGTGGGGAAGGAAACAGGCATCAAAATCCAGAAGGCACGGAGAACCCCTCTCAAAATCAATAAAAATAGGTCAACAACCCGACATCTAATAGTAAAACTTACGAGTCTCAGAGACAAAGAGAAAATCCTGAAAGCAGCTCTGGAGAAGAGATATGTAACCTAAAATGGTAGAAATATTAGATTGGCAACAGACCTATCCACAGAGACCTGGCAGGCCAGAAAGGACTCGCATGATATCTTCAGAGCACTAAGCGAGAAAAATATGCAGCCAATAATACTATATCCAGCTAAGCTATCATTGAAAATTGAAGGAGAGATAAAAAGCTTCCAGGACAAACAAAAACTAAAGGAATTTGCAAACACGAAACCAGCCCTCCAAGAAATGTTGAAAGGGGTCCTCTAAGCAAAGAGAGAGCCTAAAAGCAGCATAGATCAGAAAGGAACACAGACAAAATACAGTAACAGTCACCTTACAGGTAATACATGGCACTACATTCATATCGTTCAATAGTTACCCTGAATGTAAATGGGTTCAATGCCCCAATCAGAAGACACAGGCTATCAGATTGGATTAAAAAACAAGACCCATCGATATGCTGTCTGCACGAGACCCATTTTAGACCCAAAGACAACCCCAGATTGAAAGTGAAGGGGTGGAAAAGCAATTACCATGCTAATGGACACCAAAAGAAAGCTGGGGTGGGAATCCTTATATCAGACAAACTAGACTTTAAAACAAAGACTGTAATAAGAGATGGAGAAGGACACTATATCCTACTTAAAGGGTCTATCCAACAAGAAGATCTAACAATTGTAAATATCTATGCCCCGAACATGGGAGCAGCCAATTATATAAGCCAATTAATAACAAAAGCAAAGAAACACATCGACAACAATACAATAATAGTGGGGGACTTTAACACCCCCTGACTGAAATGGACAGATCATCTAAGCAAAATATCAACAAAGAAATAAAGACTTTAAATGAAACACTGGACCAAATGGACTTCACAGATATATTCAGAAAATTACATTCCAAAGCAATGGAATACACATTCTTCTCTAGTGCCCATGGAACATTCTCTAGAATTGATCACATCCTAGGTCACAAATCAGGTCTCAACCGGTACCAAAAGACTGGGATTATTCCCTGCATATTTTCAGACCACAATGCTTTGAACCTAGAACTCAATCACAAGAGGAAAGTTGGAAAGAACTCAAATACATTAAGGCTAAAAAGCATCCTACTAAAGAATGAATGGGTCAACCAGGAAATTAAAGAAGAATTAAAAAAAATTCATGGAAACCAATGAAAATGAAAACACAACTGTTCAAAATCTTTGGGATGCAGCAAAGACAGTCCTGAGAGGAAAGTATATCGCAATACAAGCCTTTCTCAAGAAACAAGAAAGGTCTCAAATACACAACCTAACCCTTCACCTAAAGGAGCTGGAGAAAGAATAGCAAATAAAGCCTAAACCCAGCAGGGGAAGAGAAATAATAAAGATCAGAGCAGAAATCAATGAAATAGAAACCAAAAGAACAGTAGAACAAATCAATGAAACTAGGAGCTGATTCTTTGAAAGAATTAACAAGATTGATAAACCTCTGGCCAGACTTATCAAAAAAAAAAAAGAGAAATGACCCAAATCAACAAAATCATGAATGAAAGAGGAGAGATCACAACCAACACCAAAGAAATACAAACAATTATAAGAACATATTATGAGCAACTTTATGCCAGCAAATTAGATAACCTGGAAGAAATGGGTGCATTCCTAGAGATGTATCAACTACCAAAATTGAACCAGGAAGAAACAGAAAACCTGAACATACCTATAACCTCTAAGGAAATTGAAGCAGTCATCAAAAATCTCCCAACAAAAAAGCCCAGGGCCAGATGGCTTCCTAGGGGAATTCTACCAAATATTTAATGGAATTAATACCTCTTCTCCTGAAACTGTTCCAAAAAATAGAAATGGAAGGAAAACTTCCAAACTCGTTTTATGGGGCCACCATTACCTTGATCCCAAAACCAGACAAAGACCCCATCAAAAAGGAGAATTACAACCCATATCCTTGAACATGGATGCAAAAATTCTCACCAACATTCTAGCCAAAAGGATGCAACAGTACATTAAAAGGATTATTCACCATGACCAAGTGGGATTTATCCCTGGGCTGCAAGGTGGGTTCAACATCCACAAATCAATCAACGTGATACAATACATTAACAAAAGAAAGAACAAGAATCATATGATCCTCTCAATAGATGCAGAAAAAGCATTTGACAAAGTACAGCATCCTTTCTTGATCAAAACTCTTCAGAGTATATGGATAGAGGGTACATACCTCAATATCATAAAAGACATCTATGAAAAACCTACAGCAAATATCATTCTCAATGGGGAAAACCTGAGAGCTTTTCCCCTAAGTTCAGGAACGCAGCAGGGATGTCCACTATCACAACTACTATTCAACATAGTATTAGAAGTCCTAGCCACAGCAATCAGACAACCAAAAGAAATCAAAGGCATCCAAATCGGTAAGGAGGAAGTCAAACTCTCACTCTGTAGATGATATGTTACTGTATGTGGAAAACCCAAAAGACTCCACCCCAAAATTGCTAGAACTCATACAGGAATTCAGTCAAGTGGCAGGATATAAAATCAAGGCACAGAAATCAGTGGTATTCCTATACACCAACAAGACAGAAGAAAGACGAATCAAGGAGTTGATCCCATTTACAAATGCACCCAAAATTATAAGATACCTAGGAATAAATTTAACCAAAGAGGCAAAAGATTTGTACTTAGAAAACTATAAAATACTCATGAAAGAAATTGAAGAAGACACAAAGAAATGGAAAAATGTTCCATGCTCATGGGTTGGAAGAACAAACATTGTGAAGATGTCAATGTTACCTAGAGCAATCTACACATTCAATGCAATCCCCATCAAAATACCATCCACTTTTTTCAAAGAAATGGAACAAATAAATCCTAAAATTTGTATGGAACCAGAAGAGACCCCAAATAGCCAGAGGAATTTTGAAAAAGAAAAGCAAAGCTGCCAGCATCACAATTCCGGACTTCCAGCTCTATTACAAAGCTGTCATCATCAAGACAGTATGGTACTGGCACAAAAACAGACACATAGATCAATGGAACAGAATAGAGAGCCCAGAAATGGACCCTCAACTCTATGGTCAACTCATCTTTGACAAAGCAGGAAGGAATGTCCAATGGAAAAAAGACAGTCTCTTCAACAAATGGTGTTGGGAAAATTGGACAGCCACATGCAGAAGAATGAAACTGGACCATTTCCTTACACCACACACAAAAATAGACTCCAAATGGTTGAAAGACCTAAACGTGAGACAGGAGTCTATTAAATCCTAAAGGAGAACACAGGTAGGAACCTCTTCGACCCCAGCCGCAGCAAATTCTTCCTAGAAACATTCGCCAAAGGCAAGGGAAGCCAGGGCAAAAATGAACTACTGGGATTTCATCAAGATAAAAACCTTTGCACAGCAAAAGAAACAGTCCACAAAACCAACAGACAACCGGCAGAATGGGAGAAGATATTTGCAAATGACATATCAGATAAAGGGCTAGTATCCAAAATCTATAAAGAACTTATCAAACTCAACACCCAAAGAACAAATAACCTAATCAAGAAATGGGCAGAAGACATGAACAGACAGTTTTCCAAAGAAGACATCCAAATGGCCAACAGGCACATGAAAAAGTGCTCAACATCGCTCGGCATCAAGGAAACCCAAATCAAATCCTCAATGAGATACCACCTCACACCAGTCAGAATGGCGAAAATTAACAATCAGGAAACGACAGATGTTGGTGGGGATGCGGAGAAAGGGGAATCCTCCTACACTGTTGGTGGGAATGCAAGCTGGTGCAACCACTCTGGAAAACAGTATGGAGATTCCTGAAACAGTTGAAAATAGAGCTACCATACGATCCAGCAATTGCACTACTGGGTATTTACCCCAAAGATACAAATGTAGGGATCCAAAGGGGTACATTCACCCCAATGTTTATAGCAGCAATGTCCACAATAGCCAAACTGTGGAAAGAGCCAAGATATCCATCAACAGACGAATGGATAATGAAGAAGTGGTATATATACACAATGGAATATTATGCAGCCATCAAAAGGAATGAGATCTTACCATTTGCAACGACCTCGTTGGAACTAGAGGGTGTTATACTGAGTGAAATAAGTCAATCAGAGAAAGACATGTATCATATGACCTCATTGATATGAGGAATTCTTAATCTCAGGAATCAACCTGCGGGTTGCTGGAGTGGTTGGGGTGGGAGGGATGGGGTGTCTGGGTGATAGACACTGGGGAGGGTATGTGCTATGGTGAATGCTGTGAATTGTGCAAGAGTGTTGAATCACAGATCTGTACTTCTGAAACAAATAATGCAATATATGTTAAGAAAAAAAAAAGAAGAAGATAGCAGGAGGGGAAGAATAAAGGGAAGTACGTCAGAGGGGGAGACGAACCATGAGAGACGATGGACTCTGAAAAACAAACTGAGGGTTCTAGAGGGGAGGGGTGTGGGGGGATGGGTTAGCCTGGTGATGGGTATTAAAGAGGGCACATTCTGCGTAGAGCACTGGGTGTTATGCACATACAATGAATCATGGAACACTACATCAAAAACTAATGATGTAATGTATGTGATTAACATAACAATAAAAAAGACGAGGGTAGTAGGAAGGGAAAAATGATGTGGGGGAAATCGGAGGGGGAGACAAACCATGAGAGACTATGGACTCTGAGAAACAAACTGAGAGTTCTAGAGGGGAGGGGGTAGGAGGATGGGTTAGCCTGGTGATGGGTATTAAAGAGGACACATATTGAATGGAGCACTGGGTGTTATACGCAAACAATGAATCATGGAACACTACATCAAAAACTAATGATGTAATGTATGGTGATTAACATAACATAATAAAATTAAAAAAGAGGGAAAGGGGGTGGGGAAGAGAGAATATAATCTCATAGGTTGGACAAAACAGAGTAATCTACTTGGTGCTGAGTGTGTTTTGGTCTCTGTGTTATAAAACACTAAATTCCAAAATTGTAAAGAAACCAAAACTTATGTTTATGCAAAAATAAAATTGAATAGAGTGAAAGGAAGCCAATAATGAAGACTATATCTATAAAATGTAAATGTTAGAAATGAAAGTTAAAAAAATAAACTTGAAAACCAAGAGTTGATAAAATAAGAAACTAGTTGAATGGGAAACAAAAAATAAAAAAAAACGAAATGGAAAATTTTAAACTGAAACATAAATGAATCATGAAAATAAACCTCAAATTCTATATACTATTTTCCCCTAGTGCTGGCGTTTTGCCATACTGTGAGTTCCATAAACTTGTTGTTCACCTGTTCTTCCAGCTCATCTTCTATGGGAGGGGTCTGTTGCAGTGATTCTCAGGTGTCTTTGCCTGGGCAGAGTTGCACTGACCCTTGCCATGATGCTGGGCTCACTGTAAGCTCTTTCTATTTGCTCTGTGTAGCTTTTGTTCCCTGAAGGCTTTCTGCACTTCTTTAGAGGATCAAAATAAAAATGGGCCATGCCTTATCTCCAACCCCAGAGCTGAAAGTTTGGGGTCCCCTCCCTTCAGTAAGCCTTCAGGGATAAGTGGTCTTCACTTTTGTGTGTGCCAAACTCTGCTGACTCCTGTGGTGGACACCCTCACTGATCCTCCTGGGGGAAGGCAGAGTTTCCCACGTTTCTGCGGTTTACAGGGCCCTGGCACAGAAAGCAGTCTTTGGATCATGTATGCACCTTCTCTGCCCCTCTCAGGGGAAGATGGAGGGTCTCAGAGTTCCAGTCCCTTGCAGGGTCCTCACACAGAAAGTGGTCATCCGATTGGGCTGCAGCTCGTGGTTTATGGTAAACCAAACTGAAAGCCCCCTCCTGGGCAGAATGACCATAATCAGTTTCCCTGCCCCATTCTTTCTGTGACCTGAGGGATCCTGAGACCACACTGTCCCTCCTAGAATTCTGTCATATTTCATCACCTGAATACCTTTCAGGCAGGGATGACTCTCATTGAAGCAGATTTCTAAGGGTTCCAATTTTGCACTCCAAGGATATGTCACTTTCTGCTAGCCGGCTTTCAGAGGCTCCCTCCCCTACCCTGCTCTTTATCATCTTTTTTTTTAAGATTTTATTTATTAATTTGTCAGAAAGAGAGAGAGAAAGCACAAGCAGGGGGAGAAGCAGGCAGACGAAGAAGCAGGCTCCTGGCTGTGCAAGGAGCCCGATGTGGGACTCGATCCCAGGACCCTGGGATCATGACCTGAACCGGAGGCAGATGCTCAACTGACTGATCCACACAGGCGTTGCATGTTTATCTTCTTATAGACACTCTCACATTCACTTCTCCACACCTCCTACCTTGCAAAAAGTGGTCACTTTTCTACTTGTAGGGTTTCAGCAATTTTTTCTTATATCTCAGGTTGAATTCTTTGTTCAGAAGGATTTGATAGTTATCTAGCTAAATTCAAGGGACCCGATGAAACAAAGTCTACCATCTTGCCTCTCTCCCCCTAGAAACCCCATCACAAATACTTCAATGAAAAATTTAAAAAAATTAAAAATAGTAAATTATAAACTTATAAGATGAAGAAAAATAATGGGAAAAGTATCACTGGATTGAAATTCACCTATCTCCTATCCTCCTTTGTTGGACATATCACAAGTCTGGGGTTCAGAAACTTTAGAAACAATTAAAATATTAAACTACCTCAATGAAGGGGTAGCCTGGGTGGCTCAGTCAGTTAAGCAGCTGCCTTCAGCCCCAGTCATGAGCCCAGGGTCCTGGGATTGAGCCCTGCATCAGACTCCTTGCTCAGCAGGAGTTTGATTCTACCTCTCCCTCTGCTTGCCATTCCCCCTGCTTGTTCTCTCCCCTTTTCTCTCTCTATCAAATAAATAAATAAAATCTTAAAAAACCCTGCTGCAATTAAGTAAGTTTACAGGGAATATACCTCAACATAATAAAGTCCATATGAGAAACCCATAGCTAACATCATACTGAAAAGGAAAAACTGATAGCATTTCCCCTAAGAAACTTAGAACATTCCCCCTTCATTCAGAAACAAGACAAGGATGTCCACTCTCACCACTTTTATTCAACATAGTATTGGAAGTCCTAGCCACAGCAATTAGAAAACCAGAAGAAATAAAAGATACCCAAACTGGTAAGGAAGAATTAAAACTTTCACTAGTCAAGGTGACATGATACTATATATAGAAAATCCTAAAGGCCCCACCAAAAAAGCACTCTAGAACTGATAAATGAATTCAGTAAATTCAGAGGATAAAAAATTAATGTGCAGAAATACATTGCATTCTTATTCACTTATAGTGAAACAGCAGAAACTAATTAAGAAAACAATCCCTTATAATCATAATTGCATCAAAAATAACAAAGTACCTAGGAATAAACTTAATCAAGTAAGTGAAAGATGTGTATTCTGAAAAGTATAAAACATTGATGAAAAAATTAATGACACAAAGAAATGAAAAGGCATTATATGCTCATGGATTAGAAGAATATATCTTGTTAAAATGTCCATACTACTCAAAGCAATCTACACATTTAATATAATCCCTATCAAAATACCAACAGCATTTTTCACAGAACTAGAACAAGCAATCCTAAAATTTGCATGGAATCATAAAAGACCCTGAATAGCCAAAGAAATTTTGAAAAAGAAACAAAACTGGAGATATCACAATCCCAGACTTAAGTTATACTACAAAGCTATAGTAATCACAACAGTAGAATACTGGCACAAAAATAGACACACAGATCAATGGAACAGAAGAGAGATTCATAAATAAATCCACATTATATGTTCAATTAATCTTTGACAAGGGAGGAGAAAATATACAATGGGAAAAAGACAGTATCATCAACAATTGGTATTGGGAAAACTGGACATCTACACATCAAAGAATGCAACTGAACAAGTTTCTTACATCACACACAAACATAAATGGAAAATGGATTAAAGACTTAAGCTTGAGACCCAAAACCATAAAAATTTTAGAAGAGAGCACAGGCAGTAAATTCTCTGACATCACCCATAACAAGATTTTTCTAGATATGTCTCCTGAGACAAGGGAAACAAAAGCAAATATAAACTATTAGTACTACATAAAAATGCTCCTGCACAGTGAAAGAACAATCAACAAAAGTAAAAAGCAACCTACTGAATGGGAGAAGGTATTTGCAAATGATATATCCCACAAAGAGTTAGTAATCCAAAATAAATAAATAACTTATAAAACTCAACACCAAGAAATAAATAATCCAATTTAAAAATGGGCAAAAATATGAACATATATCTCACCAATGAAGACATACAGGTTGTCAACAGATACATGAAAAATGTTCAACATCACTCATCATCAGGGAAATGCAAACCAAAACTACAATGAGATATCACCTCACACCTGTCAAAATGGCTAAAATCACAAATACAAGAAACAATAGGTGTTGGCAAGGATGTGGAGCAAAAGGAACAACTCGTGCAGTGTTGGTGGGAATGCAAACTGATGCAGCCACTCTTGAAAACAGTATGGAGTTGTCTCAGAAAGTTAAAAATAGAAATACCTTGCATTCTCACTTCTGGGTATTTACTGAAAGAATACAAAAACACTAATTCAAAGAGATACATGCACCCTTATGTCTATAGCTGTGTTATTTACAAAAGCTAAGGTATGGAAGCACCCCAAGGTTCCATTGATTGATGAATAGATAATGAAAATGGGGTATAGATATACAATGGAATATTAGCCATAAAAAGAATAAAATTTTGCCATTTGCAATGGCACAGTTGGACTTAGTAAGTATTATGCTAAGTGAAATAAGTCAGTCGAGAAAGACAAATACCATATGATTCACTCATATGTGGAATTTCACAAACAAAACAAACAAAGGAAAAAAGAGAGAGAGAAAATCCGAGAAACAGATCCTTAATTAAGGAGAACAAATGGATAGTTACCAGAGGGATGGTTGTGGGAAGATGTGTTAAATAGATGATGGGGATTAAGGAGTGTACTTGTGGTGATGACCACAGGGTGATGTATGAAAATACTGAATTACTATATTTAACACTTGAAAGGAATAAAACATGGTATGTTAACTAACTGGAATGAAAATAAATCTTAAGAAAAAATGAAATAAATGGCATGAATCCTAAAAAAAAAAAAAAGAAGCTAGAGTAGCCAGACAGTGAACTGCCTCTGCCTCCTCCCCCTCAACTTGAACCTATACCTAGATGTTATACCTTTCATAAAATGTAACCAAAAATGTATCATGGACAGAAATGAAAAATATGAAATATAAAATTTTTAGAGGATAACAGGAGAAAACCTAGATGAACTTGGGTATGGTGACAGCTTTTTAGATACAACATCAAACAGATGAACTATGAAAGAAAAAAATGGGAATTTGGACATCATTAAAATTAAAAATTCTGTTCTGCAAAAGACACTGTAAAGAGAATAAGACAAACAGAATATGAAGAAATATTTGTGAAACACATAATCAGTAAATGAATGGTATCCAAAATACATGAAAGAATTCCTAAAACAGCAATAAGAATACAGACAACCCAATAAAAACTGGACCAAAGAACAGACACATGAGCAAAGAGGATATGCAGATGACAAATAAGAATATAAAATGGTGCTCAACATCAGATTTCATCAAGAAAGTGCAAAATAATACACTACACTTATGCTACACATCTATAAGAATAGACAAAATACTATGGTAAGCTATTCGTAGTTAAGTTTTGGAGGAATCAAAAGTTATATGTGGATTTTTGACTGTGCAAGGGTGGTGCTCCTAACTCCCATATTGTTCAAGGGTCAACTGTATATGCAGAAATTCAAATGAGGGGGTGCCTGGGTGGCTCAGTTGGTTAAGCATCTTTCTTCTCCTTAAGTCATGATCCCAGGGTCCTGAGATCGAGCCCCACATCGGGCTCTGTGCTCAGCGAGGAGCCTGCTTCTCCCTCTGCCTGCCTGCCTGCTGCCTGTCTACTTGTGATCTTTCTCTTTCTGTCTGTCAAATAAATAAATAAAATCTTTTTTAAAAAAAGAAATACAAATGAGGCTAATGAAATAGTTGATTTAGGCCTGCTATTGACCAGAAGCCTTACCAATAGAATAAACAGCCAATTAACATATAATTTACATGTTATATGCATTATATAATTATTATAATTAAGCTAGAAAAATGAAAATGTCACTAAGAAAATAATAATGATGAGAAAATGCATTTATAGCACTGTGCTCTATTTTTTAAAAAACCTAAAATAATCTGTGTGTAGGTGGACCCAAACATTTCAAACCCATGTTGTTCAAGAGTCAACTGTATTTAAAATGTAAAGGGAAGGGTGCCTGGGTGGTTCAGTCTGATAAGCATCTACCTTTAGTTCAGGTCATGATCCGTCCTGGGTTGATCACCACATCGGGCTCTCTGTTCATTGGGGAGCCTGCTTCTCCCTCTCCTCCCTGCTCATGATCTCTCTCTCTCTAAAATAAATAAATAAATAAATAAATAAATAAATAAATAAATAAAATATTTTTAAAAATATTTTATTTATGTATTTGTCAGAGAGGGAGAGTGCACAAGCAGGGGGAACTGTAGGCAGAGGGAGAAGCAGGCTCCCTGCTGAGCAGGGAGCCCAATGTGGGACTCGATCCCAGGACCCTGGGATCATGATATGAGCCAAAGGCAGATGCTTAACTAACTGAGCCACCCAGGTGTCCCAATAAGAAAATCTTTAAAAATAATAAATGAAAGGGGAAAAATAAGTAATTTATAAATCAGAATGACCTTCTATTGGTTTAACATTACTTTATATTGTGTTTTACTGTAACTTCACCTCTAACTCTGTATTCTAAGATGGCTTTTATTTTGAGGCAACATGGAATGAGCATTGGCCTGGGAATCAGATCAGCTTTCAATTTCTGGCTTCATGAATTCTGAGCACTTGTATGACTGAGTAAAGTACTTACTTCCCTGAGATTTGAATTCCTCATCCATAAAACATGGATAACATCCATTTTCCAGGAGAGTGAGGATTAATAACATCATGAAGGTAAATCCCTTAAAATAGGGACAGTCCCTATAATGGACATTTAAATGATATTAGTAAAAAACAATATTTAGGTAAAGGTGATGTTAGTGTTGAAAACCTTTTAAAAACTTTATATTTATGGTGGAAGTAGGAAATAAAATACTCATAAAAAGTAATCATTGCTATATGTAACCTTTTTTTTCTTTTTTAAAGAAAATAAGCCAATTGAGGTGTAAATGTGTGCCTGTCCTGATGCTTATGATCATAAGAAATTATTATGATAAAACTTTCAAGTATTCAAAATAAAGAATTGCTTTAATGTTTTAATTTAATAAATGTTTAATTAATTAAAAAAAGAATAGCCAAAACCTAAAACACGGATAACACCAAATGTTGGTGAAGATAAGCATCAATAGAAATTTAGTTTGTTGGTGAAAATGTAAAATTGTACTTTGGAAGACAGTTCAGAATTTCTTACAAAACTAAGTCGAAGGGGGAGACAAACCATTAGAGACGATGGACTCTGAAAAACAAACTGAGGGTTCTAGAGGGGAGGGGGGTGGGGGATGGGTTAGCCTGGTGATGGGTATTAAAGAGGGCACATTCTGCGTGGAGCACTGGGTGTTATGCACAAACAATGAATCATGGAACACTATATCAAAAAAAAAAAAACTAAGTATACTCTTACAACACTATGATCTAACAATTGTACTTTTTGATATTTACCCAAATGAGTTGAAAATTTATGTCCATACAAAAACATTTACATGAATGTTTGTAGTAGCTTTATTCATATTTGCCAAAACTTGGAAGAAATAAAGATGTCAATCCAATTTGTGAATGGATAAACCAATGGTGGTACATCTGTATAATGGACTATAACTTGGCAATAAAAGTAAATGAGCTGTCAAGTCACAAAACTTATGAAGAAAATTTAAATGCGTATTGCTAAGCAAAAGAAGTCAATCTGAAAAGGTTATATACTGTATGATTCCGACTATATAACATTCTGGAAAAGGGAAAAAAAAGAGAGTAAAGAGGAGAGGTTGCAAAGGGTTTAGAGAGAGGGAAAGAGGGATGAATATGTGGAGCACAGGGAGATTTTAGGACAGTGAAACTATTCTATATGACACTGTCATGGTGGACACATGTTATTATACATTTTTCAAAATCCATAGAATGTATGACACAAAGAGGAAACCCTAATGTAAACTATGGACTTTAGTTAATATGTCAATACTGACTCATATTATGTAACAAATATACCACACTAATGCAGGATATTAACAATAGGGAAAACTATGTGTGTGTGCAGGGGTGAGAGATGATGACAAGTTACATGGGAACATTTTTAAAGTTTTTATTGAAATTCCAGTTAGTTAAGATAAAGTGTAATATTAGTTTCAGGTGTACAATTTAGTGATTTAACACTTACATACAGCACTCAGTGCTCATCACAAGTGCATTCCTTAATCTCCATCACCTATTTAACCCATTCCCCCACCTATCTCCCCTCTAGTTAATCAGTTTGTTCTCTATAGTTAAGAATCTGTTTTTTGGATTGCCTCTCTCTCTCTTTTTCTCCTCTGTGCTCATTTGTTTCATTTCTTCAATTCTTAAATTTGTGAGAACTTTTATTAAATTTTTCTGTAAACCTAAAATTGTTCCAAAAATACTCTATTAATTAAAAAAAAACAACAAAACAAAACAAAATGAAAGTTCTCTTCATTATGAATGGACTACTTTTCATGAAAGAGTAGTTAGGTGGGATCATAAATTAATTATATTTTCCTGAGAGAACAAAGTAACATTGTCAATACCATCATATAAACATTAAAGTTGTAAAAGTTTAATTTATGAACTCAGAATATATCACATACTGGGTCACAAATCAGGTCTCAACTGATACCAAAAGATTAGGATCATTCCCTGCATATTTTCAGACCACAATGCTTTGAAAGTTGAAGTCAGTCATAGGTGGAAATTTGGAAAGAACTCAAACACTTTGGTGTTATAAAGCATTCTACCAAACAATGAATGGGTCAACCAGGAAATTAAAGAAGAATTAAAAATTTTCATGGAAACAAATGAAAATGAAACACAACTGTTCAAAACCTTTGGGAAGTAGAAAAGCAGTCCTAAGAGGGAAGAATATAGCAATATAAACCTTTCTCAAAAACAAGAAAGGTCTCAAATACACAAATTTACCTTACACTTAAAGGAACTGGAGAAAAAAGAGCAAATAAAGCCTAAACCTAGCAGGAAAAGATAATTAATAAATATTAGAGCAGAAATCAATGAAACAGAAAACAAGGAGCAGTAGAACAGATCAACGAAACTAGGAGCTGGTTCTTTGAAAGAATTAATAAGATCAATAAACCCTTAGCCAGAATTATCCAAAAGAAAAGAGAAAGCACCCAAATAAATAAAATCATAAATGAATGAATAGAGATCACAACAAACACCAAAGAAACACAAACAATTATAAGAACATACTATGAGCAACTATATACCAACAAATTAGGCAATCTGGAAGAAATGGATGCATTCCTAGACACATATAAACTACCAAAACTGAAACAGGAAGAAATAGAAAACCCGAACATAGCATAACCAGCAAGGAAATTGAAGCAGCAACCAGAAATCTCCCAACAAATAAAAATCCAGGCCCAGATGGCTTCCCAGGGGAATTCTACCAAACAAAGAAGAGCTATTCTTCTGAAGCTG
Organism: Callorhinus ursinus; assembly: GCF_003265705.2. NCBI lineage: Eukaryota > Metazoa > Chordata > Mammalia > Carnivora > Otariidae > Callorhinus > Callorhinus ursinus. Next base: position 13,427,116 of record NW_027397102.1, on the reverse strand, counting down.
TTTCAAAAAATAGAAAATCTGAAAACCAAACAAAGACCCCACCAATAAGGAGAACTATAGACCAATATCCCTGATTAACATGGATGTAAAAATTCTCACCAAAATGCTAGCCAAAAGGATCCAACAGTACATCATTCACCAAAACCAAGTGGGATTTATTCCTGAGCTGCAAGGGTAGTTCAACATCCTCAAATCAATCAATGTGACACACTACATTAATAAAGGATAAATCCATATGATCCTCTCAATGCGGAAAAAGCATTTAACAAAGTATAGAATTATTTCTTGATTAAAATTCACAGTGTATGAATAGAGGAAACATACCTCAATATCATAAAAGCTGCATACGAAAAGCCCACAGCAAATATCATTCTCAATGGGGAAAACTGAGAGCTTTTGCCCTAAGGTTAGCAACATGACAGGGATGTTCATTTTCACAACTGTTGTTCAACATAATACTAGAAGTTCTAGCCTCAGAAATCAGACAACAAAAAGAAATAAAAGGCATCTGAATCAGCAAAGAAGTCAAACTCTCACTCTTTGCAGATGACATAATACTCTATGTGGAAAACCCAAAAGACTCTATCCCAAAATTGCTAGAACTCATACAGGAATTCAGCACCATGGTAGGATATAAAACCAATGTATAGAAATCGGTTGCATTTCTATACACTAACAATGAGGCAGAAGAAAGAGAAATCAAAGAAGCAATCCCATTTACAATGGGATCCAAAACCTAAAATACCCAGGAATAAACCTATCCAAAGAAGTAAAGACCTATATTCAGAAAATTATAGAACACTTATAAAAGAAATTGAAGAAGACACAAAGAAATGGAAAATCGTTCCATGTTCATGGATTGGAAGAACAAATATTGTTAAAATGTCTATGCGACTCAAAACAATCTACACATTCAATGCAATCCTTATCAAAATGCCATCAACATTTTTCACAGAGCTGGAACAAACAACCTTAAAATTTCTAAGGAACAAAAAAAGGCCCAGAATAGCCAAAGAAATGTTGAAAAAGAAAACCAAATTCAGAGGCATCCCAGTTATGGACTTCAAGCTGTATTACAAAGCTGTAATCATCAAGACAGTATGGTAGTGGGACAAAAACAGACACATAGATCCATGCAACAGAATAGAGAACCCAGAAATGGACCCTCAACTCTATGGTCAGCTAATCCTTAACAAAGCAGGAAAGAATATCCAATGGTAAAAAGATATTCTCTTCAACAAATGGTAGGCTGGGAGTGCCTGGGTGGCTCAGTTGGTTAAGTGACTGCCTTCAGCTCAGGTCATGATCTTGGAGTCCCAGGATCGAGTCCCACATTGGGTTCCCTGCTCAGTGGGGAGTCAGCTTCTCCCTCTGACCCTCCCCCGTCTCATGTGTTCTCTCTCTCTCTCTTTCATTCTTTCTCTCTCAAATAAATAAATAAAATGTTTTAAAAAATGGTGCTGGGAAAATTGGACAGCCACATGCAGAAGAATGAAACCGGAGCATTTTCTTACACCACACACAAAAATAGACAAAAGGCCTAAATGTGAAACAAGAATCCATCAAAATCCTAGCGAACACAGGCAGCAACCTCTTTGACTTCAGCTGCAGCAAATTCTTCCTAGATACGTCTCCAAAAGCAAGGGAAATAAGGCAAAAATGAACTCTTGGGACTTCAAAATGTCTTATCAGATAAAGGGTTAGTATCCAAAATCTATAAAGAACTTATTAAACTCAACACCCAAAGAACAAATAATCCAATCAGGAAATGGGCAGAAGACATGAACAGACATCTCTCCAAACAAGACACAAATGGCCAACAGACCCATGAAAACAATGCTCAAAATCACTTGGCATCAGAGAAATACAAATAAAAACCACAATGTAATATTACCTCATACCAGTCAGAATGGCTAAAATTAACAAGCCTGGAAATGACAGATGTTGGCGAGGATGTGGATAAAGGGGAAACCTCTTGCACTGTTGGTGGTACTGTAAACTGGGGCAACTACTCTGGAAAACAGTATGGAGCTTCTTCAAAAAGTTGAAAATAGAGCTACCCTATGACCCGGAAATTGTGCTCCTAGGTATTTATCCAAAGATACAAATGTAGTGACCTGTAGAGGCACCTGCACCTGTATGTTTATAGCAGCAATGTCCACAATAGACAAACTATGGTAAAAACCAAGATGTCCATCGACAGACGAATGGATAGAGGAGGTGTGTGTGTGTGTGTGTGTGTATATGTATATATACACACACACACACACACTCACACACACACACAATGGAATACCTCTCAGCCATCAAAAAAAAATGAAATCTTACCATTTACAATGATGTGGATAGAACTGGAGGGTGTTATGCTGAGCAAAATAAGTCAATCAGAGAAAGACAATTATCATATGATATCACTCATATGTGGAATTTAAGAAACAAGATTATAGAGGAAGGGAGGGCAAAATAAAACAAGATGAAACCAGAGAGGGAGACAAACCATAAGGGACTCTTAATCATAGGAAACAAACTGAGGGTTGCTGAAAAAGAGGGGAGAGGGGTCATGGGGTACCTGGGTGATGAACATTAAGGAGGGGATGTAAAGTCATGAGCACTGGGTATTATATAAGACTGACGATTCACTGACCTTTACCTCTGAAACTAATAATATCCTATATGTTAATTAATTGAATTTAAATTAAAAGAATATATTGGGAAAATAAAAGATGGAGTCATTCATGTCAGGCAGGGTACTGTGTCAAACAATTATGTAGGCAGTAAAGTGACTGCAGCTACTAGATATCACAGAGAGCAGTGCCAGTTGACAACGCCCTGGAACTGATAACAAGAAGAAGCAGAAGAGGTCTTCAGAGACCCAGAATAATTCCCTTTTAAAAGGGAGGGTTTTTGCAGCCATCAGACTTTTCAGACACTGACCCTTCTACGCTGACCACTGGAAAAAGGCAGCTGTCCCAGAAGGCTCTATCCAATTGATCTTGGAACAGAACTGAGATCCTTCATGGCTTGAATGTAAGAAGCAGTAAGTGCTAAGAGCTGATCTGGACTGGACAAGGGCCTCATCTCAACTGTGCACTCACAGATTGACTTTGAGTTTGGTTTGTTAACTTTCTACCCTGTGTTATCTTTTTTTGGGTGGGGGGATTTTGTTTATTTGCTTGAGAGAGAGACAGAGAGACAGAAAAGTAGCAGGGAGAGGAGTAGGAGGGGAGGGAGAAGTGGACTCCCCACTGAGCAGGGAACCCCACACAGCGCTTGATCCCAGGACCCCAAGATCATGATCTGTGCTGAAGGCAGATGCCTGACCAACTGAGCCACCCAGGTGCCCCACTCCCTGTGTTATCTTGTTTGTTGTGTGGCTCGTCTTGTGTTCTTCTTTGGGTGCCATGTAAGCCAAGTTAATCACAAGGTGAAATGCCATTTAGTTTGGAATCCTGAGCCTGCTTTACAATTATGTTACCCTTGCTATATGGTGGAATAAAACTGACACTGTAGGGGTGCCTGGGTGGCTCAGTCATTAAGTGTCTGCCTTCGGGTCAGGCCATGATCCCAGGGTCCTTGGATTGAACCCTACATCAGGCTCCTGCTCTATGGGAAGCCTGCTTCTCCCTTTCCCACTCCCCCTGCTTGTGTTCCCTCTCTTGCTGTGTCTCTCTCTGTCAAATAAATAAATAAAATCTTAAAAAAAAAAAACTGACACTGTGGGAAGACAAAACAAAACAAAACAAACAAACAAAAAAAAACTAGGCAAAGAAAGTAACATGATTTCTTCAAAATTTCCATTTGTGAAATAGTACCATATAAGCAAAAAGGGGTTCAAAGACATATTATGAACTTTGGTCCATGACAGTCACATAATGCCTTTTTGGCATGATAAAAACTTGTTATTTTTTTAAACAAGCATATCAAAACAAAATGGAAAAATCAACATAGACTTAATATACACTCACATCTGTGATCAATCTTTTTTCATTTTGTTACAACAAAACTATTTATTTTTATCTTAAAGAAGATAATCAATTTCAAGAATTATGTAAGATAATGATTTTTAACCAACATTAATTTGTATTTTTATAAAGTTATTTCTGAATATGTAACTTGTTAATAATCAAGCATAATTGTTTAGAATATTTGGAGAGAAGATAGGGATTATCCCTTTGTTTAGATTAGTTATTTCTGAAATAATGGCAAGAGTGCTTATGATATACTTACAAATGTATATATTAATACATCAGTAAACATACAACACACACACATATATCTGTATAACATTTTCTGGTTCAAAATAAATTATGATTTAGATTGTTTTCATGCATTCTTCACAACTAACACATTTAATTATTACTAAATTCTTTATTTCTAACTTAAATGTTCTTCTTTTATTCTTACTAATTAAAGGTAAAAAGAAATAAGATAAGGTAATAATGTAATAATGATAAAATACCTCATAATACAACAATACCAGAATACTGCAGATGCTGATCATGCTACCATAATAGATCTCTTTTTTTTATTATTTTGACCAATAGTTATGGCCAAAATGTCAGACAGGGCTTCAAAGTTCTAAAAAGTAGGAAGATTCACTTAAGCAGTTTCATCAATGCAATGCTAATAATCAGTTTTGTTTTGTTTTTGCTTTGTTTCGGATTTTTTAATATAACATTTTCTTTTCTTATTTGACTAAACCAGTCAGTGGTTTTGATGTCCTACAGTTATAGAAAACATGTAAATTTTGCTATCTATTTGACTTTAGCTGTGCCTTATAACCTAGACTTCTAAGTATGTGGGTAGACCAAATGTTTTTAAAAAGCAAATTCACTCTCTCTTTAATTTACTAGCACTGCAGCTCTGACTGCAATCTATGAAGTTTCACATGATTTAAACTTGGATATTTATGGAGACTTGTGATAACTAAGATATGCTCATGTCCTTCCTACAAAAGTTCCCAGATTTACACTTCCAACAATGGAAGTCATGTGTTTCCAGAGGAAGGTTAACATCTTTGGCATTTCCTGCCTGCTATGGTTTGATAGATATTCACTTTTTTTGTGTTTTGTTTTAAAGAAAGTTTAAAACAAGATCTCTTTTGAAATAGCTGGCTTCCTCACTGAAGTGGAAAATGAGTTTTTTTAATGCTTCTTTATTTTTATTTACTTATTTTTTGATCACTATATATTTTCTCATTCTGTTGATGTTCTTAACTCCTACTGCTTTGTCCATCTCAATGAGCTTTCACCTACATTATCTCATCATGGTGTAATAGAAAGAATGAGGGCTTTGGACACAACAGATCTGGTTTTCCAGGAGGTACTAATATCATCTCTAGTATACAGATGATGAAACTGAAGTACAAAGAAGTGAAGTAAATTTTCCAAAGTTATACTGTGTAAGTGGCAGAGCCAGGATTTTAAGGAAGGCAGTCTGACTCTAGAGTCCATGGTATTTACAGTTTTGCTTTATTGCCTCCAATTGGCTTTTATTTTTAGTTCTGATAAGCCCTGAAGTAGGTAGCTCTTGCCCAAAGTCACATAACATCTCAGTAGAGAAAAAAAATTCACTTCATCCTATGCTCAGAAGATGCTGGTCACATTTCACCATCTTAATCTGCTTCCCATAGAAGTAGAAACACATATATGCAAAACACTCACACACACACAAAGATTTAGAGTAAAAAAGAGGTTACATTCAATAGTTTAACCCCTAGAAAGTAACAAGATGTAGGTACTTAGAGTTGAACAACTTGGGCAACTTAATTGCTCTTCTAAACTTCACTGTTAAAGCAATGGTGCTAGGTTTAGGTTGCCATAATGGGGTCAGAAACATAAGTATTAAAATATTGGAATGTGGTAGAGAGGGATCCAAGATAGCACACAGAAAATAAAGTCTAAATATAAACTGCTAGTTGGGAATGGAGCCCTTCAGTGCTTCACATATTCAAATTTATCTGAGTTCTCCACCCCTCCTTCTAGGAATGCAGGTATATTTCTTCCTGAATCCTAACAAAGAGAGAAAAACAACAGAATAACCATCTTTATCTTTACCCCAGCAGCCTTTACACACACACACACACACACACACACACACGCACACACACATGCACACACACACACACACACACCCTTTAGAAATGTTGAAAGTTTATAATCCTCCGGAAAATCTGTTACAAAAAATTCACAACCACTTAAACAGAACTTTTTAACAGTCTCAGTTGTTGTTCTCATAGAAGTATTTTGGATAGTTTTATAGCCTTTGAGCCTTTTCTTAATCAAAATATTTTACCTTGTTTTATTCATTATGCTAAAATGTAAGTTTCTGATAAACTCAAAAATAAATGCCATGTTGGGGTGCCTAGGTAGCTCAGTTGGTTATGTGTCTGACTCTTGATTTCAGCTCAGGTCATGATCTCAAGGTTGTGAGATGGAGCCCCATGTCAAGCTCTGCACTGGGAATGAAACCTGCTTAAGATTCTTTCTCTCCCTCTTCTTCTGCCCCTCCCACACTAAAATGGGCTCATGCATGTTCTTTCTCTCTCTCTAATAAAAATAAATAAATACTGTCCTTGCTAAAATGAAAGACAGTGAAACAAGAAAAGCAAAAAATAAAGTTTCCGTAACCTTCATGTCTTTTGGTGCTCACAGGTCAGTAAAGAGTGCTGGAATCTAAATTCTCCATGTAACTGCTGACTAATTCGTGTGATGAGAAAGCATTTTAATGTCTAAAAATATTATTCAGGGGTGTCTGGGTGGTTCAGTCAGTTAAGCATCAACCTTTGGCTCAGGTCATGCTGCTAGGATCCTGGGATTGAGCCCCATGCCAAGTCCCCTGCTCAGCAGGGAGTCTTCTTCTCCCTCTCCTTCTGTGTGCTTTCTCTCTCTCTCAAATAAATAAATAAAATATTTTAAAAAATAGAATAAAAAATAAAAAGATTATTCACCTGACCTGAATACCTCAACTATCAGTCTTAACAATGGCAATATTATTCTTAACTCTTTTTGAAATTCTTCTAACTTTTTTTTTCCTTTTTCTTGATTTTCAACTGATTTGAATGCTATTTTCTTATTTTAAAAACACTAAAACCCCTGCAAGAGAAGGGAAAATGGCAGAAGAATAGGGGAACTTAATTTCCTCTGGCCCCTTGAATTCAGCTAGATATCTATCAAATTGTTTTCAACACCTGTGAATTCAACCTGAGCTCTAAGAAAAGAATTGCTGCAATTTTACAATTAGAAAAGCGACCACTTTTTGCAAGGTAGGAGGTATGGAGAAATGAATTTGAGGGGATAAATCCAAAGATAAACTGCAGGGGGAAGGAGTCTCTGTAAGCTGGCTACTGGAAAGTGATGTAGCAGTGGAATGCAAGATCGTAACTTTTGGAAATCTGCTCTGGTGAGGAATGTCTCTGCCTGAAAGATAATCAGGTGGTGATGTGGGGCAGAATCTTAGGTAGGACAGTGTGGTCTCTGGATCTCTGGAGTCACAGAAAGAACGGGGGTGTCTGAGTGCAGCAGAGTGCCCAAGCATTGGGGGGGGGTGGACCTGACTACAATCAGTGAGCCCAGGAGTGGGCTCTCAGCTTGGTGTTGTTATAAACCACTAACCCCAGCAGGATCAGTGACCGCTCTTGGAGTAGGGGACCAGCAAGCCACAGAAACATGGTGAGACCCTCCTCCTTCTACCAGGAGGAGTGGCAAGAGTGCATTGCATGATGGGGCTACCACTCTCAGAGCAGAGGCCCAGCAAGTGGCAGAACTGTGGTGAGACCTCCATCCTTCTTCCAGGAGGATGAGCGTGGGTGTCCTCTGCAGAAGTCTGCAGAGCTTGGCACAAAAAAAAGTGATTGACTGTTTTTCCCTGAGGGTCCATTGAAAACTAGGGATCGTGATCTTTAAGGTCTGGGGCTGGAGATTGGGGCAAAGCCAGTTTTATTTTTGTTTATTTATTTTTTATTCTCTAAAGCAGCAAGGAAAGCCTTCAAGGAACAAAAGCCACATAGATCAACCCAAAGCATCTTAAACTGAGCCTGGCTCCCTGGCAAGGGGTAGTGAAACTCCATTCAGGCAAAGATACCTGAGAATCAGTGCAACAGGCCCCTCCCACAGAAGACCAGCAGGAACATCAGGCTAATACCAAGTTTACAGATCACACAGAACTGAGAAACACCTGAGCTAGGGGAAAATAATATATAGAATCCAAGGTTTTTTTCTCATGATTCTTTAGTCTTCCAGCTTATTTTTTTCTTTTTCTCTGTTTTACCTTTTCAACTAGTTTCTTATTTTATCAGCTATTATTTTTAAGTTTTCTTTTTAAATTTTCATTTTTACATTTACATTTTATATATGTATTCTGCATTTTTGGCTTCCTTTCACTGTATTCAATTTGATATATACATGTTTTTCTTTCTTTACAAATTTGGGATCTAATGTCTTCTAACAGATCAAAATACAACTAAGACCAAGTGTGTCACCCTGTTTTGTCCACCTGTTAGATTTTATTCTTTTTTTCCTTTTTATTTTCTTTTTTGGTTTAGGATCTCTTCAGGTTTGTCTAGTGTATATTTCACTGGAGGTGGTGGTTGATATTTTTTTATTTCATTCTCTTGTTTGTTGATTCCTCTTGGGATAAAATAACTAGAAGGAGAAATTCACAACAAAAGAAAGAACCAGAGGCAATACTCTCTGCTGCAGATTTAATCAATAAGGATATAAGTATGATGTCAGACCTAGAATTCAGAATAATGATTATAAAGATACTAGGTAGGCTTGAAAAAAGCATAAAATACACTAGAAAATCTCTTAGTGCAGAAAAAAATAAAGAACTAAAATCTAATCAGGCCAAAATTAAAAATGCTCTAACTGAGATGCAGTCTAAATTGGATGCCCTAACAGCTAGGATAAATGAGGCAGAAGAGAGAGTCAGTGACATAAAAAACAAAGTGATGGAAAGTAAGGAAGCTGAGGAAAAGAGAAAAAAATACCACTGGATAATTAGGGAGGCTTTGAGAAATCAGTGATAACATAAAGAGAAACAATATTAGAATAATTTGGATCCCAGAGGAAGAGGGAAGAGAGATAAGGACAGAAGGTATATTTGAGGAAATCATAACTGAGAACTTCCCTAATCTGGGAAAGGAAACAGGTATTAAAGTCTAGGAGGCACAGAAAGCCCCTCAGAATCAACAAAAATATATCAACACCCCAACAAATAATAGTGAAGCTTGCAAATTTCAGAGATAAAGAAAAAATCCTGAAAGCAGCTTAAAACAAGATGTCCTTAACCTACAAGGGTAGAAACATTAGACTGACAGAAGACCTATCCACAGAGACCTGGCAGGGCACAAAGGGCTGGCATGTTATATTCAGGGTATTAAATGAGAAAAACATGCAGCCAAGAATACTTTATTCAGCAAGGCTGTCATTCTGAATAGAAAGAGAGATAAAGAGCTTGCAGGCCAAACATAAATTAAAAGAATTCGTGATCACTAAACCAGCCTTGCAAGAAATATTAAGGTGGGATCCTGTAAGTGAAGAGAGAGCCCAAGAGTAACATAGATCAGAAAGAAACACAGACAATCTACAGAAACAAGGACTTTACAGGTAATACAATGACACTAAATTCATATCTCAATAGTTACTCTAAATATAAATGGGCTAAATGCTCCAATCAAAAGACACAGGGTATCAAATTGGATAAAAAAGCAAGCACCATCCATATGCTGTCTACAAGAGACTCATTTTTGACCTAGAAAAAAACCCTCCACATTGAAAGTGAGGGTGTGGACAACCATTTATAATGCTAATGGACATCAAAAGAAAACTGGGTTAGCAATCTCATATCAGACAAATTAGATTTTAAACAAAAGACTATAGGAAGAGATGAAGAGGGACACCATATCATACTTAAAGGATCTACCCAGGTGCCTGGGTGGCTCAGGTGGTTGAGCGTCTGCCTTCAGCTCAGGTCATGATTCCAGGGTCCTGGGATCGAGTCCTGCATTGGGCTCCCTGCTCCTTGGGAGCCAGCTTCTCCCTCTGCCTCTCTCTCTCTCTCTCTCTCAATATCTCTCTCTCTCTCATGAATAAATAAATAAAATCTTTCAAAAAAAGGATCTACCCAACAAGAAGATGTAACAACTATAAATATTTATGCTCCTAACTTGGGAGCAGCCAATTATATTAACCAATTAATAACCAAATTAAAGAAACACATTGATAATACTACAATAATAGTAGGGGACTTCAACACCCCACTTGCAGCAATGGACAGATCATCTAAGCAGAAGATCAACAAGGAAACAAGGGCTTTGAATGATGCACTGGACCAGATGGACTTCACAGATAAATACAGAGCATTCCATCCTAAAGCAACAGAATACACATTATTCTCGAGGACACATGGAACACTCTCCAGAATAGATGACATACTGGATCACAAATCAAGTCTCAACTGGTACCAAAAAATTGGGATTATTTCCTGCATATTTTCAGACCAAAATGCTTTGAAACTTGAACTCAATCACAAGAGGAAATTTGGAAGGAACTCAAACACTTGGAGGTTAAAGGACATCCTACTAAACAATGAATAGGTCAACCAGAAATAAAGAAGAATTAAAAAAAAATCATGGAAGAAAATAAAAATGAAAACACAACTGTTCAAAACCTTTAGGAAGCAGCAAAGGCAGTCCTAAGAGGGAAGTACATAGCAGTACAAGCCTTTCTCAAGAAACAAGAAAATTATTAAATACACAACATAACCATACACATAAAGGAGCTGGAAAGGGAACAGCAAATAGAGCCTAAACCCAGCAGGAAAAGAGAATTAATAAAAATTAGAGCAGACATCAATGAAATCAAAACCAAAAGAACAGAAAAACAGATCAATGAAACTAGGATCTAGTTCCTTGAAAGAATTAATAAGATTGATAAACTCCTAGCCAGACTTATCAAAAAGAGAAGACAAAGGACCAAAATTAATAAATAAAGAAGTCACATTCTCACTTTTCTCAGATGACATGATAGTTTATGGGGAAAACCCAAAAGACCCCACCCCAAAATTGCTAGAACTCATACAACAATTCAGCAAAGTGGCAGGATATAAAATCAATGTACCAAAATCAGTTGCATTTCTATAAACAAACAATGAAACAGAAGAAAGAGAAATTAATGAGTTGATCCCATTAGAATTGCACCAAAAACCATCAGAAACCTAGGAATAAACCTAACCAAAGAGGCAAAGTATCTGCACTCTAAAAACTAGAGAACACTTTTGAAAGAAACAGAGGAAGACACAAAGAGATGGAAAAACATTCCATGCTCATGGATTGAAGGAATAAATATTGTTAAAATGTCTATGCTGCCCAGAGCAATCTACACAGTTAATGCAATCCCTAACAAAATACCATCAAAAAAAGAAAAAAGAAAAAGAAAACAAAATACCATCAATATTTTTCACAGAGCTGAAACAAATAATCCTAAAATTTGTATGGAACCAGAAGAGACCCTGAATAGCCAGAGGAATGTTGAAAAAGAAAACCAAAGCTGGTGGCAACACAATGTCAGACTTCAAGCTCTGTTACAAATCTGTAATCTTCAAAACAGTATCGTACTGGCACAAAAACAGACACATAGATCAATGGAACAGAATAAAGAACCCAGAAAGACCCTCAACTTGATGGTGAATTAATTTTCAAGAAAGCCCAATGGAAAAAATGTCTCTTCAGAAAATGGTGTTGGGAAAATTGGACAGCCACATGCAGAAGAATCAACTGGACCTGTTTCTTTCACCATACATAAAGGTAAACTCAAAATGGATGAAAGACCTAAATGTGAGATAGGAATCCACAATGAGACAGCACCTCACACCAGTCAGAGTGACTAAAATTAACAAGTCAGTAAACAACAAATATTGGTGAGGATGTGGAGAAAGGGGAACCCTTTTACATTGTTGGTGGAAATGCAAGCTACTCTAGAAAACCGTAGAGAGGTTCCTCAAGAAGCTAAAAATGGAGCCACACTATGACCCTGGAATTGCACTACTAAGTATTTACTCCAAAGATACAAATGTAGTGATCCAAAGGGGCACCTGCAACCCGATATTTATAGCAGCAATGCTCACAAGAGCCACACTATGGAAAGAGACCAGATATCCATTGACGGAGGAATGGATAAATAAGATGTGGTAGATATATATGTATACATATATATAGATATAGATATAGATGATATAGATATAGATATAGATATATAGATAGATAGATAGATACACACACACACACTCAATAGAATATTAGCCATCAGAAAGGATGAAATCTTACTGTTTATATCGACATGGATGGAACTGGATGGTATTATGCTGGGTAAAATAAGTCAATCAGAGAAAGACAATTATCATATGGTTTCACTCTTATGAGGAATATAAGAACACAGAGGATCATAGGAAAAGTGAGAGGAAAACTTAATGGAAAGATATCAGAGAGGGAGACAAACCATATGAGACTCTTGACTCTGGGAAATAAACTGTTGATATATGCAACTGATGAATTACTGCACTTTACATCTGAAACTAATGATGTTCTATATGTTGCCTAATTGAATTTAAATAAAAGAAAAAAGACTAAAAAAAAAACCAAACCTTAACCTTAAAATAAAATATAATTCTCCCACTTCCTGTTGCTCTCTACTCCTTTATGTGTGTAAGTTTGTGTGTGTGTGTGTGTGCATATGTGTGTGTCTATATGTGTGTGTGTTTTCAGGAGCTTCTAAATATTTGTTTCCATTTTAAATGCCAATTTTTAATTATTTATAAATATTTATGAACATATATTTCTTCCCCATGTTGTGGAGCCTCACTGTCCTCAAAAAGTATGTAGCTTTGATTGTGAATGAGATTTATGAAAAAATTGGAGTTGGTGTCAAATTGCTACCTACCCTACTCAGGTATTGTTATACTGTCAGGAAGTAAAAAAAAAAAAATAAGATTCTTTGAGACATTTTGTTTGAAACAGGAAAGGCAAACCATAATAACAAGTACAGAAACTGACCTACACCAAATGAAATGATGACAATGTATGGAAATCACAGTGTACAGAGACTATGCTACTTTTCTGTTTTCTTCAAGAATGTGTGTAAAAGGCCTGTCAGATGTGCCATTCTGACTAGGTGAATGCCCACAGCACAAATTTATTACACAGAATTCATGTGTTCCACAGAATTTCATTATCTTTGTTAATATTGTTAATATTATCATATTGCTAATTCCATTAAATGTGATTACACTGTGTAAAATTGCATGAGGCACAATCTGATATTTCTACATCCTCTATGAATTAAAGTTGTATTTTTCATTTATATTATCTATAAATGAGAATTGATAAATATGTACCAACCAATGTCATGCCCACTCCCCTCAACTATTTAAATAGAGAAATTAGATTATAGGTATATTAGTTTGATGTAAGAAAGAGACAGTCAAAAAGCATTGTTAAGGCATATGACATTACAAACCACAAACCATTGTTGATGTTCAAACGGAATGTTGGTGAAAAGTTTCATTGATAACCTTGTAAGTTACACTTTCAAGAGTACTTTCAGGAACAGTTATTACCTGTGGGGTTTTGAGCAAATTGCTTTTCAGAACTTCAGTTTTTCCTTTTGTAAAGTGGGATGGGTGACAGAATTTGTATAAGACCAAATGAAAGAATGCATATAAAAACCTTTGAGGGAGCCTGGGTGGCTCAGTTGGTTGGGCAACTGCCTTCGGCTCAGGTCATGATCCTGGAGTCCTGGGATCGAGTCCCGCATCGGGCTCCCTGCTCAGCAGGGAGTCTGCTCCTCCCTCTGACTCCCCCCTCTCGTGCTCTCTCTATCTCATTCTCTCTCTCAAAATAAATAAATAAAATCTTTAAAAAAAAAAAACAAAAAAAAACCTTTGATAACTCCAAGGCCCCAAACATGATGGCCTAAGCCCTTTAAATGGTAACACTTGGAAATATTACCACAGAATGAATAAGAAGATACAGATAGTTCTTAAAATGGAAAAATAGAACAAGGGTAATTGAACTGTTTGTGTTTTATCATTTTTAAGAATGAACTTAAATTAGAATCATATTTGTTGTAGTATTTGCTCATTCATCAGATGATTGGTATAGAGTACTATGTTTATGAACTAATATTTTATATCTCTGAAGAAGGTAATATAAGACATCTGAGAGATGTAGAAAGTCTCAGAAGTGATAAATTGGTCAAAGTTATTGCCAGAGCTATGACTAACATGTATTTACAATACATAATGGCTTATAATACACTAACACAGAGTTTGTATTACAAAAGTTATGTATAGGGTGCCTGGGTGGCTCAGTTGGTTAAGCGACTGCCTTTGGCTCAGGTCATGATCCTGGAGTCCCGGGATTGAGTCCCGCATCGGGGTCCCCGCTCAGCGGGGAGTCTGCTTCTCCCTCTGACCCTCTTCCTTCTCGTGCTCTGTATCTCTCATTCTCTCTCTCTCTCAAATAAATAAATAAAATCTTTAAAAAAAAACAAAACAAAAGTTATGTATACCCTATGACAATTTAAACTTTGATTATCCATTTAAAATATTTATTTCTGGGCACTAGATATATAGCAGTGAATAAGATAGGTATATAAAACCTGACCTCATGGAGGTTGCATTCAAGTCCTAAAAGGCAATAAGTGCATAAAATAAAATCAATGAGTTCCTTTTCATGTTATTATCTTATCTGTCAAAAAATAACTATTGTCAAAAACTTGATGCCTCTCCTTTCATATTTTTTCTGATCCTCACACAAACATACATGTGCATTTAGATGCTTGATTTTGCTTTGTACAAATGTAGGATTATATAATACATGTTATTATATGTTGGTTTTATTTTTTTAAGATTATTTATTTATTTATTTATTTGTGAAAGATAGAGAGAGAGAGAGCACAGAGGGAGAGTGAGAGGGAGAAGCAGACTCCCGGCTGAGCAGAGAGCCTGATGTGGGGCTGGATCCCAGGACCCTGAGATCATGACCTGAGCTGAAGGCAGATGCTTAACTGACTGAGCCACCCAGGCGCCCCTATACGTTGGTTTTAGTTACTTAACAAAATACCAGGGACATTGTTTCAAGTATTTTTTTCACTTTATGTGCCCTTTTAAGTTTATTGATTAAAGAAAAACTAATAATACACAAGCTTTTGCCTACTTTTTTCTTCTGAAGTTGTAGTTATTTTTGTTATATTTTGTTGTCATTGATTAGAAGATTTCTAACTAAAGCAACGTGCAATGTTAAGATATTTCTAAATAATTCCTAGCAAGTAGAAAGTCTCAAGAACTATAAATTGGTGAAAATAATGATTGCATAAAGTTACCATGTATGTGGCCAGATATTTGTTTGGAGTAGAGAAAAAAATAATTCTTAGTAACATAATTTTACACAAATTTTAGTCAGGTTATTTTATTTGCTTAAAGTTTTTATTTAAATTCCACTTAGCTAACATGTGGTTTAATTTTACTTTCTTTTTTTAAGATTTTATTTATTTATTTGACACAGGGTTGGGGGAGAGAGCAAGCACAAGCACGGGGGATGGCAGGCAGAGGGAGAAGCAGGCTCCCTGCTGAGCAAGGAACCCGATGTGGGACTCGATCCCAGGACGCTGGGATCATGACCCAAGCCAAAGGCAGCTGCTTAACATACTGAGCTGCCCAGGTGCCCCTAATATTGGTTTCAGGTGTAGTTTCAGTGTTCATCAAAGTGCCCTCCTTAATATCCATAACCCATTTAACACATCCACCTGCACACATCCCCTTCATCAACCCTCAGGTTCTTCTCTATATTTAAGATTCTGTTTCATGGTTTGCTTCTTCCCCCACCCCATGTTCACCTGTTTCATTTCTTAAATTCCACTCATGAGTGAAATCATATGGTATTTGTCTTTCTCTGACTGACATATTTAGCTTTGCATAATACATTCTAGTTCCATCCGTGTAATTGCAAATGGCAAGATTTCATTTTTTATGGCATATATATATCTTCCTTATCCATTCATCAGTCGATGGACATTTGGGTTCTTTCCATAATTTGGCTATTGTTGATAATGATGTTATAAACATCAGAGTGCTTGTATCCTTTAAATCAGTATTTTTGTATCCTATGGGTAATTACCTAGTAGTGCAGTTGCTGGATCATAGGGTGTTTCTATTTTTAACTTTTTGAGGAACATCCATACTGTTTTCCAGACTGGCTTCACCAGTTGGCACACCCACCAACAGAATAAGAGGGATCCCCTTTCTCTGCATCCTCCCCAACATCTGTTGTTTCCTGTGATGTTAATTTTAACCATTCTGAAAGATATGAGATGATATCTCATTGTAGTTTTGTTATTTATTTCCATGATGATGAGTGATGTTGAGCATCTTTTCATGTGCTTGTTAGCCATGTGTATGTCTTCTTTGGAAAAGTGTATATTCATTTCTTCTGCCCATTTCTTAACTGGGTTATTTGTTTTGGGGTGTTGAGTTTTATCAGTTTTTTATACATTTTGGATACGAACCCTTTATCAGATATGTCATTTGCAAATATCTTCTCCCATTCCAAAGGTTGCCTTTTAGTTTTGTTGGTTGTTTCCTTTGCTGTGCAGGAGCATTTTATCTTTTTTAAAATATTTTATTTATTTGACAGAGGGAGAGCAAGAGCAAGAGTGAGAGCGAGCGAGAGAGAGAGAGAGAGAGAGAGAGAGAGAAAGAGAGAGAGAGAATGAGCAGCGGGGAGGAACAGAGGCAGAGGGAGAAGCAGACTCTCTGCTGAGCAGGGAGTCTGATGCGAGACTCCATCCCAGGACCCTGGGATCATGACCTGAGTGGAAGGCAGACGCTTAACCGACTGAGCCACCCGCGCCCAGGAGCATTTTATCTTAATGAAGTCCCAATAGTTCATTTTTGCTTTTGTTTCCCTTGCCTTTAGAGACATAACTAGTAAGAAGAAGCTATGTGAAATGTCAAAGAAGTTGTTGCCTATGTTCTTCTCTAGGATTTTGATGGTTTCTTGTCTCACATTTTGGTTTTTCATCCATTTTGAATATATTTTTTGTGCATGGTATAAAAAGTGGTACACTTTCATTCTTTAGTATGTTGCTGTTCATTTGTTGAAGAGACTGTCTTTTTTTCCATTGGATATTCTTTCCTGCTTTGTCGAAGATTATTAAACCATATGGTTGTGGGTCCATTTCTGGGTTTTCTATTCTGTTCCATTGATCTGTGTGTCTGTTTTTCTGCCAGAACCATTCTGTCTTCATGATTAGAGCTTTGTAATATAACTTGAAGTTCAAAATTGTAATGCTTCCAGCTTTGCTTTTCTTTTTCAAGGTTGCTCTGTCTATTCCAAGTCTTTTGTGGTTCCATACAAAGTTTGGAATTATTTGGTCCAGGTCTGTGAAAACGGTGGTGATATTTTGATAGGGATTGCATTAAATGTGTAAATGGCTTTGGTAGTATAGACATTTTAAGAATATTTGTTCTTCCAATTCATGAGCATGGAATGTTTTTCCATTTTTTGTGTCCTCTTCAGTTTCTTTCATAATTGTTTTTTTTTTCATTTTCAGAGTACAGATCTTTTACCTTTTTTTAGGTTTATTCCTAAATATCTTCTTGTTTTGGTACAATTATAAATGGGATAAATTCCCTGATTTCTCTTTCTGCTTTCATTATTGTTGCATACAAATGAAATAGGTTTCTATACATTGAATTTATATCCTGTGACTTTACTGAATTTGTGTATCAGTTGCAGCAAATTTTGGTGGAGTCTTTTGGATTTTCTACATAGAATATCATGTTGTCTGCCAATAGTGAACTTTTGACTTCTTCCTTGCTTATTTCCATGCCTTTTATTCATTTTTGTTGTCTGATTACTGTGGCTAGGACTTCCAGTATTATGTAAAATACAAAGGGTGAGAGTGGGCATACCTGTCTTGTTCCTGACCAAAAATGAAAGCTCTCCATTTTTCTCCGTCGAGGATTATATTAACTCTATGTCTTTCATATATGGCCCTTATGATGATGAGGTATGTTCCCTTTATCCCTACTTTGTTGAAGGTTTTTTATTAAGATTGGATGATGTACTTTATCAAATGCTTTTTCTCCATCTATTTTCTGCATCAGAAAGGACCATGTGGTTTTTATCCTTTCTTTTACAAATGTGGTACATCATATTAATTTGTGAATATTGAACCACCCTGGCAGTACAGGAACAAATCCCACTTGATTATGAGGAAATATTCTTTTAATGTAATGTTGGATTCTATTTGCTAGTATTTTGTTGAGAATTTTTCCATCCATGTTCATCAAGGATATTGGCCTATAATGTGCTTTATTAGTGGTGTCTTTGTCTGGTTTTGGAATAAAGGTAATGCTGGCCTCGTAGAAAGAGTTTGGAAGTTTTCTTCCATTTCTATTTTTTGGGAACAGCTTGAGAAGAATAGGTATTAACTGTTTTAAATGTTTGGTAGAATTCCTCTGTGAAGCCATTTGGTCCTGGACTTTTGTTTGTTTGGAGATTTTTCATTACAGACTCAAATTCTTTGCTCGTTGCCAGTCTGTCCAAGTTTTCTATTAGTTCCTATTTCAGCTTTGGTAGTTTGTATGATTCTAAGAATTTGTCCATTTTTTCCAGATTGCTTAATTTGTGGGCATATAATTTTTCATCATATGCTCTTATTGTTGTTTGTATTTCTGTGGTGTTGGTTGTGATCTCTCCTCTCTCATTCATGATTCATTTTTTTTTGAATTCTTTATTTTTGATAAGTCAGGCTAGGGGTTTATCAATTTCATTATTTCTTTGAAAGAACAAGCTCTGATTTCATTAATCTGTTCATTTTTTTCTTTGTTTCTGTATCATTTATTTCTCCTCTAATCTTTATTACTTCCCTTCTTCTGCTGACTTTAGGCCTCTTTTTTTTTTTTTTCTTTTTCTAGCACCTTTAGGTGTGAGGTTAGATTGTGTGTTTGGGATTTCTTGCTTCTTAAGGTAGGCCTGTGTTGCTATATTATTTCCTTTTAGGACTGCTTTTGCTGCATCCCAAAGGTTTTGGACCATCATGCTTTCACTATCATTTGTTTCCATGTGTTTTTTTATTTCTTCTTTAATTTCCTGGTTGACTCATTCATTCTTTAGTAGGATGTTTATTGAGCTCTATGTATTTGTGGGCTTTCCAAATGTTTCCTTGTGGTTGACTTCAAGTTTCATAGCATTGTGGTTGGAAAATATGTATGGTATGATCTCTTTTTGACTTATTGAGGCCTGATTTATGACCTAGTATTTGATCTATTCTGGTTAATGTCCCATGTGCACTTGAAAAGAATGTGTATTCTGCTGCTTTAGGATTGAGTGTTTTCAATATGTCTGTTAAATCCATCTAGGCCAGTTTGTCATTCAAAACCATTTTTTACTTGTTGATTTTCTGTTTATGTGATCTGTCCATTAATATAAGTGGGTTGTTAAAGTCCCCTACTCTCATTGTATTATTATCAATGAGTTTCTTTGTGCTTGTTATTGTTTCATATATTTGTGTGCTCCCAAGTTGGGGGTGTAATACCTACAATGCTTAGATCTTCTTGTTGGATAGATACCTTTATTATGATATAGTGCCCGTCTTCATCTCTTATTACCATCTTTGGTTTAAAATCTATTTGTCTAGTATAACTATGGATACTCTGGCTTTCTTTTGACATCCATCTCCATGGTAAATATTACTCCATCCCCTCACTTTTGATCTGCAGTTGTTTTTACATCTCAAATGAGTCTCTTGTAAGCAGCAAAGCAGCATATAAATGGATCTTTTTTTCTTATCCATTCCTACAACCTATGATTTGCAGAGCTGGTTTAGTGTTCACAAACTCCTTTAGCTTCTGTTTGTCTGGGAAACTCTATCTCTCCTTCTATTGTGAATGACAGCCTTGCCTAATAGATTATTCCTGGTTGCATATTTTTCCCATCAGAATGTTGAATATATCATGCCACCTACTTCTTGTCTATCAAGTTTCTGTGGAAAGATCTGCTGCTAAACTTATTTGTCTTCCCTTTCAAGTAAGGGGCTTCTTTTGTCTTGTTGCTTTTAGGATTTTTTCATTATCTCCATATTTTGAAAATTTAACTATGATATGTCTTAGTGTTGGTCTGCTTTTGTCAATTTTAATGGGAGTTCTTTGTGCCTCCTGGATTTGGATGTCTGTTTCCTTCCGCAGATTAAGAAAGTTTCTAGCTATTATTTCCTCAAATAAAACTTTTATCCTCTTTTCTCTCTCTTCTACTGTGACTCCTATGATATGAATGTTATTATGCTTTATGGAGTCACTGAATCTCCTTAGACTACATTTGTGATCTAATATTTTTCTTTCTCTCTTTCAGCTTCATTATTTTCCATAATTTTATCATCTATATCACTTATTAGTTCTGCTTCTTCCATCCTTGTGGTCATTACATATAGTTAGTTTTGAATCTTGGGTTTTGCATTTTTCATTTTAGCCTGACTAGTTTTTAGGGCTTATATCTCTGCAGCAAAAGATGCCCTGGTGTTTTCTATGCTTTTCTCAAGCCTATCTAGTATCCTTATGATGTTGCTTTAAATTCTGGATTAGGCATATCATTTATATCGCTCTTGGTTACATTCCTGGCCGTGACCTTTTCTTGTTCTTTCTATTGGATGAAGTCCTCCATCTTGGCATTTTGTCTAATATGTGTTAGGGAAACAAGTTATGTTTCCTGCTCCTGAGAGTAATTTTTTTAAGATTTTATTTATTTGACAGAGAGAGAGAGAGAGCACAAGTAGGCAGAGCAGCAGGCAGAGGGAGAGGGAGAAGCAGGCTCCTTGCTAACCAGAGAGCCCAATGTGGGGCTTAATCCCAGGACCCTGGGATCATTACCTGAGCCAAAGGCAGCTGCTTAACTGACTGAGCCACCCAGGTGCCTCATGAGAGTAATGGTTAATGAAGAAAACATCATATACTGTCCAGGGCCTGGCTCTTCAGGAAGTGTCTCTGGTGTATGCTGTGTGAACTGTGTTGCTGTGTTTTGGCTGCTTTTCCCCTCAGGTCAGTCCTCTGTAGAGTTTCTCCTTGCCTGAAGTGGGCAGTGTTTGGGCCTTAATGAGAGTGTGGTAAGTTTTAACTGGGTGTGTTCTAGTCTGCTTGTTAAGAGAGACCTGATGTTATTTCTACTAGAGCTGAGGTTTTGCACAACTCTATGGTTTGTAGACATGGTAAGTGTGTGGCGTTTTTGCTGGTCTTCTGGAGGAGGTGCTCCTACTCTGGTTCTTAGACACACTTGCATGAAAAATGCAGTGCCTGCATAGTGCAGGGGGGATGGTGTAAGGGATTCAGGCCACCACAGTTGACACTGTGCTGCTTCCTGAAGTTAGTTTATGCTGAGGAGTAGGGGAGGGAAATGGCATCATTCTGCTCCTTTGTCCCTGGAGTGGGGAGTTTGTGCCTGCTGCTGTCCAGGAAGGTCTCCAAGAAGAGAGAACAATCTCTCCTCATGTGCCCAGGTGTCCCTCAGATCTCTGCCTTCATCCTGTCTATGTCTGAACAATCTCCCTGCCTAGCAGCTCAGTGTATCTGTATTTTATCCCAGTCAGGCCAGCTGAGATTCAAAATTCCAAACTTCAGGGACCTGGAATGCCGTGGACCCCAACTGGTCCTCTGGGGAAGGGTCTCACCATGCTGGAACTAATGTTGGTTTTTACCAGAAGTGCAGTTGCACTAATGTGCAGGGGTATGGAGTTTGGAGTAAGCACAGCTAAGAGCCAGTGTCCAGGTTAGCTGCCCTCAGCAGGTGTCTGTGAGCTTATGCTGGGGAGTGGATGGGTAATGGCTCTTGCAGTCTCTTTTGTTCCTTCAGAGGCAATGCCACATTTCCCAGATGTACTCCAAGAAGGGTGAACTGTCTCTCCCAGTGCATCCCATTGGATCCTCAGATCTTGTTTTTTGCTTTTGAGCTATCTGACCTCCTTCTCCACAGGAGAACTGCATCTTCCTTAGAGTTTCACACCAGTTATGCCATGGATCTTCAAAATTCCAGTCTTTGAGCCCTGCTGGTTGTAAAACTCATGAAAATCAGACCTCTCATTTTCCTAGTCAATGGCATTGGGGAAGTGTTCTCTCTCTCATTCTCACCTCTCTCTCCGACCAGCGCTCTCTTCCTGCTGCAGCACCCATGATCCATTTCTCCCCCAAATCATAAGGAATACCTCAAGAAGGAAGTAAAATCTGAAATGAGCAACCTAAACTTACACCTAAAGGAACTACATAAAGACCAACAAACAACCTAAAATCAGCAGAAGGAAGAAAATAACAAAGATTGGCAAAATAAATAAATGATCTAAAAACAAAACCAAACAATAGAACAGATCAGTGAAACCAAGAGCTTTCTCGTTAAAAAAATCAAAATTGATAAAGCTCTAGCCAAACTTATCAAGAAAAATAAAAGAGATTCAAATTCATAAAATCACAAATGAGAGGAGAAATAACAACTAACATTGCAGAAATGCAAACAGTTATAAAAGAATATTATGAGAAACTCTACGCCAACAAATTGGACAATCCAGAAAAAAATGAATAAATTCCTAGAAACATATCAAGTACCAAAACTGAAACAAGAAGAAATAGAAAATTTGAACAGACTGATAACTGACAAAAAAATGAATCAATAATCAAAAATTTCCCAACAAACAAAAGTCCAGGACCAGATGGCTTCACATGCTAATTTTATCTAACACTCTATGAAGAGTTAATATGCATTCTTCCTAAACTATTCCAAAATATAGAAAAGGAAGGAAAACTTCCAAATTCATTCAATGAGGGCACCATTACCCTAACACCAAAACCAGATAAAGACTCCACTAAAAAGAGAACTACAGGCCAATATCCCTGATGAAGATGGATAAAATAAATAAATAAATAAATAAATAAATAAATAAATAAATAAATAAAAGTACTAGCAAAATGAATTCAATAATACACTAAAAAATAATTCACCACAATCAAGCGGGATCTGTCCCTGGTATGAGAGATTCGCTCAATATTCACAAGCCAATCAATGTGATACATAACATCAATAAGGGAAAAGATAAGAAATATATGATCCTGTCTATAGATGGGGAAAAAAAGCATTTGAGAAAGTACATCCATTCAAATTAAAAAAACCTCAACAAAGTAGGTTTAGAGGGAACATACCTCAACATAATAAAGGCCATTCATTTATTTTTTGATGCTTTTGAAAAGATTTTATTTAAATTCCAGATAGTTAACATACAGTATAATATCAATTTCGGTTGTAAAGTATAGTGATTCAACACTTCCATTCAACAGCAGGTACTCAGCACAAGTGCTCTACTTAATCTCCATCACCTATTTAAACCATCCTCTCACCCACTTACCCTCTGGTAACCAGCAGGTTTTCCTCTATAGCTAAGATTCTGTTTATTGGTTTGCCTCCCTCTCTTTCTTCCCTTTGCTCCTTTGTTTTGTTTCTTAAATTCCACATATGAGTGAAATCATATGGTATTTGTCTTTCTCTGATTGACTTATTTCACTTAGCATAATACTCTCCCTCCATCCATGTGGTTGCAAATGGCAAGATTTCATTCATTTTTATAGCTGAGTAATATTCCAGTGTATATATATCACCTCTTCTTTATCCATTCATCAGTTGATGGACATTTGGGCTGTTTCTGTAATTTGGCTATTGTAGATAATGCTGCTATAAACATTGGGGTGCAAGTATCCCTTTGAATTAGTATTTCTGTATTCTTTGGGTAAATACCTTATAGTACAATTGCTGGATCATAGGGTATTTCTATTTTTAACTTTTTGAGGAACCCTCATACCATTTTCCAGAGTGACTGCACCAGTTTGCAATCCCACCAAGAGTGCAACAAGGTTCCTTTTTTTTCCCTCATATCTATGAAAACACCTCTTGTTTCTTGTGTTCTAGATTTTAGTCATTCTGACAGGTGTAAGGTGACATATCATGGTTTCTGTTTGTATTTCCCAGATGATGAGTATTGTTGAGCATCTTTTCATATGTCTCTTGGCCATCTGGATGTCTTCTTTGGAAAAGTGTCTATTTATGTCTTCTGCCTATTTTTTCATTGAATTATTCATTTCTAGGGTATTGAGTTGTATAAGTTCTTTATGTATTTTGGATACTAATATATGACATTTACAAATATCATCTCACATTCCATAGGTTACCTTTTAGGTTTGTTGACTTTTTCCTTTACTGTGCAGAAACTTTGTATTTTGATGAAGTTCCAGGAGTTTATTTTTTCTTCTGTTACCCTTGAGTCAGGAGACAAATCTAGAAGGAAGTTGCTAAGGTCAATGTCAAAGAGGTTACTGCCTTTGTTCTCCTCTAGGATTTTTATGGTTTCAGGTCTCACATTCAGATCTTTAATGCATTTTGAATTTATTTTGTATATCGTGGAAGAAAGCAGACCCATTTCATTCTTTTGCATGTTTATGCCCAGTTTTCCCAACACCATTATTTGAAGAAATGGTCTTTTTCCCATTGGATATTCTTTCCTGCTTTGTGGAAAATTAATTGACCATATAATTATGGGCATGTTTCTGGGTTTTCTGTTCCTTTCCATTGATCTATGTGTCTAATTTTGAGCCATTATAATACTGTTTTGTTCACTACAGCTTTGTGGGTATTTTTGTTTTTGTTTTTGTTTTAGATTTTATTTATTTATTTGACAGAGAGAGAGACAGTGAGAGGGGCACACAAGCAGGAGGAGTAGGAGAGGGAGAAGTAGGCTTCCCGCCAAGCAGGGAGCCTGATGTGGGGCTCGATCCCAGGACCCCAGGATCATGACCTGAGCCAACGGCAGATGCTTACTGACTGAGGCACACAGGTGCCCCTAACTACAGCTTTGTAATGTAACTTGAAGTATGCCATTATGATTCCTCCAGATATGGTTTTAGTTTTCAACATTGCTTTTGTTATTTGGGGTCTCTTCTGGTTCCATACAAATTTTAGCTCTGTGAAAATTGTGTGTTCTAGCTCTGTGAAAAGTGTTGTTGTTATTTTGATAGAGATTGCTTTAAATGTGTAAATTGCTTTGGGCAGTATAGACATTTTAACAATATTTGTTCTTCCTATCTGAGCATGTATTTTTTTTTCTATTTCTTTGTGTCATCTTCAATTATTTTGAAGAGTTTCAGAGTATAGGTCTTTTAATGATTTGTTAAGTTTATTCCTTGGAATCTTATGCTTTTTGGAGCAATTGTAAATGGGACTGAACACTTAATTATCTTTCTGCTTTTTCATTATTGGTATATAGAAATACAACAGATTTCTGGATGCTGATTCTGTATCCTTTGACTTTATTGGATTTGTGTATCCGTTCTAGCAGTTTTTTGTTGGAGTCTTTTGGGTTTTCTTTATGGAGTATCATGTTATCTGAAAATAGTGCAAGTTTAACTACTTTTTTGCTGATTTGGATGCCTTTTATTTCCTTTTTAAAAAGATTTTATTTATTGGGGTGCCTGGGTGGCTCAGTCGTTAAGCGTCTGCCTTCAGCTCAGGTCATGATCCCAGGGTTCTGGGATCGAGCCCCGCATCAGGCTCCCTGCTCGGCAGAAGCCTGCTTCTCCCTCTGCCACTCCCCCTGCTTCTGTTCCCTCTCTCGCTGTGTCTTTCTCTGTCAAATAAATAAAATCATTTTTAAAAGATTTTATTTATTTATTTATTTGTTTGTTTATTTATTTTTGAGAGAGAGAGAATTTGATATCTCATTACAGTTTTCATGTGTCTGTGGGATACCTGAATATCCTCTTTGAAGAAATGTCTTCTGCCCATTTTTAATTGGATTGATTGTTTTTTGACATTAAGTTGTTTGAGTCTTTTATATATTTTGGATATTAACCCCTTACTGGTTGCATCATTGGGAATATCTTCTCCCATTCAGTGTGTTGCTTTTTCATTTTGTTGATGGTGTCCATCATTGTGCAAAAGCTTTTTGTTATTGTTGTTAAAGCTTCTTAGTTTGATGTAGTTTTATTTATATTTTGCTTTTGTTGCCCTTGTCTGATGAGACAGAGCCACAAAAATATTGCTCAGACTTATATCCAGGAGTTTACTGCTTAAGTTTTCTTCCAGATTTTTTTTGTTTTCTGGTCTTACATTTACATCTTTAATCTATTTTGTGTTTATTTTTGTATACAGTGTAGGAAAGAGGTCCAGTTTTATTCTTTTGCATGTTATCTAGTTTTCCCAACACCATTTATTGAAAAGTCTCTCTTTTTCTTGCCTCCTTTGTTGAAGATCAATTAGCCATATAAATATGGGTTTATTTCTGGACTCTCTACTCTGTTCCATTGATCTAGATGTCTGTTTTTGTGACAATATCATACTGTTTTGGTTACTATAGCTTTGTATTATGGTTTGAATTCAGGGAGCATGATACCCACAGTTTTTTTTTTTTTTAAAGATTTTATTTATTTATTTGACAGAGAGAGAGAGATAGCGAGAGCAGGAACACAAGCAGGGGGAGTGGGAGAGGGAGAAGCAGGCTCCCCACAGAGCAGGGAGCCCGATGTTGGACTCAATCCCAGGACCCTGGGATCATGACCTGAGCCGAAGGCAGACGCTTAACGACTGAGCCACCCAGGCGCCCATGATACCCACAGTTTTGTTATTCTTTTTCAAGATTGCTTTGGCTTCTCAGAGCTTTTTTGTGTTTCCATACAAATTTGAGGATTTTTTGTTCTAGTTCTGTAAAAATGTCATTGGTATTTTGAATGGTATTGCACTGAACCTGTAGATTATTTTGGGTAGTATGATCATTTAACAATACCGATTATTTCAATCCATGAACACAGTGTATCTTTCAATTTATTTGGGCCATCTTCAATTTCTTTCAACAATGTCTTCTAGTTTTCAGAGTACAGGTCTTTCACCTCTGTGGTAAATGTATTCCTAGATATTTCATTCTTTTGGATGCAATTATAAGTGAGATTGTTTTCTTAATTTCTCTTTATGTTAATTAATTTTCAATTTATAGAAATGCAACAGATTTAGGTTTATTTATGTATATTAATCTTTTATCCTACAGTTTACTGAATTCATTTCCTAGCTCTAATAGTGTTTTGGTGAATATTTGATACTTTCAGGCCAAGAAGAGTAACTTGTTTGCAGATAAATTTTGCAAAATGTACTTAGTACTTTTGCTCACATTTGCATTATCATTTCAAATCAACCATTTCATTAGATGAAAACTGACTAAGTTTCCAACCATGTAATGAACAAAATACTTAAGAGAAATTAATTGTCATTGTCAAAATATTTTCCAAGGAATTTGGCTTCAGTACTTTTCTATGAATATATATATATATATATATATATTTTAATATATATTACCTGAGCCAAAGGCAGATGCTTAATGACTGAGCCACCCAGGCACCCCGTCTTCTATGAATATTTACCTTTATATCCCTTTATGTCTTTCTAGTTAAAGTAAATTTCTTACTGATGATAAATTTATAGCTCCTACCTGAATTTTATATCATTTATACCGTATTTAAATCAATATACTTCTTTATACCAAAGAGAACAAAAAATCATTTTTATGTAGTTTTATTTTTCCATGGGATGTATTTTTTTCTTTATAAATTGTACCTAAATAATTCTGAAAGCTTTTCAACTGTAGGTTACTGGTGTATTGATCTCATTCTTTGTGAAATGGTGGTGATAGGAATAACTGATATTTTTAGAGTTCCACTCCTTGCTCACTAACTTTGTAGCTAGACTGTGTTGACCTCTATGTGCCAGCAGACATAGCCACGGACTTTCAGCCAGGAAGGAAAAATTTTGATGTACTATGGTTGCTGTGCATTTTACTATACACAAATGCACTTTCTTCTCATACAAGTTATTTTATTTTATTTTTTAAAAGATTTTATTTATTTATTTGAGAGAGAGAACGAGAGAGAGAAAGAGAGCATGAGAGGGGGGAGGGTCAGAGGGAGAAGCAGACTCCCTGCTAAGCAGGGAGCCCGATGCGGGACTTGATCCAGACACTCCAGGATCATGACCTGAGGCAAAAGCAGTCGCTTAACCAACTGAGCCACCCCAGCGCCCTACAAGTTATTTTATTTTAAAACAGAATTTCATTGTTCAGTTCATGAAAATTAAGGAAACTGGGCAGTTGGGTCCTACAATAAGTAAAGACATTATAAAATGTGAAAGCATTTATTAATTTTACAAAAAGAGATTTAACTTCACAGATGTTTGTGCTTGAATAATGTGCACATGCTCCAGTCCAACATTCCTACAGATAAAGATTTATTCCCTGACAGAACTGAATTCCAGACCTTACTAAAAAAAATGTGTTCCACTTCCTGTACCATACACACAACTATTAAATTAAGAAACTGTTTTAGGTCTATAATAAAAGCATGAATAATGAATTCTTAGCACTAATATTTTTTTTTTCTAAACAATTTAAAATTTTCTACTTTTTGCACTATGGGTTAACTCTTCCTTTATCTAATTTAATAAACAAAGTAACACTATTAACTGCAATTTATCAGACTACCACAATAGATTAGTTTATCACTTAGTCAATATTTGGTTCAATACAACTATAAATGACAATACAAATACTAAACTTGGAACCAGAATACTTAGGTGGGTACAAATTCTGGATTTCATTAGATGTATGAATTTAAAAAAAAAGCTAAGGGAGGTTATTTTTTCTCCTTTACATTATGTACATTATAGCATAACTTGTAGTATGGTTTATACAAAGAGGAGGCATTGATCCAGAATATCCTGTTTTGAATTGTGACTAACCATATAACCTTGGAAAAAATTAACTTTTGTATGCCTTAGCTTTCTTATCAGTGAAATAATAGTAATAAGAATATTTTGAGAATTGAATGTGTCAATTTGTACAAAATGACTAAAATAATAGTATATAACAAGAAATATAAAGTAATTGTCAGTATTTTTTATTGTTGCTGTTGATGTTAGCATCATTATTATTGTTGTTTTTATTATTAAATCTTGGGTAAGCAAATAAATTAAATATGGCCTTTGTTCCACACCATCACTTTTTTCTTTTCTAATTCTTTTTTATTTTTATTTCTTTTTCTTTTTTGTCTATTACACTTAGCTTTATTTTTTTCTTTTCAAATCTTTTTTTAAATTCTAGTTAGTTAACATATAGTGTAATATTGGTTTAAGGAGTAGGATTTAGTGATTCATTTTTTATTGAACATATTTGACACATCACAAGTGTAAATTTAAGGTGCACAATGTGTTTGCTTTAATACATTTATATGTTGTGATATGATTGCAATTGTAGAGACATTTATTACATTACATAATTATAGTGCAATATTGTCTATATATAACATGCATTAAATTACTATGGCTTATTTACTACTCATTGTAAATGTGTACTTTTAAGCAACATCAGTCTTATCTGCCCAATCATCATCCCCTGCTAACCACATTTTATTCTGTTATTTACAGTTTTGACTATTTTTAGATTCCACATATAAATGATGTTATAGAGTAGTTGTTTTTCTATGTCTGACTCATCTCACTTATCATAATGTTCTCACTGTCTATCTGTGTTGTTGCAAATAGCAAGATGTTGGGGTTAATGCAGAGCATGAAATCAGCCATAATACCTGGCTTGCTAAAATATAACATGGAGGCTGCTGGAGGCGAGGGAAGGTTTTGGAGAAGGGCATAGGCCTTTGGAATGCCGAGGCCTGCGTGTCAACTCTGCTGTTGGAATGCTGTGGGGAGTTGCCTTCCCTAAGCCTTCTTAGTCCAAACAGCCGCCCTGTGATCTAAGAGATGTATGCATTGTCCCTTAGGCTATGTTTAGTAGAACACACAGACTAGCATCTTATCTTTCCCATAAATCCTCTCAGTTTCAGTAAGACCCCTTGTCACACATCACGTGCTTGAGAAACAATGATAAAGATATCCTGAAGGACCAATAAAAGTGGGAGCAAAGAAGAACAAAGGGTCTTTGTCTCTGAGCATTGACCCCCTTGCCTTCTCCTCTCTTTCACGGCATAGTTTAGAGTAATCTTTCATCCATCGGTACAGGGATTGCTGGCCATTCCTGGCAGCAAGATATCCTATTTTCTCATGTCTGAATAATATTCCATTGTGTATATATACCACATATTTTTTTTATCCATTCATCCATTGATGGATGTTTTGTTGTTTCCATATTTTGGTTATTGTAAATAATGCTGCATTAGACATGGGAGGGCATATATTTCTTCAAAATACTGTTTTCATTTTCTCTGGGTATTTACCCAGTAGTGGAATTGTTGAATCATATGGTCAATTTATTTTTATTTATTTTTTTTTGAGAAACCCCTTATTGTTTTCCATAGTGGTTGGGACAATTTCTATTGCCACCAACATTGCATAAAGTTTACCCTTTCACCACATCCTTGACAACACCTGTTGTCTCTTGTCTTCTTGATGAGAGCCAAAACCATCTACACATTTACTACACTCCCTATCAAAGTCCCCAGAGCACTTTTCATATACCTAAAACAAACAATCCTAAAATTTGTATGGAACCACAAAAGACCCCAAATAGCCAAGGTAACCTTGAAAAAGAAAAGGAAAGCTGGAGGCATCACAGCTCTGTGCTTCAAGTTATATTACAAAGCTGTACTGACCAAAACAGTATGGTAATGGAACAAAAATAAACACATAGGTCAATAGAACAGAATAGAACACCCATAAATGAACCCACAACTCTATGGTCAAATAATCTTTGACAAAGCCAGAAAGAATATTCACAGGGTAAAAGATAGTCTCTTTAACAAATGGTGTTGGGAAAACTGGAGAGCAAATCCAAAGGAATGAAAATGGACCACTTTCTTACATTATACACAAAAATAAATTCAGAATGGATTAAAGACCTAAATTTGAAACCTGAAAATATAAAAATCCTAGAGGAGAACATAAGCAGTAAACTCTTTTGAGATCAGCTGTAGCAACTTCTCACTATATATGTCTCCTGAGGCAAGGGAAACAAAAGCAAAAATAATCTATATGTACTTCATCAAAATAAAAAGCTTCTGCACAGTGAGAGAAACAATCAACCAAAACAAAAGACAACTTATGGAATGGAAGAAGATATTTGCAAATGATATAACTGATAAGGGGTTAGTATCCAAAATTTATGAATACTTTATAAAACTCAATATACAAAAATGTATAATTCAATTCAAAAATGAGCGGAAGTGGGGCACTGGGGTGGCTCAGTCATTAAGCGTCTGTCTTTGGCTCAGGTTATGATCCCAGGGTCCTGGGATCGAGCCCCACATCGGGCTCCCTGCTCAGCGGGAAGCCTGCTTCTCCCTCTCCCACTCCCCCTGCTTGTGTTCCCTCTCACTGTGTCTCTCTTTGCCAAACAAATAAAATATTTTATAAAAATGAGCAGAAGACACGAATAAGCATTTTTCAAAAGAAGTTATACATTTTTCTAAAGAAGACATACAGATGGTTAAAAGACATATGAAAAGATGCTCAACATCACTCATCATTGGGGAAATACAAATCAAACTACAATGAGATATTACCTCACATCTGTCAGAATGGCTAAAATCAACAACACAAACAACAGTTATCGGAGCAGATGTGGAGAAAAGTGAATCGTCCTGCGCTGTTGGTGGGAATGCCAGCTGGTACAGCTACTCTGGAAAACAGTATGGAGTTTCCTCAAAAAGTTAAAAATAGAACTGCCATATGATCCAGCAATAACAGTAACAGGTATTTACCCAAAGAATGCAAAAATAAAAAAGGATAGAAGAACCCCAATGTTTACAGCAGCATTATCTACAATAAGGAAACTGTGGAAACAGCCAAAGTGTCCACTGACTGATGAATGGATAAAAAATATGTGGAGAATATATATAGATACATACAATTGAATATCAGTCAACCATTAAAAAGAATGAAATCACGCCATTTGCAAAGTCATAGATAGAGAGTATTATGCTAAGTGAAATAAGTGAGTTAGAGAAAGTCGTATACCATATAATTTCACTCATATGGGGAATTTAAGAAGTAAAACCAATGAGCATAGGGAAGAAAGAAAGAGAGAGAGAGACAAAACAAGAAACAGACTCTTAAATATAGAGAAACAACTGATGACTATCACAGGGGAGGTGGTTAGGGGAATCGGTAAAATATGTGATAGGGATTTAGGAATGCACTTCTGATGAACACTGGGTGTTATACGGAAGTGTTGATTCATTAGGTTGTACACCTGAAACTAATATTACACTGTATCTGAAGTAACTGAATTTAAATTAAAAGTTAAACAAGAGAAATTAATGCATTCTGTTAAATTAACCTGATAGCTGTTTTTATTCTGATCCCATCTTCACAAACTACCCTTTTTAAAAATTGGCTTCCTGTATATTTCCTACCATATGCCACATTAAACGATGTGTTCTTTATGCATTCTTAAGAATGTATGGCAATTATACTTTTCATTTAAAATTAATATACTAGTATTTTGATTCATTTCATCAGTCTCATGGAATTTGGTTGATTTCCCTCTTGAGGTTAATTGAGCATGGTTTATTACTCCCTTTGTAGATGAAATCCATTATCAGTAAGATGACAAAATCAGGATTCTCAGTTAAATGTTTTACTTTTCAACTGTGGTGCAATAACTTACTAGGCAATGTCCAGTCTTCAGTCTACATCACTAAACCTCTTCTATTCAAATTTCTTTTTTAAAAAAGATTTTATTTATTTATTCATGAGAGAGAGAGAGAGAGAGAGAGAAGCAGAGGGAGAAGCAGGCTCCCCGCTGAGCAGGGAGCCCAATGCGGGACTCAATCCCAGGACCCTGGGATCATGACCTGAGCTGAAGGCAGATGCTTAACCATCTGAGCCACCCAGGCACCCCTCTTCTGTTCACATTTCTAATGGGATTATATAACAATTTGTCTAATGTATGTAAATTATTCTAAACTATAAACTTTTTGAGGAGATATGATATGGCATATTTTCTCATTACTGTACACCTACTTGTAGCATAGTTTCTGGTACTCAATATATGGGCACTCAATATATATTGCTGAATAAATGAATTAATGAATTAATATAAGTATTCATCAGCTTTCCACATTTAATTTAAAATTCAATGTCACATAAGAACTTGAGTCATAAAATTTGAATTCCTAGTAATTCATTATAGATACCCATATCTCTATTTGTAAAAAATCTCTCAACTGAGAGTTATATCCCCAATTTGAACATATGCATTCTCTAGTTCAGGTTTCTGCCACAGATGTGTTTAGTTCAATGAAAGAATGGTGAGACATTATATCATTAGATAACATTACACCATAGACTGGAAAATCATATGGTACTGTTTTGTTTCCACTATCAACAATTCCCTGTACTCCCATTGTTCTTTTATAGCCAGCTTTGTTATTTCAGGGAACAGGCAATCAAAGGCTAGTTCCCCAACATATATCCTATGGTAGTAAATCTTTGTCTAAAATGTTATTCATATGTTTGAAATTATTTTTTCCTTGGCTCTTTAAATATGTTGTCAAATTCTTAATGTTTCTAATGACTACAAATACTAATAAACTGCTGATTATTTCACTTTTAAAAATTGTCCAAAAAATTACCTTATTTCCTACAGGACATCATAAATGTAGTTCCAGAAAGTGTCTAGGTTTTATGTGAAATCTATAAGATTAAAAGTGTAATTTTGACTCAGAATTTGTGCCAAAAAACACCTTGAAAAAGCACTTATTCAGAAAATTCCTCAGCCAACCATGTGGAAAATATAATTACATTAGGAATCTTACTCTAATATCAGCCTTCAAATGCAAAATTGATGGTTGTGTTATAATATAGTTTTTCTAAAATAAAGTTCCATGCTATTAGGTCTTAATAATCACATATTTGTGCACATTATATTGAGTCAATAATATTCTGCATAATTCAACTTTTCAAGAAAAAATTTTTAAAAAGTTTAATAATGAAAAAATAAGATTCTCCCTGAATTTCTCCCTATGTATGCTAATCTCTGCAGGACTTAATATGAATAAACATCCTTGTTAAGAAAAGTTTTTTATTTTTTTAATACATAGCAACTTTTCCTTACCTCATTTCCCCATTCAATACAATAACATTGCCTGTTTGGTATTTTGGGGGGCAATAACTTGAAACACTTTTCAAATAAGTTTGAAAAGCTCTAAACACCACCTTCAGAACCTGGGAGGAGAAGAAAAGTGGACACTGGAAGTGTAAGAATTGACATAGTGTATATTTCCCAGATTCTTATATCTTTTGGCATACACTGCTGTTTTTTTCTATGACTTACTGTTACTCGCTTTCATAAAAGCTAGAAGTGTGTAAAGAAAAGAGGTAGCCACAGAAACATAGTATTACATTACTAAATTTTATAAAAGTCTATTTATATTCATAAATGTTAGAATAATTAGTTTGGCAAGCAACTGACATCTTGTTTCAATGCCAATAAGCATTACAGTTGGATAATATTTCCTTAAACATTTTTCTTTCTAGCCTGCCATCAGAATAGAGAGATAATAATACATCTGTTACTTTTGAAATAACTAAAGACCATATTATATTACCTTTCAGTCCTATTTTTGACCAATATATTTTTTTCTTTTTGTAGATTGTTTCTTAATTTCAGATTTACATTTACTGTTTCCTTGATATACTTATGGTCTCATCATATTAACAGCATGGATATATTTGGAATATTTTAGTGCCTGTCTTCTTAAGCAAAAAAGTATATTTCTCTTTTAAAGACTCATTTATGCATGAAACCTGTTTAATTTTTTTCTAAAAATGTGCATAGAAAAATAAATATTAAAGTAGAGACATTGCATGGTCATTTGCATGTATTCCTATATAATCTCTTAACATGTATAACCATTAAAATTTTACTGTTTATTTTTCCTTTCAATGAAAATTATGTGATGTTTGGTTAAATTCACCCACTTCATTGTATAACTATCATTTTGAAATCAGACTCTTTCAAGCATTTAGTCAGTTGGAATTACTATATGGCTTTGTTTTTTAAAAATATTAACTCCCACCTCAGTGTTTTTAATTTTGTACATTTTACACTTAAACATTGTCAGTTTTTGACCTGTATATACTGTGACTTTATTTCTGAAATGGAAAATAAAACTAACTTTACATCAGGTCTGAACTAGGACAAAATACTTCATTAGAATTTCAAGTGCTAGTATGTAAGAGGTATGGATTTCAAATGTGCTCACTGTGTATTATTGTTACTTAACATTTAGATGGAATATGTTGTTTCTGATGTGTTCATGCAAATAGTTAACTTGGTCATACAAGTATACAGGGAAAAAGTAATACCAGCTATTTGCTACAAGTTCGACAATCTCTACTATATTTTTAAATAAGGCAATGATAATTAGTGATTACATACTGTCAGATTGCACCCTTCTTTAGTAAATTAGTGGCACATCTATACTTATATTAGCAAAGTGTACTGTGAAGATACACTGCTGGTCTAACTTACTGTGGTCACTTGTCTCAGTGTCAAGCAGAAATAACATGAGTGACATCTCACTTCTCAGGGTTTGCACTGTAAGGAAATTGCTTTTCATGGACTCACTTTTCAGACAACCAAAAAAATATAGATATAATCTAAAGCATTAAGGTGATCTACATAAATGTTATCATACTCATAATACCCTTGTTTCCATAAAATTCACACTCATTTTACCCTGATTAATACAGGATTAGTTCCATGATGATTTTAAATCATAGGGAAAAAAGTGACTCTGGAAAAGTGATCTAAACAGCAAGAGGAATTAAAAGTAGGACTCCCTTATAATCCAGCAATTGCACTACTGGTATTTACCCAAAGAATATAAAAATACTAATTTGAAAGGATACATGCAACCCAATGTTAATAGCTGCATTATCTACAATTACCAAACTATGCAAACCAATGCAAAGAGCCCATGTCCGCTGACTGATGAATAGTTAAGAAGAGGTGTCCATAGGCAGATGAATGGATAAAGAAGTGATATCCATGTATGTATATATATGTATAATATATATATATAATATATACATATCTAGAGAGTATTATGCTAAGTAGAATAAGTCAGAGAAAGTTAAATACCATATGATTTCACGAATTTGTGGAATTTAAGAAACAACAAATGAGCAAAGGAAAAAAGAGAAACAGAGAAGCAAACCAAGAATCAAACACTTAATTATAGTGAACAAACTGACAGTTACCAGTGGGGAGGTGGGTGGGGGGATGGGTTAAATAAGTGATGGGAATTAAGGAGTGCACTTGTGATGAGCACTGGGTGTTGTGTGGAAGT
Organism: Callorhinus ursinus; assembly: GCF_003265705.2. Taxonomy (NCBI): domain Eukaryota; kingdom Metazoa; phylum Chordata; class Mammalia; order Carnivora; family Otariidae; genus Callorhinus; species Callorhinus ursinus. The sequence goes on along the minus strand of NW_027397102.1, from coordinate 13,390,690 downwards.
GTTGAATCACTAAATTGTACACCTAAAACTAATATTACACTCTATGTTACTTACCTGAAATTTAAACAAAAATTGAAAAAAAAAGAAGCTACAAGAAGAGGTTTTTCTTGTGGTTTTTGTTTTGTTTTGTTTTAGTTTCAAGGGTAGAATTTAGTGTTTCATCAGTTGCAAATAACACCCAGTTCTCATTCCATCAAGTGCCTTCCTTAATGCTATTGCCCAGTTATCCCATTTCCCCATCCACCTCCCCTCCAGCAACCCTCCATGTTTCCTATAGTTAAGTCTCTTACATTTTTCTCCATCTCTGTTTTCATCTTTTTTCCTTCTCTTCCCCTATGTTCATCTGTTTTGTTTCTTTAAACTCCACACGTGAGTGAAATCATATGATATTTGACTTTCTTCGACTGACTTATTTCATTTAGCATAATACCCAGTAGTTCTATTCATGTTGTTGCAAATGGCAAGACTTCACTCTTTTTGATGTCTGAGTAATATTCCATCCAGTATATACCTAACTATATATCTAACTATCTAACTAACTAACTAACTAACTAACTATTGCATTTCTTTACTCATTCATCTCTCTATGGACACCTGGGCTCTTTCCCTATTTTAACTATTATGGACATTGTTGCTATAAACATTGGGGTGCATGTTCCCATTGAATCACTATGTTTGTATCCTCTAGATAAATACCTAATAGTGAAATTGCTGGGTCCTATGGTAGCTTTATTTTTAACTTCTTGAGGAACCTCAATACTATCTTCAAGAGTGGCTGCAACCAGTTTGCATTCCCACCAACAGTATAAGAGAGTTTCCTTTTCTCCATATCCTTGCCAACATCTGGTGTTTCCTGAGTTGTTAAATTTAGCCATTTTGACTGGTGTGAGGTGGTACCTCATTGTAGTTTTGATTTGTGTTTCCCTGATGTTCAGAGATGTTGAGCATTTTTTCATGTGTCTGTTGGATATTTGTATGACTTCTTTGGAGAAATATCTATTCGTATGTTCTGCCCATTTCTTGACTGGATTATTTTTGTTTTTTGGGTCTTGAGTTGGATAAGATTTATAGATTTTGGATACTAGCCCTTTATCTGATAAGACATTTTCAAATGTCTTCTCCCATTCCCTAGATTGTCTCTTAGTTATATTGACTGTTTCCCTAGATGTGCAAAATTTTTTAAATTTTATTTTATTATGTTATGTTAATCACCATACATTACATCATTAGTTTTTGATGTAGTGTTCCATGATTCATTGTTTGTGTATAACACCCAGTGTTCCATGCAGTACATGCCCTCTTTAATACCCATCACCAGGCTAACCCATCCCTCCACCCCCTCCCCTCTAGAACCCTCAGTTTGTTTCTCAGAGTCCATAGTCTCTCATGGTTTGTCTCCCCCTCCGATCTCCCCCCCTTCATTTTTCCCTTCCTACTCCTGAAAATAATGGTTTTATAAAGAAGAGTTCCTATAATGTCCAGGACCTGGAACTTCAGGGAGTGCCTCTAATGTGTGCTTCATGCACTGTGTTGTTGTGTTTTGGCTGCCATGGGCAGTGTTTGTTTCCCGGCTTGAATGTGGTGAGTTTTAAGTAGGTATGCTCTAGTCTGCTTGTGAACTGAGAACCGAGACCCCTTTCCCCAGAGGTGAGGCCTTGCAGAACTCTTTCTTCAGGAGACATGGTTTAGACAGGGGTTTGTTCTTCTGGGTGAGGTGCTCACCTAGCTGGGACTGAGGCTAACTTGACTGAGAAGGGCAGCCCTTCCAGAATGCAGGGGTGTGTGTCTTGGTGTAAGCAAGTTAGGCAGCCAATGTCAGCACTGTTTTGCTTCCTGCAGGTGGCTCTGTGTTTATGCTGAGTGGCTGGGGAAGGACATGGCACTGGCCAGACCCTTTGCTCCTGGATTGGTGTCCCTGTGAGTGCTGCCTCTCAGGAATGTATTCTGAGTAGTGTGAATAATTTCCCTCAGGTGTGCCCCAGGAATTCTTCATATCACTTTTTCCACACCAACTCCCCTGGAGTTGTTTGCCTGCCTTCTCTCCAGCAGCAGCACAGTGGCCCTGTGGGCACTATCCCAGCAAAACCCACTGACCTTTAAAACTCCAGGCTTTAAGCCCTTCTGGTTGCAAGAACTCAAAATTCAGGTCCTCTTATTTTCCAAACCAATGGCTTCAGGGAAAGTTTTTCCTTGTGTGTTCCCCTGTGTGCTCCTCTCTCTCACCTTTCTCTGTGACCATGGTTTCTTCCCCTCTGCAGCACCCATGATCCATTTCTCCCCTAAATCATGACTTCATACTTCCTACCTTCTTTTATTGTTCCCTCGTCTCTCCCTTCAGTTGTGGAGTTTTTTATGTCAGTCTTCAGGTCAATTTCTGGGGTATTTAGGATGATTTCATAGTTATCTTGTTGTAATTGTGGGACAAGTGAAGCTTAGACTCCTCCTACTCCAGGGTCATCTTCGCTCTCCAGATCCTCAATTATATTAAAAAAAAAGTTTTCATAATGTATATAAGCATTATATCACTATAATGTACACCTGAAACTAAGAGGATCTTGTATGTCAATTATACTTCAACATTTTTTGATATTCACTGCCTTATAGAATTTTATTGTCAAATTAAATATTTAGACCACATACCAAAAACTCTAGGAATCCATCCAAGTCTTTTAAGATAGAAAATGTCTGCTATGACACTTTTTAGAAGTTAAAGTACTGTGAAAGTGGAAAGGCTGGATTGAAAGCAGGTAGACCTATTTAGAGACATGAGAAATGTGATGAGTACCTGTACCATGATTGTGTCAATAGAGGCATTAAATGAGAGTAGATACTTTAATTAGTGATAAAAATTTTGATTTGGACCAAGTTGAGTTTGAGATACCTATGAAATATCTATGATACACCTTATAAATAACTGTCCTGTAGATACCTTAAAAATAAAATTCAGGTATAGAAAGATCTGTGAACCGTCACCATACACTAATAGCAGTTGACTATATTTCTCATGAAGAGTTATAGTATCAGAAAGGACTATAAATAAAGATGAAAATTTATATTTTGAAGAAGGAAACTGTACTTTCATAAAGGACACAAAAGAAGGAATTTTTAAAGAAATAGGATGCTAATCAGAGTAGTATGTTGTCACATTAACCAAGTGAAGTAAAGATTACCTCAAGAAACATTAATGAGAACAACACTTAATTGTAAATGCTGATACTGCATAGACACTCTCTCTAGCTTTTGATCCATAACTTCTATTCAACATGATCCATAATCCAAGATTATCTAATTCTCTAACTAAAGACCATATTTTAATTGCATCCTAGTAATAGTAGAACAATGTGGTATACTTTATTATTTATAAATAATCTGTACCCATCATATTGAATTTAAGTGTGACTGTGTGAATTGCTTTGGGCAATAAATTTTGAGTAGATGTAATTTTTTGTTATTTCTATAAGTCTTGAGAGCAATGCAATAATTTTGTAAGCTCTTTTTTCTCTCTGGTATAGTGACTAAAAATGTTCAACAGAAGCTGTTCCTTAAGTCTGGGTCTTAGGATGAAAATGATATGGAGCTAATCAGCAGCTGACCTGCAATGGATATATGATATATAGAAGAAAACTTTGTTTTTGTAAGCCATTGAGATTATGGTATTTTGTTTGTTTGTTTCTTAAAGCAAAATTTGTCTGATCATTAATGATTCAAATAACTTTTTTAAATCTCTCTCATTAGTATAAGGTTTCAGCTGCACACTAATTTATTCAGTGGGTCAAATGGGCATTGGATAGGAGAAGAAACTATTTTTTTTACATTCATATTATCCTGAAGATTTTATCAAGTCATTGCAAAACTAAAAATGATTTCTACTTCTGTAGCTGCTTCCATGATAAGATTGAATAAGCAAGGAGATAGCTCAATGGATTTCATGGTTGTGGACTTTGAAACTCTAAGTTATCAATAAAAGTTCTTTACCTCATGAATTCCACTTACCAGGTTGCTCTAAAAACCTAGTTCCATCAGTTCTATAGGCTTACTAATCCTACAGCTTGTCCTTCTCTATTCACTGGCCAATGATATTTTAGCACTGAGCTTTCAACTTTCTGATGCTTTATTCTCAATTCAATAAGAATAAAGAAGCAGCTCTATGCTTGGAAAAACATTGAATGTATAGTCAGATAAACCTATATTTAATTTTATTTCTATCACTTAATAACTTTTTCATTTTGTATAAGCTAAATAAATTATCTGAGATAAATTATGGCTAATATGTACTTTTCAGATTTGTTGTGGAGATTTTAGTGAATATATAGCATCTGCAGATGCTCAATAACTTTTAGCTTTATTATTTATCCATTTATTTGTTTATTTATTATCAAACACATATTATTCTTATTATGTACCAAGATCTCTCTTAAGCACTGCAAAAGCTCAATTAAATTTCTTAAACCCCATGAAATAAGAGATTATTATTCTTGTTTTATATGTGGCAAAATTGAGGTACAGAAAGATTAAATATCTTGACCAAGGTCACAGAGCTAATAAATGGCAGAGCCAGGATTAAACATGAACAGAATCTGGCTCAGTTTCATCTCAAAATTACTGTCCGACATTGTTTTTTTCTAAAGATTGTGAAGGGAATATAACTATACTATTTAATATCTAATCACAAAATTTTCATAGCTGAAGAATTCCAAAATTTGAGAGTAGATTACAATTTCTGGTCCAAAGGGAGAAACAGTCATGTTTCTTAAATGTTTTAAATTCAATTCTGTTTGCATTAAAGTGTTTGGGTGTGGGGGGATAGGGGATGAAGAGGAATCAATAGATGAAAGCATTACCATAGGCCTGAATATTATGCATTATGTCATTAGTTATTTTCATAATTCTGAATGAAAGCTATCATGCTGAAAGTCTAGTAGATATTTGGTAAAGATATGAATGATGCAAAACTCTCCTACAATTCCTTTTATGGGCCTGGTCTATCTTGAGAAGCTATATAATGTAGGTAAAAAGAGCATTGCTTCTAGGACCTGAGTTTGAATCTCAGCCTTACCCTTAACTATCTGAATAAACTTAGTAAAATTATTGTAACTCAGTTTCTTCATCTATAATGTAGGGATAGTAATAGTACCTACCTCAAAGTGTTCTTGCAAGAATTAAATGAGGTATTACATAAGTTATGTAATTATGAGGTATTACATAAACTTATTACATACATAAATTTAGAATGCTCCTGGCATTAATTATCATTTATTTATTATTAGGTATCTAGTAGATTACATTTTCCTTATCCTCAAATTCTTGACTACCTCTTCTGTTCTCTCTTCATATACTGTTTATCTGCCACTTCACAGAAAAAATAATAATAAAGCCATTTTCTATCTCCTGCTGCTAATCCCAATATTTGCAACAACAGCACTCTTATTCCTATGGTTATATTATGGGAGGCATCACTCCTCTTCTCAAAGGCCCCTGTGCTTTGAAACTTATTCCTTATCACTTTTTCAGGATCAATTATTCCATTAGTTTCCCTATTCAACCACTCCCTTTCAAACAGTTCCCTTTCACCAACATTCAAAACATGCTCTCTCATTTAAAACTAAATTTCTCCTTTGACCTACATCTTTCTCCAGCTCTCACCCTAATTGTCTCCTCTTTGCTTCATTGCCACACTTCTTGGAAATGTTGTTTATACTGTCTAATTCCATTTTTTCACCTCTGAGTCCTAAATCACTACAGTTTGGATTTTGTCTTAATCACTTCACCTAGATTGCTCTCACTAACTATACATACCTACCAGCATGTTGAGAACAAGGAACTATGCATTAGGGGAAAAATAGGAAAACATGTCCATAAATAGGGGGAAAGGTTTTTATATCTTAAAGTGGATAAATTTCAGAAATATATTGAATAGAAATAAGTTTCAAAATAATATGTAAATATGCCATTTACATAAGTTAAAACAATATTTAAATTGTTTATAGATACGTATACATACAAATGTAAAAACTGGAACAGGGATACACAATAAACTCATGGTAGTGTTTGGCTTTACAGATGTAGAGATGAGAATGGGCCTGTAAGTTGTAATTAAAAGTACTTTAATCCTTTCTTTAATTTTATTGAAAGGACAATGTGTACATACATCATGCATACATATTGGGAGGCAGTACAGAATAGTAGTTGCTAGCCTACACTCTGGAAAAAATTTCTTAACTTCCATCTTAAGCACCTACATCTTCCTGAACCTGTGACCTTTGACAAATTATTAACTTCTCTGTGATTCACTTTGTTAAGTGGTCAAAATTATAATGTTGACTTCATAGGTTTATTGTAAAAATTATATTAGTTACTCTATGGAAAACACTCAAAATTCAGCGTGTACAAAATAAATGGTTTACAAATATTTGCTATCATTATTATTTAGTGCTATATAACTTGTGAATTTTTTGATAACGCATACTTCTGGGGAAAAAGACTGGAAGTAACACAAAATGTTAACAGTAATAAGTTCTCAGTAGAGACATATGAGGGCTTGTTATATTATAATTTGAAATTATCTGTATTTTTTAAATGTATGTATGTATGAATGTATGTATGTATGTATGTATTTATTTGAGAGTGCATGAGCTGGGGCGAGGGGCAGAGGGAAAGAGAGAGAGAGAAAGAATCTTAAGCAGGTTCCATGCTCAGCACAGGGCCCAATGCAGGGCTCAATCTCACGACCCTGAGATCATGACCTGAGCTGAAATCAGGAGTTAGACAGGCAACTGACTGAGCCACCCAGGCATCCCTATCTGTATTTCTTAAGTTTCCTACTTCCCCCCTCTCAAAAAAAGGTGGAAAAAAGTAGAGAACCACTGAACTAAACTTTAAGGTCATTAAAAGCCATGACCTTATCTCATTTTATTTTGAATCCCCATTATCTAACAAGGCTTAAAGCACATTGCAAACAATATTTGTTGCATTAATACATTTAAACTAAACAATATATGCAGCTATTTCCAATCTTAAGATTCTAACAATAGTATTTGGTGGATATGTATCCAATTCTTTATTAGGTATTATGAGAAACAAGCATTTTTGTTCTCCTATTCTGGAGGACATGCAACTTAGAAACAGATATTTTTAACCTAAAAAATTTAGATAATACAATAGATTTTGTGAATATGAGAAAGCATTAATAATAGCCTTAAAAAAAACCCAAGCTCGTAAGTCTTTATTAGGCCACTGTATGTATACATGCATGATTCAATTAAAAATGTTTTGTTTTTACCAAAGTTGCAGATGCATAATGTACATAGATCATGGAGCCACATGGTTTTACAGAACTTGTTTTATATATTTATGTAAATGTATACACAAAATTTACATAACTGTAAATAACATGACTATTTGGCAAAATTCTTGATTTTTCAGTTTTAGGCATTACTTATTAATGTTTTTACATGAAATCAAGATCCACAAATCCTCATTACCTGCACAGAGCACTTCCTTTTTTCCTCCATGATAATTAACTCATTAATTTTGGTAAAATTATTATTCAGTGTATGGTGTCATGATTAATTCTGTTTACAAATGAGCCATTTAATAAACAATGATTACTTTTACTTTCTTGTACTTTTTTCACCTGAAGTTCTTGAAAGATTAATTACCTGGTAGGCTTTTTTGTTGGCCTGTTTGTCAGTTAACTTTGTTTTCCATCATAATTTTATTCTCAAATTGAAAACTTAAGTCTTCTCTCAATATGTTTAACCACATTCAGCTTTTTTTTATTATGTTCAATTAGCCGACATATAGTACATCATTAGATTTTGATGTAGTCTTCAACGATTCATTAGGTGCATATAACAACCAGTGCTCATCACATCACATGCCCTCCTTAATACCCATCACCCAGTTACCCCATCCCCCAAGCCCCTCCCTTTCGTAACCCTTAGTTTGGTTCCCAGAATCCAGAATCTCTCATGGTTTGTCTCCCTCTCTGATTTGTCCCCATTCAGTTTTCCCTCCCTTCCCTTGTGGTCCTCCACACTATTCCTTATGTTCCACATATGAGTGAAACCATATGAGTGAAACCCTATGATAATTGTCTTTCTCTGCCTGACTTATTTCACTTAACATAATCCCCTCCAGTTCCATTCATGTCAATGCAATGGTAGGTATTCATCCTTTCTGAGGGCTGAGTAATATTCCATTGTATATATGAACCACATCCACTCATCTGTTGAAGGACATCTCAGCTCTTTCCACAGTTTGGCTATTGTGGACATTACTGCTATGAACATTGCAGTGCAGGTGTCCCTTCTTTTCATTAAATCTGTCTTTGTGGTAAATACCTAGTAGTGCAATTGCTGGGTCATAGGGTAGCTCTATTTTTAACTTTCTGGGGAACCTCCCTACTGTTTTCCAGAGTGGCTGTACCAGCTTGCATTCCCACCAATACTGTAAGAGGGTTCCCCTTTCTCCACATCCTCGCCAACATTTGTTGTTTCCTGCTTTGTTAATTTTTGCCATTCTAACTGCTGTAAGGTGGTATCTCGATGTGGTTTTGATTTGAATTTCCGTGATGGCAGGTGATATTGAACATTTTTTCATGTGTCAGCCATTTGTATGTCTTCTTTTTTTTATTACGTTATGTTAATCACCATACATTACAACATTAGTTTTTGATGTAGTGTTCCATGATTCATTGTTTGCATATAACACCCAGTGCTCCATGCAGAACGTGCCCTCTTTAATACCCATCACCAGGCTAACCAATCCTCCCACCCCCTCCCCTCTAGAACCCTCAGTTTGTTTTTCAGAGTCCATAGTTTTTCATGGTTCCTCTCCCCCTCTGATTTCCCCCCCTTCATTCTTCCCCTCCTGCTATCTTCTTCTTCTTTTTTTTTAACATGTAATGTATTATTTGCTTCAGAGGTACAGATCTCTGATTCAAAAGTCTTGCACACTTCACAGCACTCACCATAGCACATACCGTCCCCAATGTCTATCACCCAGCCACCCCATCCCTCCCACCCCCCACTACTCCAGCAACCCTCAGTTTGTTTCCTGAGATTAAGAATTCCTCAAACTCAACACCCAAAAAACAAATTTGTTTTTTGGGTGTTGAGTTTGAGGAATTCTTTATAGATCTCAGATACCAGCCCTTTATCTGCAATGTCATTTGCAAATATCTTCTCCCATTCCGTGGATTGCCTCTTAGTTTTGTTGACTGTTTCCTTTGCTGTGCAGAAGCTTTTTATCTTGATGAAGTCCCAAAAGTTCATTTTTGCTTCTGTTTCCCTTGCCTTTAGAGACATGTCTTGAAATAAATCGCTGTGGCCAATGTTGAAGAGGTTACTGCCTATGTTCTCTTCTACTATTTTGATGCACTCCTGTCTCACATTTAGGTCTTTCATCCATTTTGAGTTTATCTTTGTGAATGGTGTAAGAGAATGGTCCAGTTTAATTCTTCTGCATGTGGCTGTCCAATTTTCCCAGCACCATTTATTGAAGAGACTGTCTTTTTTCCATTGCATATTTTTTCCTGATTTATCAAAGATTAGTTGACCATAGAACTGGGAGTCCATTTCTGGGGCCTCTATTCTGTTCCATTGATCTATGTGTCTGTTTTTGTGCCAATACCATGCTGTCTTGATGATCACAGCTTTGTAATAGAGCTTGAAGTCAGGCATTGTGATGCCCCCAGCTTTGGTTTTCTTTTTCAACAATTCCTTGGTGATTCAAGTTTTTTCTGGTTCCATACAAATTTTAGGATTGTTCCAGCTCTGTGAAAAATGTCACTGGTATTTTGATAGGGATTGCATTGAAAGTGTAGATTGCTCTGTGCTGCATAGAAATTTTCACAATGTTTATTTTTCCAATCCATTAATCTCTTTCTTTTTCTTGAAGAGATATTACCTGTAGCCATCTGACCTGCTCCTATTTGGATAATTTGCTAGCTATTTCTACTGCACAACTCTTTATTGAAATCTTTCAGCATCATCCTGAGAATTCCTTTTGCCTCTCTTATGGCTGGATCACTTGTTTCCTTGATCCAGTGTTTTGTTTTTTGTTTTGCTTTTGTTCTGAATGTATTTCATTGTTTTCATAGAGCATATTCTCAAGGAGAAAATGGGTGCACAAGAAGAAACATTATGTAGAACCTTGCACATTCCAGAATGTCATTATTCTACTTTGCTTAATTGATAATTTAAGCTATATATAGAATTTTAGGTGTGCAATAATTTCCCCCTCAGAATTCTGAAGTCATTACTCCATTGTTTTTTATTTTAACGTGTTGGTGTTGAGAATCATATATTCTCCCTTTTTTTAACAATTTTGTAAGTAATCTAATTTTATTCTATTTCTCTCTAAAAGTGTTTAAGATCTCTTTGCCCCTGGTATCCTGAAATTTTGTACTTTTGTCTGAAACTATCATTGTTCACTATGCTGGTTACTCAGTAAGCCATTCAATCTTGAAATTTAAGTTCTTCATTGAATTCTGGGAAGTTTTTCTTCTATTGTTACTTTAGTAATTTCCAAACTTCATTTTCCTTGTTTTCTCTTTCTGGAATTTTTTTTTTTTCCTCAGACGATGATCCTCATAGAGCTCTAGTTTCCTTATGTTTCTTTTCATATATGTTACCTCATTGTCATTTTTTTAATATTTCTAGGAGATTTACTTAACTTTATCTCACCTGTATTTCATCAACTGTGAGCTTCCTTATAAAGCCCTTTTCCTGGGATATTACCTGCTATCAGTATCTTTTAAGTCTTTTCTTTTGGGCTAAGATGCCTAAGATAAGTTTTTCCCAGTCCTCTGCTTAAAGAACATATACCTAGCTGTCAACATTCTGAAGGTGGGTATTATTATAAGCTTCCAATTAATTTACCTGTTTTCAGTGCATTACTTCTACCTTTAGCTTTGCCTTCTGTACCATCTTAGTCCAAAGACACTGTTTTACCCTCTCTAAAATATAAACCTCTAGTCTCTTTTTTCTCAGATAAATGAAGGGTCTACTGCACAAAATGGGAGAAGAGATCAGGCCTGATTCTTTAACTGAACAAATTCATCCTAAATTTGCCCCCCCATCCTTACTTTCAAAAACACCTGGTAGTAATAATTCTGGATACTTTTGAGGAACACAATGAGAAAAATATAAACTTCATGAGAGCAGAGAGTCTTGTCTGTATTTTGACAGCTGTAACCCCAGAAACCAGAACATAAGTTTCCTGAAACATAATAACCACTCAATATATATTTCATGAGTTAAGGACACAATGTCCCAAGGCTGAATGAATGGTTGTGGTGATGATCAAAGCTGAAACTGTAAATTAATTATTAGGTAGCTCTGCCCCTACCACAGTTTTCTGCTGGGGTCCCACAGCTCTCTTGGGTTGTCTAAACCAAAGCTGTGAAAAGACTTATAATTTGATTCTTTGATTTTTTTTCCCTGTAATTTGGTTATCATATAAAACATTTTACTGTTGGGAACACAACTCTGTAGGAGGTTAACTTCTGTATTTTATTCATTCATATAACCTCTATTGAAAGAATCACTAAGAAGCTGTTTGCTTAAATGAAACAACTAATACAATAATGCAACCAATGCCCCAAACATAATATGGGAAGCTCTAATTAAAAACCTAATTTTCAAAAATTTATAATCTAATTGAAATCTTCTATTTTTAAATGATGGTATTGAAAAGAACAAATGTTTAAATATGTCCCTTAGTATCAAATATTTTCATTTCTTTAATTTGGGACTTCAAGAGAATGAATTATATAAAATGGAGGGTAAAAACCAAAATAGGTGATTTTCTTTGGACAGGACATATGCTTTCTGTAAACAGAAAAATAAAGAGATCTAACATTTTATATCCAAGTGTCATTAATCTAATCTTACTGATGCATAGCTGGTGAGTTCCAAGAATCAATTCCATTTACATTTTTAAAATTTTTTTGGTAAAAGCATACCTTTATTCTCTCACAGTTTGGGGGCCAGAATTCCAAAATCAGTGCCCCCTCCGGAGGCTCAAGGGAAGAATCTTCCAGTTCTGGGGCCTGCCGTCACTCCTTGACTTGTGGCCACATGGCTCCAGTCCCAAGGCCAGCACCTCCAAATCTCTGCTTCATCTTCACACCACCTTCCCTCTGTGTGTCAGACCTCCCTCCAGCTCGCTCTTATGAGGACACACGTGATGGCATTTAGGGCCCACCTGGATAATCCAGGCTCTCCCCCATCTCAAAGTCCTTAACTTAGTCACATCTGCGAAGATCTTTTTCCAAATAATGTAACACTCACAGGTTCCAGGGATTAAGGTCTGATATCTGTGGGAGACACTATTCAGCCACTATAAGCCTATAAACCATCATTCCACAATATTGAACAGTCTCTGGGGTTCAAGTGCAGACTCCAAGGCCAGCCTCCCGGGCTTCCATCCTCTCAACTGGGATACAGACACTCCAAGGGGAAGCAGGGGTGCTAGGAAAACCTGAGCAAGATTTGACTAGTGGGGGGAGGTCAGGGAAGGCTCCCTAGAGGTGGTGATTGCTGGGAAATCAGGAGGATAGCAAGAGTTGACCTCGCAGAGTGGTGGGATGAGTGTCCTGGGCAGAGGGGACAGCCTGGCCAGGTAGAGGAATGGAGAAGAGGCCCATAAGGGTAGAGAAGAGCCGGGTAGAGTGTGATTCAAGAGGCAGCTGGGGAGGAAGGAGGTGGGCAGGGGCAAATTTCATTCTCTGCCTTAGGGAATGCAGTCTCCATCTTCAGAGCAAGGGGAAGCCAATGGGACTAACATGATCTTGTGTATTTTGTCTTTATTTTATTTTATTTATTATTTTATTTTATTTATTTTATTTTATTTTATTTTATTATTTTATTATGTTATGTTATGTTAATCACCATACATTACATCATTAGTTTTTGATGTAGTGTTCCATGATTCATTGTTTGCGTATATCACCCAGTGCTCCATGCAGTACATGCCCTCTTTAATACCTATCACCAGGCTAACCCATTCCCCACCCCCCTCCCCTCCAGAACCCTCAGTTCGTTTCTCAGAGTCCATAGTTTCTCATGGTTCGTCTTCCCCTCCGATTTCACCCCCTTCATTTTTCCCTTCCTGCTATCTTCTTCTTTTTTTTTTTTTTAACATATAATGTATTATTTGTTTCAGTGATACAGGTCTGTGATTCAAGAGTCTTATACAATTCACAGCACTCACCATAGCACATACCCTCCCCAATGTCTATTTACATTTTGAGACATTAGGCATCAGTGGCCATAGACTATATTAACCACATTAAGATTTTAATAAAAATGCAAATTTGTCAATGTAAGATAATATGGGCAATTGAGTAGTAGAAATAGATTCTTCCTTCTTTTTCCTCTAATGCTGCTGTGTTGATTTTTAACTCAAGATGTCCCTCTGCTGGAGTATTGGATTATGGAAATAGAAATGAATTCTTTGCACAGGCATGTTCAGATTTCTAAAATGAATTATCCAAAATGCTTTTGATGGTTTTTAACAAACCATCCATGCTGTGTTAGTGTTGAATTTTGCTGAGGAAAAACAACAAATACATACGTACATATAAATTATTTAGAAAACTTCTAAGATATATACCCTACTGCAATCCTTTCTTCCAAGTGCAAATCCAAGCTCCATCCCTGCTTACCTCAAACTCTGTAGATAACATCTCTTTTACATATAACATGATTGATGTGATCTCCATTACCTACTAATTTTCTTCACACAAATTCCTGTTTCTTTATTTCTGTCTACCTCTCTCCTATTCATATTCATATATCCTTCATTCAAAAGTAATTTCACTTGGTCAGTTTTCTTTTTTTTTTCCTGGAAATTTTCACATTAAAATTCACATTTTTTCCCCTGGAACTTTTTATATTGCATTAATTTTTATGGTGATAAAATACAGATAAAGTAACATTTACCAATTTAACCATTTTTAAGTGTACAATTCAGTAGCATTAAGGATATTCACATTGTTGTGTAACTATCACTACTATCCATCTTTAGACTCTTTTAATCTTTCAAAATTGAAACTCTACTCATTAAACAATGACTCCCCATTACCCCCTGCCTCCAGTTCCTGGTGACTATGATTCTTTCTTTTTTTCAAAGATTTTATTTATTTATTTGGCAGAGAGAGACACAGCGAGAGAGGGAACACAAGCAGGGGGAGTGGGAGAGGGAGAAGCAGGCTCCCCGCAGAGCAGGGAGCCCGATGCAGGGCTCAGGGTTCGATCCCAGGACCCTTAGGCCATAACCTGAGCAGAAGGCAGATGCTTAACGACTGAGCCACCCAGGCACCCCTGTGATTCTACTTTCTATCTCTATGAGTATGGCTGCCCTAAGTATCTTATATAAGTGGAATTGTGTAATATTTGTCCTTTTGTGTCTGGCTTATTTCACTTAGCATAAAGTTTTCAAAGTTCACCCATGTAACATATATCAGAAATTCATTTTATTTTAAGTTTGAATAATATTTCATTATATGTATATATCACATTTTGATGATCAGTTCATTCACTGATGGATATTTGTATTATTTCCACTCTTTGGCTTTTGTGAATAATACTGCTATGAGTAGAGATGTAAAATACCTGTTTAAGTCCCTACTTTCAATTACTTTGGGTATATATCTGAAGTGGAATTTGTGAATCATACTCTAATTCAATTTTTTTTTTTGAGAAACCAACATACTGTCTTCCACAGTGGCTGCACAATTGCACATTCCTACCAGTAATGCACTAGTGTTTCAATTTCTATGCATCCGTGCTAAAACATTTTTAATCATAGCAATCTTAAGGTGTTAAGTGATATCTCATTACGGAATTGATTTCATTTCTTAATGATAACTCACATTGAAAATATTTTAAGGTACTTATTGAATATTTGCATGTCTTCTTTGGAGAAATGTCTATTTAAGTCCTTTGCTCATTTTTCAGTTGAGTTGTGTGAGGTTTTTTTGTTGTTGTTGCTGTTGTTGTTATTGAGTTGTAAAAGATCTTTATATTCTATAAATCAATTCTTTATCAGAGAGATGATTTATAAACATTTTCTCCCATTCTGTGAGTTGTTTTTTAGCTGTTGTGATAGTGTCCTCTGATGTAAAAAAGTTTTACATTTTGATGAAGTCCATTTTATTTATTTTCTTTTTGATGAATGTTCTTTTGGTGCCCTATCTAAGAAATCCTCACCAAACTTAATGTCATGAAGATGTTCCTCTTCTCTTCTTATATATTTTATAATTTTGTGTATTTTATACTTTTAGCTCATATGTTTAGGTCATTTAAGTTAATTTTTGTATGGTGCAAGATAAAGATACAACTTCGTTGTTTTACATATAGATATCTAGTTTCCTGAGCACTATTGATGAAAAGACTGTCCTTTTCCCATTCAATAAACTTAGCACTCTTGCCAAACATCATTTGAGAATATATACAAGAGTTGATTTCTGGGCCTTCTATTCTATCCCATTTATCTTTCTATGTATTTTGTACCAGTGCCACTATCTTTTGATTACCATAGCTATGTAGTAAGTTTCACAGAAGTATGAATTCTCCAACTTTGTTCTTCTTTTTCAGGTTACCTTTGGCTATTTCAGATCTCTTGATATTACAAATCAATTTTAGGATAGGCTCTTATATTTCTGCAAAAATGTCTTTGGGATTTGGTAGTAATTGTACTAAATCTCTAGATCACTTTGGATAGCATTGTCATCTTACCAATATTAGGTCTTCCAATCTATAAACATGTCTTTCTGTATACTTATGTCTTGTTGAATTTCTTTCAGCAATGTTTGTGGTTTTCAGTGTATAAGTCTTTCACCTTCCTGGTTTTATTTATTCATAAGTATTTTATTTTTGATGTTATTGTAAGTAAAATTATTTTATTTACTTCCTTTTCAGATTGTTCATTGTTAGTGTATGGAAACACAATTGATTTTTGTAAGTTGGTTTGGTTCTCTGCAACTTTGCTGAATTTGTTTATTAGTTCTAATAAACTAATAATAAAATAAATAATCTGTGACTTTGTGGAGTACTTAAGGTTTTCTATATTAAATATTATGTCATCTGTGAAGAGATAATTTTGCTTCCTCCTTTCCAATTATGATATCTTTTATTTCTTTCTTTTGTCTAATTGCTCTGGTTAGGATTCCAGTACTATGATAAATAGAGTTGGAATAATGGACATCTCATATGGTTCCTGGTCTTTAAGAAAAAACTTTCAGTTTTTGATTTATTATGATGTTAGCTGTGGGCTTTCCATACACAACTTTTATTATATTGTGATAACTTCCCTTTATTCCTAGTTTCTTTAGTGTCTTTATCATGAAAGGATGTGAATTTTGTAAAATGGTTTTCCTGCATCAGTTTAGATAATCACGTGATTTTTGCCCTTCATTCCGTTAGTGTGTAGTATTACATTCAGTGATTTTCATATGTGTGCCATCCATGCATTCCAGGAATAAATTTCATTTGACCATGGTGAGTCCTTTTAATGTGCTGCCGAATTGCTTTGCTAGTATTTTATTGATGACTTTTGCGTTAATATTCATCAAGGATATTGATCTGTAGTTTCTTCTAATATATTTATCTGGATTTGTTATCAAGTTAATACTAGTTTCATAAAATGAGTAAGAAATTGTTTCCTCCACTTCAAATTTTTGAAAGAATGTGAGGGCTGGCATTAATTCTTCTTTAAGTGTTTGGTAGAATTATCCAGTGAAGCCGTTTGGTCCTGAGCTTTTCTTTCCTAGCAGGTTTTTGATCATTGATTCAATTTACAAATTACAGATCTGTTTGTGCATTTTATTTATTCATAATTTAATCTTGGTAATAGTCTGAGTTGGTTCAGGCTGCTATAACAGTATTATAGACTAGTAGCTTATAAGTAACAGAAATGTGTTTATCACAGTTCTGAAGGTTGGAAGTCCAAGGTCAGTGTACCAGTATGGTCAGGTTGTAGGGAAGACTCTTTTCTGAGTTGCCAACTGCATATTTCTCAATGCACCCTCAGATGGCAGAAAAAGAACTCTCTGAGTTCTCCTTTATAAAGTCACTAATTCCAGGGGTGTCTGGGTGGCTTAGTCAGTTAAGCAGCTGCCTTCAGCTCAGGTCATGAACCCAGGGTCCTGGGCTCAAGCCAAGTGTCAGGATCCCTGCTCAGCAGGGTATCTGCTTCTCCCTTCCCCTCTGCTCCTCCCCCTAGCTTGCGCTCTAGCTCTCTCAAATAAATAAATAAAATATTTAAAAAATTAAAGTCACTAATTCCATTCATGAAAGGCTCCACCCTCATGACCTAATCACCTCCTGATTACCTCATTTCCTGAAACCATCACACTGGAGGTTAGGATTTCAACATATGAATTTTTGGAGAAACATTTAGTTAATAACATTCCACCCATGACCTTCAAAAATTCACAGTCTCTGTGCATGTAAAATACATTAATTCCATTCTGACATCCAAAATCTTAACTCATTCCAGCATAAATTCCCAAGTCTATGTCCAAAGTCTCACCTAAATTATCATCTAAGTCAGATACAGTAAGACAGTAATCTATCCTGAGAAAAAATGCTCTCCAACTGTTTGCCTGTGAAATCAGATAAGTTATGTGCCTCCAAAATACAATGATGGGACAAGCATAGTTTAGACATTCCCATTACAAAATAAAAGAAATATAGGCAATAAAGGAATGACAGGTGACAAATCCAAAACCTAACAGGGAAAATTTCATTAGAATTAAGGACTCAAGAATAATCTTTTTTGGCTTGATGCTCTACCTTCTAGACCCTGTGGGGTGGCAAAACATCACCCCCACTGCTCAGTGAAGCAGTCCCACAGTGACTGTCTGCATGGGCCTGCCCCTACCATGGTTTTCTGTTGGGGTTCCACAAATCACCTGGATTGGGGTCATGCTTCTGTATTTCTGCCAAGTGACATTACCCCTCACAGGTTCACTGGGCACAGAACACCCTGCGACACCCCCTGTGAGGGCCCCACCACTGAGACACTGGGATGGGGGCATGCTGAGCCATCTGCCTCAGAGAGACAACCCATACTCCTTGAAATTGGTCTGCTCCAAGGGCTCTTGCACCCTAGGCTTTCTGTGGGAGTGGCAGCCCTGATGACTTCTGAGTTGCTTTATGAGGTCATTTCTCCATTGCCTTAAAGCATAGTGCCTGGTTTCTCTTGAGATGCCTGATCCATACTAATCTCCTTATCAAATTTTTCTTTGGCCAAACCCTTATTGCTCTAAAGTTTTGCAAAATGGGTAGGCTGAGAAATTTCCAAATATTTAACATCTTACTTTTTGCTTAACATTTCTTTCTTTAGGTCATTTTTGTCTTCTTGCTTTGGAGTTTAAAGTGTCAGGAAGTGTCAAGCTACCCCATTATACATTCCATAGAAGTTACTTAATTTGGGGCACCTGGGTGGCTCAGTCGTTAAGTGTCTGCCTTCGGCTCGGGTCATGATCCCAGGGTCTTGGGATCGAGCCCCGCATCGAGCTCCCTGCTCAGCGGGGAGCCTGCTTCTCCCTCTCCTACTCCCTCTGCTTGTGTTCCCTCTCTCGCTGTGTTTCTCTCTGTCAAATAAATAAATAAAATATTTTTTAAAAAAAGAAGTTGCTTAATTTATCATGCCATTCTGGTTATATTTATTTTATTTCTTTATTTTTATTTGAGTATACTGACACAAATGTGCTAAATTTGTGACACACAATGCCAAATTCATTTCAGGTGTACAATATACTGATTAAACTTCTGTATATGTTATGCTATGTTAACCACAGATGTAGCTACCATCTCCCACTGTACAATATGGTCAGTGCAATTGACCATATTTCATATGCTATACCTTTTGGAAATTTTATTAAAAAATAATTCTAGTATAGTTAACATGCAGTGTTATAGTAGTTTCAGGTTTACAATATACTAATTTAGCAATACTATATATTACTCAGTGCTTATCAAGATAAGTGTACTCTTAATCTCCTTCACTTATTTCACCTATTTCACCCATTCCCCCAAACACCTTAGCTTATTCTCTATAATTAAGAGTCTATTTTCTGGTTTGACTCTTTTTTTTAATCTTTTTTATTTGTTTTGTTTCTTAAATTTCACATATGAGTGAAACTATATGATATCTGTCTTTCTCTGACAGACTTATTTTCCTTACCATTATACTCTTTAGCTCCATCCATGCTGTTTGTTGCAAATGGCAAGATTTCATTCTTTTTATGGCTGAATAATATTCCATTATATATACCGTATTGTCCTTATCCATTCATCTGTTGATGGGCTGCTTCCATAATTTGGGCATTGTAAATATACTTGCAACAAACATATGGCTACATGTATCCCTTTGAATGAGTGTTTTTGTATTTTTTTGGGTAAAAACCCAGCAATGTGATTACTGGATCATAGGGTACTTCTCTTTTTAACTTTATGAGGAAACTCCATGCTGCTTCCCACAGTGCTGCAACAGTTTGCATTACCACCAACAGGGCAAAAGTGTTCCTTTTTTTCCACATCCTCATCAAAAAAGGTTATTCTTTGTGTTTTTTATTTTAGTCATTCTTACAGATGTGAGGTAATATCTCATTGTGCTTTTGATTTACATTTCCATGATGATGAATAATTTTGAGCATCTTTACATGTGTGTGTTGGCCATCTGGAACTCTTCTTTTGAGAAATGTCTCTTCATGCCTTCTGCCCTTTTTTAATTGGATTATTATTATTTTTTTTTTTTGGTGTTGGGCTGTATAAGTTCACTATATCTTTCAGATACAAACCCTTTATTGGATATGTCATTTGAAAATATCTTCTCTCACTCAGTAGGTTGCCTTTTAGTTTTGTTTCCTTTTCTGGGCAGAAGCTTTATATTTTGATATAGTCCCAATAGTTTATTTTTTGCTTTTGTTTCCCTTGCTTCAGGAGACCTATTTAAAAAGAGTTGTTAAGGCTGTTGTCACAGAGTTAATGCCTGTACTCTCACATTCAAATCTTTAATCCATTTTTAATTCATTTTTATGCGTGGTGTAAGAAAGTGGTCCAGTTTCATTCTTTTGCCTGTTGCTGTCCAGTTTAACCAACACCATTTGTTGAAAAGACTGTCTTTTTTTCCACTGGATATTCTTTCCTGCTTTATCGAAGATTAACTGACCATATAATCGTGGGTTTATTTCTGGGCTTTCTATTCTGTTCCACTGATATACATGTCTACTTTTGTGCCAGTATCATACTGTTTTGATTATTACAGCTTTGTAATATAATTGAAGTCCAGAATTGTGATGCCTCTAGGTTTACTTTTCTTTTTAAAGATTGTTTCAGCTATTGGAGGTCTTTTGGGGGTTCCATACTAATTTTAGGACAGTTTATTCCAGTTCTTTGAAAAATGCTGTTGGTATTTTGATAAGGACTGTCTTAAAGGTGTAGATTGCTTTGTGTAGTATAGACAGTTTAATAATATCTGTTCTTCCAATCCATGAGCATAGCATGTCTTTCCATTTCTTAGTGTCATCTTCAATTTCTTTCATCAGTGTTTTATAGTTTTCAGAGTACAGTTCTTTCATATTTTTGGTTAGGTTTATTCCTAGGTATCTTATTCTTTTTGGTGCAGTTGTAAATGGGATTGCATTCTTATTTTCTCTTTCTGCTGCTTCATTACTGGTGTGTAAAAATGCAAAATATTTCTTGGGCACCTGGGTGGCTCAGTGATTAAGCATCTGCCTTCAGTTCAGGTCATGATTCTAGGGTCCTGGGATTGAGCCCTTCATTGGGCTCCCTGCTCAGCGGGAAGCCTTCTTTTCCCTCTCCCACTCTCTCTGCTTGTGTTCCTGCTCTTGCTATCTCTCTCTCTGCCAAATAAATAAATAAAATCTTTTAAAAAATGCAAAAAATTTCTGCACACTAACTTTGTATCCTGTGACTTTACTGAATTCATTTATCAGTTCTGGCATTTTTTGGTGTAGTCTTTAGGGCTTTTTATAGAGAATATCAACTCACCTACAAAAAAGGAAAAGTTTTACTTGTTCCTTACCAATTTGGATAAACTTTATTCATTTGTTCTTTTCTGACTGCTGTGGCTAGGTCTTCCAGTACTATGTTGAATGAAAGTGGTGAGAGGGGCCATTCCTGTCTTGTCCCTGAGAGGAAAAGCTCTCATTTTCCCCCCATTGAGTATAATGTTAACTGTGTGTTTTCATATATGGCTTTTATTGTTTTGAAGTATGTTCCTTCTAAACCTACTTTGTTGAGGGTTTCTTTGCTGAGTGGATGTTCTTTGTCAACTGCATTTTCTGTATCTATTGTAGTGATCATATGGTTTTTACTCTTTCTCTGAGTGATATGATGTAACACATTGTTTGATTTGTGAATATTGAACCATGCATGCATTCTGGGAAAATATCCTACATGATCACGGTGAATGATTTTTTAAATTTATTGTTGGATTTGGTTTGTTAACATTTTGTTGAGGAATTTTACATGTACATTCATCAGAGATATTGGCCTGTAGTTCTCTTTTTTTTTTTTTTTTGTAGTGTCTTTATTTGGATTTTGTATCAGGCTTATGCCCGGCTTATAGAATAAATTAGTAAGCTTTCCTACTTTTTCTCTTTTTTGGAATAGTTTAAGAAAAACTGGTATTAAATTTTCTATAAATGTTTGATATAATTCTCTGTGAAGCAGCCTGGTCCTGGACATTTGTGTGTTGGGAGTTTGTTTATTACTGATTCAATTTCATTGCTGGTAATCGGTCTGTTCAAATTTTCTATTCCTTTTTTTTAAGATTTTATTTATTTATTTGACAGAGAGAGACACAGTGAGAGAGGGAACACAAGCAGGGAGAGTGGGAGAGGGAGAAGCTGACTTCCCACAGAGCAGGGAGCCCGATGCAGGGCTCGATCCCAGAACCCTGGGATCATGACCTGAGCCGAAGGCAGGTGCTTAACGACTGAGCCACCCAGGCGCCCTCTATTCCTTTTTGATTCAGTTTTGGGAGCTTATATGTTTCCAGGAATTTATCCATTTCTGTTAGGTTGTCTAATTTGATGACATATAGCTTTTCATAACATTATCTTACAATTGCTTGTATTTATGTGATGCTCATTGTTATTTCTCTTTAATTTCTGATTTTGTTTGAGTCCTCTCTCTCTCACTTTGTGTATGTTTGTGTGTTGGGGTAAGTCTGGCTAAAGGTTTATCATTTTTGATGACCTTTACAAAGAACTGTCTCCTTGTTTCATTGATCTGATCTACTGTATTTTTTAGTTACTATTTCATTTATTTCTTCTCTAGTCTTTATTATTTCCTTCCTTCTGGTTTGGGGTTTTGTTTGTTATTTTTTCTAGGTCTTTTAAATATAAGATTAGGATATTTGAGATTTTTCTTTGTTCTTGAAGTAGGCCTGAAGTGTTATAAACTTCCCTCTTAGAACAGCTTTTCCTGCATCCCACAGGTTTTTGACCAGTGTGTGTGTGTGTGTGTGTGTGTGTTTTCATTTGTCTTCATGTGTTTTCTGATTTCCTCTTTGGTTTTTTGGTTGACCCATTTTTTATTTAGCAGCACATTATTTAACCTCTATGTATTTGTGATCTTTCCAGATTTTTATTATGATTGGTTTATAGTTTCATAGCATGATGGTCAGAAAAGATGCAAAGTATCACTTAGTTATTTGTGAATTTCCTGAGGCTTGTTTTGTGGCCTAATATGTGATCTATTCTGGAGAATGTTCCATATGAAGTTGAAAAGAATGTGTATTCTGCTGTTTAAGATGGAATATTCTGAATATATCTGTTCAATCCATCTGATCCAATGTGTCATTCAAGCCAATTTTTCCAAGTTAATTTTCTGTTTGGATGTTCTGTCCATTGATGTAAGTGGGGTGTCAAAGTCCCATACTATTATTGTATTATTATCAATTATTTCCTTTATGTTTGTTATTAACTGCTCTCATGTATTTAGGTTCTTCCATGTTGGGTACATAAATATTTGCAATTTTTATATCTTCTTGCTGATTTGTCCCTTTTATTATTATGTAGTGTCCTTGTTTGTCTCTTTTTACAGTCTGGGTTTTAAAGTCTATTTTATCCTTATTGTATTGCTACCCTGGCTTTCTTTTCACAGCCATTTGCATGATAAAATTTTCTCCATCCTCTCACTTTCAATCTACAGGTGTCTTTAGGTCTGAAATGAGTCTCTTATAAACAGCACATAGATGGGTCATCATTTTTTATCCATTCTCTCTTCCTATGTCTTTTTATTGGAGCATTTAGTCCACTTACAATCAAAGTAATTATTGGTTTGGATATATTTATTGCCATTTTGTTAATTCTTTTATGGTTGTCTTTGAAGTTCTTCTCTGTTCTTTTTTGGTCCCTTCTTTTAGTATTATTTGGCTATTTTTAGTGACATACTTGGATTTCTTTCCTTTATTCATTATTGGTTTTTGATTTGTGATTACCATTGTGTTTGTATATAATATTTTCTGCATAGAGCACTCTATATTAAGTTGATGGTCACTTATGTTTGAACCTATTCTTTACTCTTTTCTGCCCATGTTTTTGGGTATATGGCATACTTTACATTATTATTTTGTGATTTCTTTGGTTTTTAACAGATATACTTATTTTTACTGTTTTTCTCCTTCCTACTCTCCTTACTCTTTCTTAATGTCTTTCCTGTGCACTTAAAGAGTCCCTTTTAACATTTGTTGTAGGGCTATTATAGTGATAATTCCTTTATTTTTTTTATTTTTGTCTGGAAAACTGCTTTTCTATCCTTTTATTGTGAATGATAGCCTTGCTGTATAGGATACTTTTTACTGTAGATCTTTTATTTTCAGCACTTTGAATATATCATGCCACTCTCTTCTGCCCTGCAAAGTTTCTGCTGAAAAAATCCACTGATAACCTCATGGGGTTTACTTTGTATATGATTCCTTTCTATTCTCTTGTGGTTTTTGAAATTCTTTCTATTACTACTTTTTGCCATTTTAATTATTATGTGTCTTAGTGTGGACTTCCTTGGGTTGATTTCAGTGGGGGGGTTCTCTGCCTCCACATATGGACATCTGTTTCCTTTCTCACATTCAGGAAATTTTCACATATTATTTCTTGAAATAAATTTTCTCACTCTTTTTTTCTCTTCTTCTGTAATCCCCATAATGTGAATAGTATTATGCTTGATGTTGTCACCGTGTCACCTATGTCTATTCTCATTTTGCATATATATTTTTTTTTCTCTCACTTGCTCAGCTTCATTACTTTCCTTTACTGTGTCCTCTAGGTCATTGATTTGTTTTTGTTTTTGTTTTTTTCTGCTTCGTCTAGTCTACAATTATTCCATCTAGTGTATTTTTAATTTCATTAATTTTGTTCTAAATTTCTAATTGGTTATTTTTTATCTTTTTGTTAAAGGTCTCATTGATGTCCTTCCTCCACTCTTTTCTCAATTCCAGTAAGTATCTTTTTTTGATAATTACATTAAATTCTCTGTCAGGCGTGTTAATTATCTCTGTTTCATTTAGGTTTCTTTCTGTGATTTTGTCCTGTTCTTTCATTGGGGGCGTATTCTTTTATCTCCTTATTTTCTCTAACTCTCTGTGTCTATTTCTGTGTGTTGAGAAGGTCAGGTACATCTCCTACTCTTGAAAGTAATGACCTTATGAAGAATAGATCCTGTAATGCCCTGTAGTGCAGTGTCCTCTCTTTACCAAAATATGGCTTTCCAGGGGTATCTCCTATGAATGCTACATGCATCCTGCTCTTGTGGCTGAACCACTTTTTTTTTTCAGTCCAGTCTGGAGTCATTTTGGGCTTAAGTTGAACCAGGCCAAGTACTTTCCACAGATGGAAACTGTGGGGAACTCTCCCTGTGTTGTTCCCTGAGTAGCTTTTGTTGGTGGATGGGGCATGTAGTCAGACCAGTTGTCCATTCGCAGTCCACTGCTATGGCAGCATTCTGAATTGTGTGTGTCATTATGTTACCCTTTCCCTGGAGCAGGAGTCACTTTGGATTGGTGTTTGCCCCTGTTGGGGCTAATTCTTCATTACTATGCTTGTGACCTTGGTTTGAATGGGCTCAGTCCAAGAGTGAATTAGAGGGAGCAGATTTACAACATGCAAGGGAGGCAGTGCACTGGTATGGTGGTGTTAGTAAGTTTTGCATGCCTACCATACTCTGTGGGAGGGGAGAGGGTCACTTCAGCTCTGGGACTGAGGCAGACCTGGCTAGAGGGGGTAGGTGTGCCAAAACATGAGGGGTGGTGCACAGCAAAGGTATTAGAAAGTTAAGCAGTGAGTGTTGGTGCCTTTCTAGATCCATAGTTGGCTGTGTGTTTATGCTGGGGGGCAGGAGAGGGAAATGGTCCCTGCCAGCTCCTTTTTTCCTGGAGAAGTCTCCCAATGATATCTTAGCCTCCAGGACAGGTTCTGAGATGAGTAAACTACTCTCCTTCCCGTATGCTCCAGGAGTTTTTCAAACTGCTATGTCTATGCTGTATCTCCATGGGCTATTGTCGTGCTGTCTCTTTAAAGGAGGGGATTCAGTTTCCTCTCACTTTCTCAGCTCTCCTAGAGTGGAGTCTACTGATTTTTAAAATTCCAGTTTTTAAAACATACTTGTTGTAAAAACTCATGAAATTCAACCTATTTCCAAAGTCAAATGTTAGGGTGATCTGTCTTCCCCTCGTGGGCTCCCTGGTGTGAGGAATTATTTCTCTCTCCTTTCCAAACCCATGGCTTCCCTCCCTCCTGTGGACAGCTCTGTAGGACCATTTAGTGTCTGTGTCTCTGACTTCCCTACCCTCTTCAATGTGGCCTCTTATCTACATTTAGTTGTGGAGTTTGTTCTGCCAGTCTTTGGGTCATTGTGTAAGTTATTTACACAGATGTGAGTGTTATGTAGTTGTAGCTGTGGGACAAGGTGACTTTAGGGTCCTTTTACTCCACCATCTTCCTTGGAAGACTCACTCTGCTATGTTTTTATTTTTATCACTTACTTATTTCATAACTGGAACTCTGTATCTTCTACTCTCTTTACCCACGCCCCCATCTTTCCCTCTGGCAAACATCAGTTTGTTCTCTATATTTATATGTTTGATTCTGCTGTTTGTTTGTTTTTTCATTTGTTTGTTTTTGTTTTTTCTGGGGGTTTCCTTTTTTTAAATTTTAAGTTCAATTAATTAACAATATAGTGTATTATTAGTTTTAGAATTCAGTGATTCATCAGTTGCATACAACACCCGTGCTCATTCCATCATGTGTCCTCCTTCATGCTCACCACCCAGTCACCCCATCCCCCCCACACCTCCCCTCCAGCAAGCCTGTTTCTTTCCTATGCTTAAGAAGTCTCTTATGGTTTGTCTCCCTCTCTGGTTTCATCTTGTTTTATTCCTCCCAGGTTTTTTTTTTTTTTTTTTTTTTAACTAACCAGAATCATGCTGTATGTATTGTTCATGTGCTTTTTGGAGATGTTCTTGTTTTAGATTTTGCACATGAGTGAAATCATGTTATGTGTCTTTCTTAAGCTGAGTAATTTTGCTTAGCATTATACTTTCTAGATCCATTCATGTTGTTACAAAAGCTAAGATCTCGGGGCACCTGGGTGGCTCAGTCATTAAGCATCTGCCTTTGGCTCAGGTCATGATCCCAGGGTCCTGGGATCGAGCCCCGCATTGGGCTCCCTGCTCCATGGGGAGCCTGCTTCTCCCTCTCCCACTCCCCCTGCTTGTGTTTTCTCTCTCTCTGTGTCTCTCTCTGTCAAATAAATAAATAAAATATTTTTTTAAAAAAAGCTAAGATCTCATATTTTTATGGTTGCATAACATTCTCTTGTATGTACATATCACATCTTCCTTATCTATTCATCTATTGATGGACACATAGGTTACTTCCATATTTGGCTATTATAAATAATACTACAATAAATAAAGAGGTGCACATATCTTTTTGAATTAGTTCGTGTTTTTATTTTCTAAGTGTAAAAACCCAGTAGTGGAATTATTGGGTCATGTGGTATCTCTATTTTTATTTTTTTTGAGGAACCTCCATACTGTTTTCCACAGTGGTTGTACCAATTTACATTCCCACCAAGAGTGCATGAGGACCCCTTCTCTCCACATCTTCTCCAGCACTTGTTATTTCTTGTGTTTTGATTCCAGCCATTTTGTCAGGTATAAGGTGATATTTCATCATGATTTTGATTTGCATTTCCCTGACGATGAGTGATGTTGAGCATCTTTCTTATGTATTTGTTAGCGATTTATATGTCTTCTTTGAAATAATGTCTATACATGTCCCCTGCCAATGTTATTTATTTATTTATTTGACAGAGAAAGAGATTCTGATAAATATTTATAGTATCATGTCATCTGCAAATAGTGACAATTTAACTTCTTACTCACAAATATGGGTACTAATTATACCTTTTACTTGTCTGATTGTTATAACTAGCAATTCCAGTACTAAGCTGAATAACCATTGAGAGTGGACATCTTTGTTTTGTTCCTGATTCAGAGGAAGAGTTTTAATTTCTTCATCTTTTAGTATGATGTTAATTATGGGTTTTCATAGGTGGTCTTTTTTATGTTGAGTTATGGTCCCTCTAAACCCACTTTGTTGAGAGTTTTTATTATGAATTTTGTCAAATACATTCTCTGTAACTATTGAAATAATTCTATGATTTTTATCCTTCATTTTTGTTGATGTGGTGTATCACATTGATTGATTTTGGAATGTTGAACCATCCTTACATTCCCAGAATAAATCCTACTTGATCAAGGTGAACGATTTTTTAATGTATTGGTGAATGTGGTTTGCTAATATTTTCCTGAAGATTTTTGCATGTGTGTTCATCAGGGATATTGGCCTGTAGTTTTCTCTTTTTTTGATGTCTTTGGTTTTGGTATCAAGGTAATGCTGCCTTCATAGAATGCATTTGGAAGCTTTTCTTCCTCTCCCAGTTTTTGAAATATCTTGAGGAGAATAGATATTAACTTTCTTTTAAATGTTTTGTAGAATTCTCCTGTGAAGCCACTGGTTCTGTACTTATATAGTCTAGTAATGTTTTGACTATTGAATTTCTTTGCTAATAATTGATCTGTTTAGATTTTTATGTCTCCCTGATTCAGTTTTGGAAGATTGTATGTTTATAGGATCTTATCCCTTTCTTCTGTCCATTTCTTCTATCAATGCTTCACTTTGTTGGCATAAATTATTTTTTATATTCTCTTAAAATTCCTTGTATTTCTGTGGTGTTGATTGTTACTTCTCATCTATCATTAATTTAATTTATTTATTTGTTTTTTTATCTTTATTTTTTCCTTAATGAGTCTGGGTAAGAGTTTGTCAATTTTGTTTATTTAAAAAAAACTTTTGGGTTTTATTGTGTTTTTTTTTCTTTTTTTTTAAATCTGTATGCCATTTATTTCTGCTCTGTCTCTTATTATTTTTCTCCTTCTACTCACCTTGGATTTTGTTTTTCTTTTTCTAGGTCTTTGGTATAATATCTGATTACTTATTTGAGTTTTTTCTTGTTTCTTAAGGTAAGCCTGCATTGATATATAGTTCCATCTTAGAACTGCTTTTGCTGTATCCCCCAAATTTTGAACCATTATGTTTTTATTTTCATTTATCTCTAAGAATTTTTGGATTCTTCTGTAATTGCTTTGTTGACCGAATTTTTGTTTAGTATTTGCAGTTTAGCCTCTACATGTTTGTGTTACTTCTAGTTTTTCTCTTGTGATTGATTTGTAGTTTCACAGAATTGTATTTTAAAAAGATGCATGGTATGATTTCAAACTTCTTAAATTTATTGACTTGTTTTATTTATTTTGTAAATTTAAATTCCAGTTAGTTAATATATAGTTTAATATTAGTATCAGGAGTAAAATTTATGATTCAACACTTACATACACTTGGTGCTCATCACAAATGCATTCCTTAATCCCCATCACCTATTTAACCCATCTCTCCACCAAGCGCCCTCTGGTAACCATCAGTTTGTTCTGTACAGTTAAGAGTCTGTTTCTTGGTTTCTTCCACAATTTATTATGTATTCTGGAGAATGTTCCATGTGCAGTTAAAAATGTATGTTTTTTGAAGGCATGTTCTGTATATATTTGTTATGTCCATCTAGCCTAATGTGTCATTCAAAGTCACTGTTTTCTTAATGATTTTATGCCTGGATGATCTACTTATTGATGTAAGTGGAGTATTAAAGCCCACTGCTACTATTGTACTAACATCAATTTCTCTCTATATGTATGTTAATATTGATTTCATATATTTAGATACTCCATTGTTGGGTGCAAAGATATTTATAATTGTTATCATCTCTTCATGGATTGGTCCTTCTATAATTATGGAACGGACTGCTTTCTGTCTTGCTACACTCTCTGTTTAAAGTCTATATTACCTGGAGGTGCCTGGGTGGTTCAGCTGGTTAAGTATCCCACTCGGTTTTGGCTCAGATTGTGATCTCAGGGTCGTGAGATTGAGACCCGCATTAGGCTCCATGCTCAGAGTGGAGTCTGCTTGGAATTCTTTCCTGCTTTCTCT
The DNA here is from genome assembly GCF_003265705.2 of Callorhinus ursinus. NCBI lineage: Eukaryota > Metazoa > Chordata > Mammalia > Carnivora > Otariidae > Callorhinus > Callorhinus ursinus. The sequence goes on along the minus strand of NW_027397102.1, from coordinate 13,361,106 downwards.
CATTCTCCCTCTGCTCCTCCCTTGCAATCTCTCTCTCTCTCTCTCACATACATACCTAAATACATACATACATACATACATACATACATACATACATACATACATAAAATCTTTAGGGTCTATACGATCTGATATAGGTATAACTACATGGGCTTTTTTCTATTTGCTTCCTTTGGCATGGTATATGTTTTTTCATCCCTTCATTTTCTTTAAATTCCAGGTATTTAACATATACTGTATATTAGTTTCAGCAGTAGAATTTACTGATCATCACTTACATACAAAAACCCAATGTTGATCATAAGAAGTGTTCTCCATAATACCCATCAGCCATTTAGCCCATACGCCCACCCACCTACCCTGCAGCAACACTGTTATATATATATGAGAGTCAGTTTTATCGTTTGCCTCTCACTTTTCCCCCCCATCGTCATCTGTTTTGTTTCTTAAATTCCACATATGAGTAAAATCAAATGGTATTTGTCTTTCTCTGACTGACTTATTTCACTTAGCCTAATACATTCTAGCTCCATCCATGTCATTTCAAATGGCAAAATTTCATTCTTTTTTACAGCTGAGTAATACTCAATTTTATGTATATACAACAACTTCATTATCCATTCATCAGTCAGTGGACATTTGGGCTGTTCCCATAATTTGGCTATTGTTGATGATACTGCTACAAACATCAGGATGCATGTGTCCGTTCAACTTACATTTTTTTTTATATATCCTTTGGTTAATACCTAGTAGTGCAATTACTGGATCATAGGGTACTTCTATTTTGAACATTTTGAGAGACCTCCATACTGTTTTCCACAGTGGCTGCAGCAGTCTGCATGCCCATCAATAGTGTAAGAGGCTTTCCCTTTCTCCACATCCTCACCAAAACTTATTGTTTCCTATGTTGTTAATTTTAGCCATTCTGACCAATTTGAGGTGCTATCTCATTATAGTTTTCATTTCTATTTTCCTGATGGTGAGGGATGTTGAGCATCTCTTCCTATGTCTGTTAGCCACATAGATGTCTTCTTTGAAAAAGTGTCTATTCATATCTTCTGCCCATTTCTTTCTTTTTTTAAGATTTTATTTATTTATTTGAGAAAGAGAGAATGAGAGACAGAGAGCATGAGAGGAAAGAGGGTCGGAGGGAGAAGCAGACTCCCTGCTGAGCAGGGAGCCCGATGCGGGACTCAATCCCGGAACTCCAGGTTCATGACCTGAGCTGAAGGCAGTTGCTTAACCAACTGAGCCACTCAGGCGCCCTTTCTGCCCATTTCTTAACTGGATTATTTTTTCTTTGGGTGTTGAGTATCATTAAGTTCTTTATAGATTTTGGATATTAACCTTTTATATCATATGTGTCATTTGTAAGTATCTTCTCCCATTCCTAAGGTTGCCTTTTAATTTTGTGATTCTTTCTTTCACTATAGAGAAGATTTGTATCTGGATGAAGTCCCAATAATTTATTTTTGCTTCTGTTTCCTAGGGAGACATATCTAGAAAAAAGTTGCCAAAACTATCAAAGAGGTTTCTGCCTGTGTAGTAACATGTAGGATTTTGATGGTTTCTTTGTCTCACATTTAGGTCTTTCATCCATTTTGAATTTATGTTTGTGTATGGTGTAAAAAAGTGGTCCAGATATATTCCTTTGCAGGTTGCTGTTCAGTTTTTCCAACACCATTCGTTGAAGAGACTGTCTTTTTTCCATTGGATATTCTTTCCTGCTTTGTCAAAAATTAGTTTTCCATATAGATGTGGGTCCACTTCTGGGTTTTCTATTATGTTCCTTGATCTATGTGTCCATTTTTGTGCCAGTAACATATTATCTTGGTCACTACAGCTTTTTAATAGAGATTGAAGTCCAGAATGGTGATACCTCCAGCTTTGCTTCTCCAAGATTACTTTGGCTATTCAGGGTCTTTTGTGTTTCCAAACAAATCTTAGGATTGTTTGTATAGCTCTGTGAGAAATACTGGTGGTATTTTGATAGGGATTGCATCTAATGTATAGATTGCTTTGGGTGGTAGATACATTTTTAGATTATTTGTTTATTTTTCCAATCCATGGGCATGGAATATTTTTCCATTGCTTCGTGTCATCTTCAATTTCTTTCATAAGTGTTCTCTAGTTTTCAGAGCACAGATCCTTTACATCTTTGGTTAGGTTTACTCTTAGGTATCTTATGGTTCTTGGTACAATTGTAAATGGATCAATTCCTTGATCTCCCTTTCTGCTACTTCATTATTGGTGTATAGAAATGCAACAAATTTTTGTACATTGTTTTTTTATCCTGCAACTTTACTGAATTTGTGTATCAGTTCTAGCATTTTTTCTGGTGTAGTCTTTCATGTTTTTTACATAGAGTATCATGTCATCTGCAATAGTGAAATTTGGCTTCCTCTTTGCAAATTTGGATGACTTTTATTTCTTTTTGTTGTCTGCTTGCTCAGGCTCAATGTCCAGTATTATGTTAAATAATGGTTGAGATTGGACATCCCTGCCTTGTTGCTGTCCCTAGAGGAAAAGCTCTCAGTTTTTCCCCATTGAGGATTATATTAGCTGTGGGTCTTTGATATATGGTCTTTATAGATCTAGCCCTATTTGTTGAGGGTTTTTATCAATAATAGATACTGTATTTTGTCATATGCTCTCTCTGCATCTATTGAGAGGATCATATGGTTCTTATCTTTTCTTTTATTAATGTGGTGTATTACGTTGATTGATTTGTGAATATTGAACCACACTTTCAGTCCAAGAATAAATCCCTCTTGATTGTGGTGAATGATTCTTTTAATCTATTGTTGGATTTGATTTGCTAGTATTTTATTGAGAATATTTGCATCCACGTTCATCACGGATATTGGCCTATAGTTCTCTTTTATAGTAGGGTCTTTGTCTGGTTTTAGAACCAGACAATGCTGGCCTCAGAGTGAGTTTGGAAGTTTTCCTTCCATTTTTATTTTTTGGAATAGTTTGAAAAGAATAATTGTTAACTCTTCCTTAAATGTTTACCAGAATTCCACTGGGAAGCCATCTGTCCCTGGACTTTTGTTTGTTGGGAGATTTGTGATTACTGATTCAATTTCTTTTCTGGTTATTGGTCTGTTCAATTTTTCTATTTGTTCCTGTTTCACCTTTGGTAATTTGTATGTTTCTAAGGATTTGTCCATTTCTTCCAGATTGCCCTGTTTGTTGGCATTTCAGTTTTTATAATATTCTCTTCTTATTTTTGTGGTTTTGGTTGTGATCTTTCATCTCTCATCTGTAATTTTATTTATTTGGGTCCTTTCTCTTTTCTTTTTGATAAGTCTGGCCAGGGGTTTATCAATTTTATTAGTTCTTTGAAAGAACCAGCTACAGGTTTCATTGATTTCTTCTACTGTGTTTTTCTCTTTAAATATTTATTTATTTATTTAAGAGAGAGTGAGAGACAGAGAAAGAGAGAGAGAACGAGCAAGGGGGAAGGGCAGAGGGAGAAGGAGAAGCACATTCCCCACTGAGCAGGGAGCCCAATGCAGGACTCAATCCCAGGACTCTGGGATCATGACCTGAGCTGAAGACAGTCACTTAACTGTGCCATCCAGGCACCTGTACTGTGTTTTTGTTTGCTTGTTTGTTTCTATATCATTTATTTTTGCTGTAATCTTTCTTTTCCTCTTTTTGTTAGTTTTAAGTACCACTTTTTTTGCATCCCATATATTTTGTATTGTTGTTTCCCTTTTCACTTGTTTCCATGTATTTTTTAATATCCTTTTTAATTTCTTGGTTAACCAATTCATTCTATACAAGGATGTTCTTTTAACCTCCATGTATTTGTTGTCATTCCCCATTTTTTCTTGTGGTTCACTTCAAGTTTGATGGCATTTTGGACATAAAATATGCATGGTATAATCTCAATCTCTTTTATTCTTGTTGAGGCCTGATTTGTGACCTGCTGGAGAATGTCGATGTAACTGCAAAAAGACTGTATTCTGCTGCTTTAGGATGAAATGTACTGAATATATCTGTTAAGTCCATCTGGTCGAGTGTGTCATTCAAGTCCATTGTGTTTGCTGATTTTCTGCTTAAATGATCTGTCCATTCCTATAAATGGGATGTTAAAGTCCCTTACTATTATTGTATTGTTATCAATGAGTTACTTTATGATTAGTTGATTTATATATTTGGGTGCTCCCAAGTTGGGGACAGAAATATTTACAGTTTTAGATCATGTTGTTTTGGATAGACTCCCTTGTTATGATACAGTACCAGCCTTCATCTCTTGTTATAGTCTTAGGTTTAAAATCTAGTTTGTGTCATATAAATATGTCTATTTGGCTTTCTTTTGACATCCATTAGCATGATAAATTGCTCTCCATTACCTTATTTTCAACGTGCATGTATTTTTAGGTCTAAAATGAGTCTCTTGTAGGAAGCATATAAATGGGTCTTGTTTTTTAATCTATTTTGACACCTGTGCTTTCGATTGGAGGGAGCATTTAGTCCATTTACATTCAGATTGATTATTGATAGATACAAATTTAGTACCATTGTATTACTTGTTAAATCATTGTTTCTGGAGATTTTCTCTGTTCCTTTTTAGTCTTTGTTACTTTTTTAAAATTTTTATTATGTTATGTTAATCACCATACATTACATCATTAGTTTTTGATATAGTGTTCCATTATTCATTGTTTCCATATAACACCCAGTGCTCCATTCAGTACATGCCCTCTTTAAGACCCATCACCAGGCTAACCCATCCCCCTACCCCTCCCCTCTAGAACCCTCAGTTTGTTTCTCAGCGTCTGTAGTCTCTCATGGTTCGTCTCCCCCTCTAATTTACACCCCTTCATTTTTCCCTTCCTGCTATATATATATATATTTTTAACATATAATGTATTATTTGTTTCAGAGGTACAAGTCTGTGATTCAACAGTCTTACACAATTCACAGCACTCACCATAGCACATACCCTCCCCAATGTCTATCACCCAGCCACACCAACCATCCCACCCCTCACCACTCCAGCAACTCTCAGTTTCTTTTCTGAGATTAAGAATGCCTCATATCAGTGAGATCATATGATACATGTCTTTCTCTGATTGACTTATTTCGCTCAGCATAATACCTTCCAATTCCATCCATGATATTGCAAATGGCAAGATTTCATTCCTTTTGATGGCTGCATAATATTCCATTGTGTGTGTATATATATATATATATATATATATATATATATATACCAAATCTTCTTTATCCATTCATCTGTCGATGGACATCTTGGCTCTTTCCATAGTTTGGCTATTGTGGACATTGCTGCTATAAACTTTGGGGTGCATGTACCCCTTTGGATCCCTACATTTGTATCTTTGGGGTAAATACCCAGTAGTGCAATTGCTGGGACATATGATAGCTCTATTTTAAACTTTTTGAGGAACTTCCATACTGTTTTACAGAGTGGCTACACCAGCTTGCATTTCTACCGACAGTGTAGGAGGGTTCCCCTTTCTCTGCATCCCCATCAACATCTGTTGTTTCGGAACTTGTTAATTTTAGCCATTCTGACTGGTGTGAAGTGGTATCTCATTGAGGTTTTGATTTGGATTTCCATCATGCCAAGTGACGTGGAGTTTTTTCATGTGTCTGTTGGCCATTTGGAAGTCTTTGGGGAAATGTCTGTTCATGTCTTCTGCCCATTTCTTTTTTATATATATATGCAAATTTATTGAGGATTTTAAGTATGCATTTACATTGAAAAAATAATTACTTTGATTAGATTTATGCTTTAAATATGGCTCTTTTTTGATGGTTGCAAGAGAAAAAAATTTTCATTAGTTAATTAACAAACATAAAATAGTTGCCTACAATGATCCAAGCAGTATGCTAAATATTGATGGTACAAAGATAGTCTAGCTGGGAGAAAAATAAACATAAACATAAAGTAAACACAGAAAGATAAATATTTACAATGTTATATAATAGTGGTACTGGCACTTAAATCATATGTTGCTACCAGTGTATATATAGAAAATCTTAGCTTCATTAGTAATCCATTGTGGGTTATTTTTATTTATTTATTTTATTTTTATTTATTTTTTTTAAATTTTTTATTGTTATGTTCATCACCATATATTACATCATTTGTTTTGGTGTAGTGTTCCATGATTCATTGTTTGTTCATAACACCCAGTGCTCCATGCAGAATGTGCCCTCTTTAATACCCATCACCAGGCTAACCCATCCCCCTACCCTCCTCCCCTCTAGAACCCTCAGTTTGTTTTTCAGAGTCCATCATCTCTCCTGGTTCGTCTCCCCCTCTGACTTACTACCCTTCATTCTTCCTCTCCTGCTATCTTCTTCTTTTTCTTTTTTCTTAAAATATGTTGCGTTATTTGTTTCAGAAGTACAGACCTGTGATTCAACAGTCTTGCACAATTCACAGCGCTCACCATAGCACATACCCTCCCCAATGTCTATCACCCAGCCACCCCATCCCTCTCACCCCCAACCACTCCAGTAACACTCAATTTGTTCCTGAGATTAAGATTTCCTCATATCAGTGAGGTCATATGATATATGTCTTTCTCTGATTGACTTATTTCACTAAGCATAACACCCTCCAGTTCCATCCACGTCGTTGCAAATGGCAAGATCTCATTCCTTTTGATGGCTGCATAATATTCCATTGTGTATATATACCACCTCTTCTTTATCCATTCATCTGTCCATGGACATTTTGGCTCTTTCCACAGTTTGGCTATTGTGGACATTGTTGCTATAAACATTGGGGTGCACACACCCCTTCGGGTCCCTACATTTGTATCTTTGGGGTAAATACCCAGTAGTGCAATTGCTGGATCGAATGGTAGCTCTAATTTCAACTGTTTGAGGAACCTCCATACTGTTTTCCAGAGTGGTTGCACCAGCTTGCATTCCCACCAACAGTGTAGGAGGGTTCCCCTTTCTCCACATGCCCGCCAACATCTGTCGTTCCCTGACTTGTTAATTTTAGCCATTCTGACTGGTGTGAGGTGGTATCTCATTGAGGTTTTGATTTGGATTTCCCTGATGCCGAGCGATGTTGAGCCATTCCTCTGGCTACTCGGAGTCTTTTCTGGTTCCATACAAATTTTAAGATTATTTGTTCCATTTCTTTGAAAAAAGTTGATGGTGTTTTGATGTGGATTGCATTGAATATGTAGAGCTACCATATGATCCAGCAATTGCTATACTGGGTATTTGTCCCAAAGATACAAATGTAGGGATCCAAAGGGGTATGTGCACCCTGATGTTTATAGCAGCAATGTCCACAATAGCCAAACTGTGGAAAGATCCAAGATGTCCATGGACCGATGAATGGATAAAGAAGATGTGATACATACACACACACACACACACACACACACACACACACACACACACACACACGATGGAATATTATGCAGCCATCAAAAGGAATGACATCTTTTTTTTTTTTTAAAGATTTTATTTATTTATTTGAGAGAGAGAATGAGATAGAGATGGAGAGCACATGAGAGGGGGGAGGGTCAGAGGGAGAAGCAGACCCCCTGCCGAGCAGGGAGCCTGATGTGGGACTCGATCCCGGGACCCCAGGATCATGACCCGAGCCGAAAGCAGTCGCTTAACCAACTGAGCCACCCGGGCGCCCAAAAGGAATGACATCTTGCCATATGGAACAATGTGGAAGGAACTGAAGGGTGTTATGCTGAGCGAAATAAGTCAATCAGAGAAAAACATGTATCATATGACCTCACTGATATGAGGAATTCTTTTTTTTTTTAAAGATTTTATTATTTATTCATGAGAGACAGAGGAGGAGAGAGAGAGAGGGAGAGAGAGAGAGAGAAGCAGGCTCCCAAGGAGCAGGGAGCCCGATGCGGGACTTGATCCCAGGACCCTGGGATCATGACCTGAGCTGAAGGCAGACGCTTAACCATCTGAGCCACCCAGGCGCCCCCTGATATGAGGAATTCTTAATCTCAGGAAACAAACTGAGGGTTGCTGGAGTGGTAGGGAGTGGGAGGGATGGGGTGGCTGGGTGATAGACATTGGGGAGGGTATGTGCTATGGTGAATGCTGTGAATTGTGCAAGGCTGTTGAATCACAGATCTGTACCTCTGAAACAAATAATACAATATATGTTAAAAAAAGAAGAAGATAGCAGGAGGGGAAGAATGAAGGGGGGAAATTGGAGGGGGAGATGAACCATGAGATACAATGGACTCTGAAAAACAAACTGAGGGTTCTAGAGGGGAGGGGGTGGGGGGATGGGTTAGCCTGGTGATGGGTCTTAAAGAGGGCATGTTCTGCATGGAGCACTGGGTGTTATACACAGACAATGAATCATGGAACACTAAATCAAAAACTAATGATGTAATGTATGGTGGTTAACATAACAGTAAAAAAATTAAAAAAAATCAAAATCAGGAGATGATCCTTTGTATAAAAAGATAAAAAGTGCACAGATGGCTTTCTCATTTTGTGAAGCTTCCAACACTACAAATGTATAATCACTAAAAATATGATAAAATACATGAAAATACTTTGAACTTACCTGGAATTCCTCCAAGCTCTTTGCCTTTCCTTTGGGGTCTGCTTCAGATTCAACATTAAATGATGTTTTATAAAGTTTTCTATTGAAAGTTATGCTTTCATAAATATAATTGTTTACTAGTGTGCATTCAGCATCAATTTGAATTTTAAAGATAAGTTAATGGTATTATAATAAAATATTCATCTGATATTTTCAATCTATTATATCCATTGAATAAATTGCATATCTTCAAATTTGTGGTAGACCTTAAAAAATTCCCTCTTAAATTCCAGTCATGCATTCTATACCTAGTAAATATCTCAAATTATCCTATGTTCTGAAGAAAAGGGTTTCAGTTCTTTAAAATAGTTTCCTTTCTCCATTTTTTTATGAGAGATCAAGGCATAGAAATCATTTGATTAAAAATGAATAAATAAGTAAGTAAATAATTAAAAACCATAGGAAAAACTCATTTATTTTCAGAAAGATTTTCCATCAATAAAATATCCTTTTTAAATAAAGCAAATTCAATATTATAAAATTCTCTCTCAAATATCCAATTATAGGGGCGCCTGGGTGGCTCAGATGCTTAAGCATCTGCCTTCAGCTCAGGTCATGATCCCAGATTCATGGGATCAAGCCCCACATCAGGCTCCTGGCTCAGCGGGGAGCCTGCTTCTCCTCCTGCCTCTCTCCCTGCTCATGCTTTCTCTCTCTGTATCTCTGTGTCTCAAATGAATAAATAAAATCTTTATAAAAAAATCCAATTATAGCCCCTCAAAACAAGAACAAATAAAACACACAACAAATTGTACCTTGACAGGTATTTTTCACTGGTGAATAAACTAGCTAAATTAGAGAGTACACTAAAATTAGTTCACCTTTCCACACTAAATCCATGTTACGGGGTTATAAAAAATGCATCATTTTGTGTGATATAATTCTTATATTCATAGTCTCCTTGCTGAATATTTAAGGGTCCTAAACAACTTGCATTTCTGAAACTTCAATCTAACCAGATTTTACCCTCAATGAGATGTATAGCAAGTTTTTCATAATGTCAACATCTTAATGGCAACTGCCATGGCATAGCCCTAGCTATATCTTTCATCTCAACAAATAGCCTGCACTACCATCAATAACTTCCACTGTCACTCCCAGAATGTTCAGGGATTGAATGTCCTCAAAAATTTTGGTAACTTCAAAAGCCCTCTAGGGTTTGATTTTAGTTTTGCACAATTTTAATGAGGTTTATTGCCTTGAGCCTTCAAAAATATTTGGGAAACAAAAGAGTATGATACTTCCCACTATAAAACACAACACTGCATCTCATTTCTTGCTGTAGTTTGCAGCATATATTTCTCTGAATCTGTTTCTTTAGTGACACAAGATAAATTTTCACCTTTCCCACATCTTATGAGTACCTCCTAGTATGGGTCAGGTTATGTAGTGTATAGCTCTTTTAATTTCTCCCAGTAGTGCCTGATTTGGAGATCTTGGAGATTCAGGAGAGCTTCCCATCTTTGTCATATATATTATTTATCCTTCCTGCTTAGATACAAAGTCACTTATATAGGAAAAACCCTGCATTTCTATCCATCCTAAATTTTTCAAATAGTAACCCTATTACCTTAACTATAACATCCCTTGGAAAATTGGGTGGATCTTCTACAGAGACATAAATAATATGACCCACATGACTGACCTTTCTTTGAGGCAAAAGGGCATAAAACATGAGATAATCTGTAGAAAAGGGGAAAATTAATTTGCTTGAGACATAAAATCTTATTTGCTTCTATATCCCTAATACTCATAACACAGAACTTGATGACAAACTGGCTCTTGAAATGGCTACTGAAAACAGCCTCCAAAGAGAGGATGATTACCATTCTAAGAATGTCCTCCAAAGTGCTCTAGTTTAAATGAAAAAGGGAGAACATTTGAGTGGGATCCATTGATTTATTACTTATCCAGTTGTTAGAAAATATTATTTGAACAGACAATAAAAACTAGAAAATCACAAAGGGAGAACATGGCCCTTCAGAAATAAAGACGGCCTAGATAGAGCTTAGGTGGAACTCAAGTAAGTCCTGGAAAAGAGAAATATGATCAAAGTGAGATAAAAAGAATTCATGTGAAAGGTCAAGTGGTTATAAAGAAATAAGTGTTTATTTGTTATTAATTTATTTAAATTCAATTAGTTAACATATATTGTACCATTAGTTTCAGATGTAGAGTTCAGTAATTCATCAGTTGCATATAACACCCAGTGCTCATTATATCACATGCCCTCCTTAATGCCCATCGCCCAGTTACCCATCTTCCCAGCCACCTCCCCTCCAGCAACCCTGTTTGTTTCCTATAGTTAAGAGTCTCATGTTTTTTCTCCCTCTCTGATTTCATCTTATTTTATTTTTCCATCTTGGTGGGAATTTTGGCATCCATGTTCATTAGGGTTATTGGTCTGAAATTCTCCTTATTGGTGGGGTCTTTGCCTGGTTTTGGGGTCAAGGCAATGCTGGCCTCATAAAAAGAGTTTGGAAGTTTTCTTTCCATTTCTGTTTTTTTTTTTAATCAGCTTCAAAAGAATAGGTATTAATTCTTTAAATGTTTGGTAGAATTCCTCTGGGAAGACATCTGGTCCTGGACTCTTGTTTGTTGAGAGATTTTTGATTACTGCTTCAGTTTCCTAGCTGGTTATGTGTCTGTTAAGATTTTCTATTTCTTCCTGTTTCTATTTTGGTAGTTTTATATCTCTAAGAATGCTTCCATTTTTTTCCAGATTGCTTAATTTGTTGGCATATTGTTGCTCATAATATGTTCTTATAATTGTTTGTATTGCCTTGGTGTTGGTTTTGACTCTCCCTTTTCATTCATGATTTTATTTATTTGGGTCCTTTCTCATTGTTTTTTGATAAGTTGGCCAGGGTTTTATCAATCTTATTAATTCTTTCAAAGAACCAGCTCCTAGTTTCATTCATCTGTTCTACTGTGAATTTATTTTCTATTTCATTGATTTATGCTCTGATCTTTATTATTTCTCTTCTCCTGCTTGGTTTAGGCTTTATTTGCTGTTCTTTCTCAGGCTTCTTTAGGTGTAATATTAGGTTGTGTATTTGAGACCTTTCTTGTTTCTTGAGAAAGGCTTGTATTGATGTATGATTCCCCTTTAGGACTGCCTTTGCAGCATCTCAAAGGTTTTGAAGAGTTGTGTTTTCATTTGTTTTCATGAATTTTTAAAATTCTTAATTACCTGGTTGACCCATTCATTCTTTAGTAGGATCTTCTTTAGCTTCCATGTATTTGAGTTCCTTCCAAATTTCCTCTTGTGATTGAGTTCAAGTTTCAAAGCATTCTGTCTGAAAATATGCAGGGGAAGATCCCAATCTTTTGTTAATATTTGAGGCCTGATTTGTGACCCAGTATATGATCTATCTTGGAGAATGTCCCATATTCACTTGAGAAGAATATGTATTCTGTTGCTTTAGGATGGAATGCTCTGAAAATATCTGTGAAGTCCATCTAGTCCAGTGTGTTATCCAAAGCCCTTGTTTCCTTGGTGATATTTTGCTTAGATGATCTGTCCATGCTCTGACTGGGGTATTAAAGTCCCCTATGATTATTGTATTACTATCAATGTGTTTCTTTAATTTGGTTATTAATTTGTTGATATAATTGGCTGCTCCCATGTTAGGGGCATAAATGTTTACAATTGCTAGATCTTCTTGTTGGATAGATGCTTTAAGTGTGATATAGTGTCCCTCTTCATTTCTCTATACAGTTTTTGGTTTAAAATCTAATTTGTCTAATATAATGATTGTTAACCCAGTTTTCTTTTAATGTCCATTAGCATGATAAATGGTTCTCTACCCCCTCACTTTCAATCTGGGGGTATCTTTACATCTAAAATGAGTCTCTGGAAGATAGCATAACAATGGGTCTTGCTTTTTTATCCAATCTGATCCCCAGTGCCTTTCGATTGGCGTATTTAGCCCATTTTCATTCAGAGTAACTATTAAAAGATATCGATTTAATGCCAGTGTATTACTTGTAAAGTCACTGTTTGTGTAGATTTTCTCCGTTCCTTTCCTGTCTATGTTACTTTTGGGCTCTCTCTTCACTTAAAGGAGCCCCTTTATTATTTTTTGCAGGGCTGGTTTAGTGATTACAAATTCCTTTAGTTTCTATTTGTCCTGGAAGCTCTTTATCTTTCCTTGTATTCTCAACGAATCCTTGCTGGATAAAATATACTTGGCTGCATTTTTTTTTCTCATTTAACACCTTGAATATATCATGCCAGTCCTTTCTGGCATGCCAGGTCTCTGTGGATAAGTATGCTGCCCATCTGAAGTTTCTACCCTTGTAGGTTATGGACCTCTTTTCCTGTGTGGCTTTCAGGATTTTCTCTTTGTCTCTGAGATTTGCAAGTTTCACTGTTAGATGTAGGGGAGTTGACCTATTTTTATTGATTTTGAAGGGGGTTCTCTCTGCCTCCTGCACTTGAATGCCTGTTTCCTTCCCCAGATTAAGGAAGTCCTCAGGTATAATTTGCTCCAATATACATTTTGCACCTCTCTTTCTTTCCTCTTCTTCTGGTATCCCAGTTATTCTAATATTGTTTTGCTTTATGGTATCACTTATCTCTTGAATTCTCCTCTCATGACCCAGTAGTTGCTTATCTTTTTCTCAGCTTCTTTATTCTCCATCATTGTGTCTTCTATATCACAAATTCTCTCTTCTGTCTCCTTTATCCTAGCAGTTAGAGGCTCCATTTTTTATTCATCTCATTAATAACCTTCTTCATTTTGACTTGATTAGATTTTAGTTCTTTTATTTCTCCAGAAAAGGATTCTCTGGTGTCTTCTATGCTTTTTGCCAGCCCAGCTAGTGACTTTCTAATCATTTTTCTAAACTGTAGTTCTGAACACCTTATTTATATCCATAGTGATTAAGTCCCTGGCTATCAGTACTGCCTCTTGTTCTCCTTTTTGAGGTAAGTTTTTCCATCTTGTTATTCTGTCTGGAGAATGATGAATAAGAGAACAAAATACTAAAATGGTAACAATGACCCCAAAGAAATATACACTAAACAAATCAGAAGAAACCCAAAACTAGAAAAAAAAATTAAAAAAAGAATATAATCAGAGAAGTGAACAGAACAGAGTAATACACTGGATCTTGTGTGTATTTTGGTCTGTTTTTTTTTTTTTTAGAAAACTAGATCTCAAAATTATAAAGAAAGAAATACTTATAAATGTACAAAAATAAAATTAAATACATTGAAATGATAGAATGTAACTGTAAAAATGAAAATTAAAAGACAAAAAAAAAGAAAGGAATGCAAACAGACACGTGAACACAACAGAGATTGAACCTGAGTCTGTTTTGGTCTGTTTGTTAGATGAAACTACATCCCAAAGTTGTAAGGAAATAAAAACTTATATATATATACGTATATATATATATATATATATATACGTATATATATATAAAATTAAATACATTGAAAGGATATAATATAACTGAAAAGATGAAAATTTTAAAAGGTTAAGAAGAAGAAGAAAGAGAGAGAATATGATCATACTGGTGAAAAGAACAGAGCAACACACTAGATTCTGGGTGTATTTTGGTCTGTTTGTTAGAAAAAACTGCATCTAATAATTATAATGAAAGCAAAATAAATATATATATACACATGAACACACAAAAATAAAATTAAATACAGTGAAAGGATAAAATGTAAGTGTAAAATATGAAAATTAAAAAAAAGTTGATAAAATAAGAAATTGGTTGAAAAGAGGAAAGAAAAAATTAAAAGACTAAAGATCCAAAAAAAAAAAACATGAATTCTATATTCTATTTTTTCCTAGAGCTGAAGTTTTGCAGTTTTGTGTGATCAGTAAACTTGGTCTTGGCCAGATATTCTTGCTGATCTTCTGCTGGGAGGGGCCGGTTGTCCTGATTCCCAGGTGTCTTTGCCCCAGGCAGAATTCCACTGCCCTTGCAGGGGGCTAGGCTATGTATGCTGCTCCGGATTGCTCTATGTGACTTTTGTTCCCTGAAGGCTTTCTGCTCTGCTTAGACGTTGAGAATGAAAATGGTAGCCTCCCAATCTTCAGCTCTGGAGCCAAAAGCTTGGGGCCCTACTCCTCATTGCACCCTCCAGGAAAATCAATTGATTCTGTCTCACACAGCCTGTGACTGAGCATTTCTATCTCAGGCACGCAACCCCACTTGGAGTCTCTTGTGCTGCTCCTCCTGGGGGAGTGAAGGGTTTCTGCCACTTGCTGGGCCCCTGTTTAGAGAGTGGTCGCCTGACCATGCCGCAGTTCATGGCATATGGCAACACTGAGCTGAGAGCCCACTCCTGGGCTCTCTGATTTTAGCCACCTTCCCAGCTCTGATGCCTGGGAACTTTGTGGCACTCAGGCACCCCCGGTTTTCCTGTGACCCCAGGGATCCTAGACCACACTGCCCCACCTAGGATTCCACCTCACTTCACCACCTGAATGTCTTTCAGGCAAGACATTTTTCACCAGAGCAGACTTCCAAAAGTTCTGATTTTGTGCTCTGTTGCTATATCACTTTCTGGTGCTGGTTGATGGAGGCTCCCTCTCCCCATGGTCTATCTTCCCATATATCACCTCAGATTCATTTCTTTGCACGTCCTACCTTGCAGAAAGTGGTCGCTTATTTATTTGTAGGGTTGCAGCTATTCTTTTCTTAGATCTCTGGTTGAGTTGCAGGTGTTCAGAATGATTTGATAGCTACCTAGCTGAATTCCTGGGCTCAGACAAAACTAAGGTCTCCTACTCCTCTGCCATCTTGGACTATCTCCCAAACAAGCATCTTCTTTTTCAATGCAGAACATTACTTCACCTGCATGCCCAAATTTTCTCTGAGCCCACACAATTACAGACTTCCATTTAAACTGCTGCAACTGTTCTGTTTTCCCATCTCAGAGAGCAAGCCCTAGACTTGGTGATCCGGGCACCTCCAGCAGACAGCTCCTGAAATGCCAACAGTATGGAATCTCAGCCAGGAGTGGGCCCCACTGGCCCTGCCTACATCAGCACTCATCCAGGAGGCTCTCATATCCTTGGGATCCCCTGAAACCACTCTCTTCACCCCACATGAAACCCTTACTGAAGGCCCCTCCCCTAACTGGAACTTTGGGCATTCACACTAAATCCCATTTCACTGGGTGAGAGAAAAGTGCTAAATTTTAGAATTCTATAAGCATATAGGCTGTAACAAAAACTAATGGTTTATTTACAAAAGAACCCAAATCAGAAATGTTCAGATTTCTCTGCTGCAATAAACATTTTATGTGTAAAATCAAACACAAGCCATTTTCTGATGGGCAAGGTCTTTGTGAATATATCAGTTACATAACTTTATAAATATCTGTTAAATATTAACATATCCAGAAAGGAAAAGTAGTATAAAAGGACAACTGGTGAGTCTTTAAAAATCCATGAATCATATGAGGTTAAGTATAAATTATATTCTAAATATATCAAAATAAACAAATGCTAAAAAAATATTGAAAAGGAAAAGTTACATGCTAAACTGAATTGTTGTTCCAACATTGGTTTATACTCCCTGATTGAATGAATGAGCAAATCTTAAAAAATGGGGAGGTCAGGGTAGAAATAAATGTGTGTTAAATCACTAATAATAATAAATATAGCAATGACATCTTCAATGCTTTCCTCCCACATTAGTTGTAATCCAAATAATTTTTACACAAAACATCCACACTTAATTTTGAAATAGAATACATTTTTAAAGTTTTCTTTAAATTATAGTTAGTTAACAGACAGTATAATATTAGTTTCAGGTATACAATATAGTGATTCAACATTTACTACATCACCCAGTGCTCATCACAAGTGTACTCCTTAATCTTCATCACCTATATAATCCAACCCCCCACCTACCTCCCCTCTGGTAACCATCAGTTTGTGCTCTACACTTAAGAGTCCATTTATTGGTTTGCCTCTCGCTCTCTTACCCCTTTGCTCATTTGTTTTGCTTCTTATATTCCACATCGAATACATTTTAAGATTTGAATCAAGGTTTGGTGGCTCTTAGTCTAATATATTCAGTGTCCTTTATTGGAATCTATAAGGGCAAGCATTTTTGTATACCCATGATAGAATTGTATATTTGAAAGTAAACTTGGAGGTCACCCAGTTCTGTCTCTATCAGATGTCTAACTTTACCTTTTGCTATTACTTTGCTTTAATAAAATTGAAATTTTATCCATATTAGAATACCCAACTTGGTGCACAAAATTGTTTGACAGTTGTAACAATAAAACCACACTGAAAAAAAATCACTAAATGCCTCGAGCTAATTAGTCCTTAATTTGATAGCTATCTAAATACAGAAGCAGTATTAAATACTACTTATGTGAAGAAGTTGCCAGCTTGAATCTAAATTGTGTTGTTCCCTAGATTCAAATAGGCTGGATCTGTCTGGAGGCTTCAAGAAAACTGTCTCCATTTTTATGCCAATCACTATTATTCCCATTACCTAGAGTATGAGTTTTGAAACATATTTCACCAAAGAATATGTTATAAAACTGATTGTGGACAAAACTTTGAGTGTTACTGCCTCAAGGTCTTTTGTAACACCTTTAGACTGTCACGTCCCTCTGCTGCCTCTTACTGTATGAAATCTTTCACAAATGAGTCACAACAGTCTTCCATATTCTTTTTTAAAAATTAATATGATGACAGTCAATAGGGCTCATTTTTTTTCTTAAAATCCTAATTTGAAAAGTCCTATTACACAGGTCCCTTGATTCTTTTACCCTGAGTGATTCTTTGAGTCAGGGGTGTGACTGGGTATGGACATCTTATTTTTACTTTATAGCGCTTACCTTCTTATATATTCTCAGTGGAGGAAATGTCAAGTACTTTAGTCATTACTCAAAAATACCTACTGGCCCCACACACATCTATTTCAACAGGACACTATTTAAATTATAATGTCTTAAATTCCTATAAAAGTCTATGAAATATAATGTATGCTTGACTCAAAATAGAAAACTAGTAAGAACTGCTGGAAATAATCTAAATATAGTTTACATGTTCTTAGAAAACATTTAAAAAATGAAAAGCAAAAAAGTCAAATTTGTATCTAATAAGGGTTAATATGCAAAATATATAAATAACTTATACAAGTTAGCACCATAAAAACAAACAATCTAATTAAAATGTGGGTTGAGGATCTGAATAGACATTTTTCCAAGGAAGACATACACATGGTCAACAGACACATGAAAAGGTGCTCAACCTCACTAATCATTAGGCAAATGCAAATCCAAACCACAGTGAGATATCCCCTCATACAAGTCAAAATGACTAGTGTGAAAAAGACAAAAAAATAGCAAGTCTTGACAAGGATGTGGATAAAAAGGAACATATGTGCACTGTTGTTGAGAAATATAAATTGGGGCAACAACCATGGAAAACAATATGAAGGTTCCTCAAAAAATTAAAAATAAACATACCATAGGTTCAAGTAATTCCATAACTGAGTATTTACCCAAAGAAAATAAAAACACTCATTTGAAAAGTTATATTCACCTCTGTTTATTTCAGCATTATTAGCAATAGCTAAGATATGGGACAACCTAAATATCCACTGGTAAATGAATTGGTAAAGGACTGCTATGTATATAAAGGAATATTACTCAGCCATAAAAAGAATGAAGTCTTTACATTTACAACATCATAGATGGACCTAGAGGGTATTATGTTAAGTGAAATAAACCATAAGGAGAAAGACATATACTACATGATTTCACTTATATGTGAAATCTATAAAACAAAATGAACAAACAAAAATGGACCAAAATACAGAGGACAAATTGATGCTTGTCAGAGATGTGTGCATGGAGATGGATGAAATAAAGGAGATTAAGAGATACAAACTTCTAATTATAAAATAAAGAAGTCATGCAGATGAAAAGTACAGCATAAGGAATACAGTCAGTAATACTGTAATAATATTGCATGGTGACAGATGGTGACTACACTTGTGGTGAGGGCTGAGTAGTGTATAGAATTGTCAAATCAATATGTTGCACACCTGAAATTAATATAACATTATATGTCAATTATAGTTCAAATAGAAATGTCAAACAAATAAAAACATTTGCATTAAAACCCAAATAAATAAATAATATAAAGATAAAATAAACCCTTTTCTCTTAAAATGCTCATTATAAAATGTGACATACTTTTATTTTGTTATAAAATACATGTTGGCTTTTAAAACCATTTTTCTCCTGGGGCGCCTGGGTGGCTCAGTTGGTTGAGCGACTGTCTTTGGCTCAGGTCATGATCCTGGAGTTCTGGGATCGAGTCCCGCATCGGGCTCCCTGCTCAGCAGGGAGTCTGCTTCTCCCTCTGACCCTCCCCCCTCTCATGTGCTCTCTCTCTCTCATTCTCTCTCTCAAATAAAATAAATAAAATCTTTAAAAAAAAACATTTTTCTCCTTAATAATAGTCATATCCTCACCTCATGTGAAACATCAAGTCTATTTTACTATTTGTATTTTTTTTTCATTCAGATACTCATCAAAGTAAAGAAGAAGGCAAGGTGCACATTATCTAATACTTGTGTTATCTTGAATTAGTCTACTTAAAAAAAAACTCAGCTAAAGTTTTATCAGAGTTTTGTTTCAGTTTTGAGTATAATGTCTTATAAAGAAAACTCTTTTTTAAATTTTTTTAAAGATTTTATTTATTTATTTGAGAGAGAGAATGAAAGATAGCGAGCACGAGAGGGAAGAGGGTCAGAGGGAGAAGCAGACTCCCGGCTGAGCAGGGAGCCCGATGTGGGACTCGATGTGGGACTCAATCCCGGGACTCCAGGATCACGACCCGAGCAGAAGGCAGTCGCTTAGTCAACTGAGCCACCCAAGCGCCCCTAAAGAAAACTCTTATTACCAATGACCACGATAGTAGAAACAAGAATTATTATCAGACGACATTATTGTAACACATTGCAAATCCCTTAGATGATGTGAAATGGTATCATAAACGTTTCTATTAATTTTGAAATTAAGTCTAATCAAAAAGTCACTGAATGTAGGAAATTATATGTTATTCTTAGAGCATGGCCCTCAGTTAAAGCCCCCTTAATAAATAATGAAGTTTTATCAACTAGCAGAAATTTACGCTTCATTCTTCCATTCATCAACAGATTCACCATGTGAAATTTCATACAAAAAACCTACAGAAAACATGCATCTAAGCTGCCATGGGAAATACTTCAAACTGTTAGACAACAGAAGGGTAGAACCTGTGAACATTATAAAAGAGCTAAAAAAACTTTGTATTTTATTGTGTGAAAATCACTTTATTTCTTTACATAGGAAAAATGTTGTTTTTTGGACTCAACTTTTACCTGGTCCAACTCAACATGATCAAACATAATTTATATGGTAAAAGATAAGATAAATGGTGATTACCATAATTTTTAATGAGGTGGACAGTTATGTACTTCTAATTTCACTCTATTTTGCATACAATAACTAAATATATTTTCAGGTGCCACAGTTCTGATCTGTGGTACAGCTCTTGAGATATTTTCCTTAAACACAGTAGTTTTGCTCTTGACACATATATTAAAGCATGTTAAATATTTAAATGTTTATCAGTTAATTGTTGTTTGGTTCAAATATTTCTTTGCATATCAAAATGCTTCATAAGAATGGTCCTCTTCAATGTACTTTTTCAAATTGATACCGAAGAAACAAAACAACAACAGTAATGCCTGTGATATAATTAGGCTCATCATCAAATAACCACCAATCACAAGAGTTCAGTTAGCAAATCAGGTCTTTTTCATTGCAAATGACTAATTACTTAATTTGATGCACAACAGCAGTATCGAGAGCTTTAATATAACTAGTATTTTAAATTATTTTAATTAGTTCATATTTCAGTCAAAGCTTGATAAGCAGTTCTCAGGTCTCTAATTTTCCTGGTTTCTCTAGGGAGTGCTATGTGGAAACTTTGTTTTGAAAATAACACTTGCACTTTTATCTTATGGCTTGGACATTATATATATGTATATATAAAGTAACTTTTTTTCAGAGTTTGACAGTTTTGTTTTTTTTTTAAGTTAAACACACACCCATAATATAACTCAGCCATTCCACTCAGGCATTTACCCAAGATAAAAAAAGTGATATGCACATAAACTTATTTGCATATGATAGTTCATAGCACTTTTTATTTTTAAAAGCCAAAAATTGGAAACAACCTAAATTCCCAACAAGGAGTGATGGATAAATAAAGAGTGGTACATCCATACAAGGGGATCCTACTCAGGAATAGAAAGAATGACTATTGATACAGAAAACTTTATAGAGGGGGGCGGAGCAAGATGGCGGAGGAGTAGGAGACCTAGATTTCGTCTGGTCTCAGGAATTCAGCTGAATAGGGATCAAACCATTCTGAACACCTACGAACTCAACAGGAGACCGAAGAAGAGAGTAGCAACAACTCTCTGAACAGAAAAGTGACCACTTTCTGGAAGGTAGGACGTGCGGAGAAGTGAATCCGAGGCGATATTCGGGAGGATAGACGGCGGGGGAGGGGCCTCCGCCGGCCGCTTCTGGCAAGTGCTAGAGCCGCGGAGCACAAAATCGGACCTTTTAGAAGTTGGCTCCGTGGAGGGACGTCGCTGCAGTGGCTAAGCGGGGGGTGGAATCCTCCCGGGACAGTGTGGTCTCAGGACCCTCGGGGTCACAGAGAGACCGGGGGTGCCTGAGTGCGCCAGAGCTCCCAGGTATCGGAGCGGGGAAGCCGGCTGCAGAGACGGAGCAGAGTCGTGGGCTCTCAGCTCGGGGTTGCCATAGACTGTGACCCGCGGCCCAGTCGGGGCA
>NW_027397102.1:13331518-13339554 GCF_003265705.2 Callorhinus ursinus | reverse complement strand
TCAGCTCGGGGTTGCCATAGACTGTGACCCGCGGCCCAGTCGGGGCATGGCTCCTCCAGCAGGGACCCAACAAGCGGCAGATCAGGGGAGACTCCCCTTCCTTCCCGGGGAGGAGCGGTGCGGGAACGCACTGCAGGGATCTGCTGGGTTTGGAGACTCTGCGCGGGGTCGGGTGCCAGAGATAGCAACGCTCGGTCACAGGCCGGGTGAGCACGGAGTGCGGCCAGAGACCGGGGACACGGAAGTGACTGCTTTTCTCTGGGGGCACACTGAGGAGCGGGGCCCCGAGTTCTCGGCTCCTCCGGGTAGAGATTGGGAGGCCACCATTTCTGCCCTGGTCCTCCAAGGCTGTACGGAGAGCTTGCAGGGAACAAAAGCTCCTGAGAGCAAACCGGAGCAGCTTCCTTAGCCCGGACCGACAAGGGCGGGGCAATTCCGCCTCCGGCAAAGACATTTGGAAACCACAGCAACAGGCCCCTCCCCCAGAAGATCAGCACAAACAGCCAGCAAGCCAAGACCAAGTTGATCGATCAAGGAGAATGGGAGAACTCCAGCGCTAGGGGAATACTGCACATAGATTCATGGCTTTTTTTTTTTTTTTTTTTTACCATGATTCATTATTTCATCAAAGTTAATTTTTGTTGACTGTTTTTTTTTATTTTTCTTTTTCCCTTTTTTTAACCAACATCTTATCAATCCCTTTTTAAAAAAAAAAACATTTTTCATTTTTCATTTTTAGAGTCATATTTTATCCCTTCATAGTAGTTACCCTTATTTTTGGCATATATATATAAGTTGTTCTCTCTTTAAAATTTTGAGGTACAGTTTCTTCTAACAGATCAAAATATACCCTAAATCACTAGTGTATGGCTTTGTTCTAGTCTCCTGCCTGATCACATTCTCTCCCTTTTTCCTTTTTTTTTTCTTTTCTTAAATCTTCTTTCTTTTTTCAAACAACTTATCTTACCAAGTCCTTTTATAAAACCTTTTATAATTTTCATCTTTACAGTCATCTTCCATCCCTTCATTGAATCAACCCTTATTTTGTACATATATGTCTTTCTTCCTTTAAAATTTTAGGAGGCACTTTTTTCTAACAGACCAAAATACGCCCAAAATCTAGTGTGTGGCACTGATCTATGCACTAGCCTGATCATATTTGATCATATTCTGCTATTTTTGTATTGTTTTGTTTTTCTTTTTATCTTTTTTTTTTCTTTTTTCTCTTTCTTTTTTCTTTCTTTCCCTTTCTTTTCCCCTCGTTTCAGGTCTTTTCTGATTTGTATACAGTATATTTGCTGGGGACGTTGTAAACCTGTTAGCATTTCGTTCTCTCATTCATCTATTCTCCTCTGGACAAAATGACAAGACGAAAGAAATCACCTCAGCAAAAAGAACAAGAGGTACTACCATCAGCCAGGGACCTACTCAATACAGACATTAGTATGATGTCGGACCTAGAGTTCAGAATCATGACTTTAAAGATACTAGCTGGGCTTGAAAAAAGCGTGGAAGTTATTAGAGAAACCCTTTCTGGAGAAATAAAAGAACTAAAATCTAACCAAATCGAAATCAAAAAGGCTATTGATGAGGTGCAATCCAAAATGGGGGCACTAACTGCTAGGATAAATGAGGCAGAAGAGAGAATCAGCGATATAGAAGACCAAATGATGGAAAATAAAGAGGCTGAGAAAAAGAGAGAGAAACAACTACAGGATCACGAGGGCAGAATTCGAGAGATAAGTGATACGATAAGACGAAACAACATTAGAATAATTGGGATCCCAGAAGAAGAAGAAGAGAGAGAGAGGGGGGCAGAAGGTATATTGGAGCAAATTATAGCAGAAAACTTCCCTAATGTGAGGAAGGAAACAGGCATTAAAATCCAGGAGGCACAGAGAACCCCTCTCAAAATCAATAAAAATAGGTCAACACCCCGACATCTAATAGTAAAACTTACGAGTCTCAGAGACAAACAGAAAATCCTGAAAGCAGCTCGGGAGAAGAGATATGTAACCTACAATGGTAGAAACATTAGATTGGCAACAGACCTATCCACAGAGACGTGGCAGGCCAGAAAGGACTGGCAAGATATCTTCAGAGCACTAAACGAGAAAAATATGCAGCCAAGAATACTATATCCAGGTAGGCTATCACTGAAAATAGAAGGAGAGATAAAAAGCTTCCAGAACAAACAAAAACTAAAGGAATTTGCAAACACGAAACCAGCCCTCCAAGAAATATTGAGAGGGGTCCTCTAAGCAAAGAGAGAACCTAAAAGCAGCAAAGAGCAGAAACGAACACAGACAACAGACAGTTAACAGTCACCTTACAGGTAATACAATGGCACTAAATTCATACCTTTCAATAGTTACCCTGAATGTAAATGGGCTCAATGCCCCAATCAAAAGACACAGGCTATCAGATTGGATTAAAAAACAAGACCCATCAATATGCTGTCTGCAAGAGACTCATTTTAGACCCAAAGACACCCCCAGATTGAAAGTGAGGGGGTGGAAAACCATTTACCATGCTAATGGACACCAAAAGAAAGCTGGGGTGGCAATCCTTATATCAGACAAACTAGATTTTAAAACAAAGACTGTAATAAGAGATGAGGAAGGACACTATATCCTACTGAAAGGGTCTATCCAACAAGAAGATCTAACAATTGTAAATATCTATGCCCCGAACATGGGAGCAGCCAATTATATAAGGCAATTAATAACAAAAGCAAAGAAACACATTGACAACAATACAATAATAGTGGGGGACTTTAACACCCCCCTGACTGAAATGGACAGATCATCTAAGCAAAAGATCAACAAGGAAATAAAGACTTTAAATGACACACTGGACCAAATGGACTTCACAGACATATTCAGAACATTCCATCCCAAAGCAACGGAATACACATTCTTCTCTAGTGCCCATGGAACATTCTCCAGAATTGATCACATCCTAGGTCACAAATCAGGTCTCAATCGGTACCAAAAGATTGGGATCATTCCCTGCATATTTTCAGACCACAATGGTTTGAAACTAGAACTCAACCACAAGAGGAAAGTCGGAAAGAACTCAAATACATGGAGGCTAAAGAGCATCCTACTAAAGAATGAATGGGTCAACCAAGAAATTAAAGAAGAATTAAAAAAAATTCATGGAAACCAATGAAAATGAAAACACAACTGTTCAAAATCTTTGGGATACAGCAAAGGTGGTCCTGAGAGGAAAGTATATAGCAATACAAGCCTTTCTCAAGAAACAAGAAAGGTCTCAAATACACAACCTAACCCTACACCTAAAGGAGCTGGAGAAAGAACAGCAAATAAAGCCTAAACCCAGCAGGAGAAGAGAAATCATAAAGATCAGAGCAGAAATCAATGAACTAGAAACCAAAAGAACAGTAGAACAGATCAACGAAACTAGGAGCTGGTTCTTTGAAAGAATTAACAAGATTGATAAACCCCTGGCCAGACTGATCAAAAAGAAAAGAGAAATGACCCAAATCAACAAAATCATGAATGAAAGAGGAGAGATCACAACCAACACAAAAGAAATACAAACAATTATAAGAACATATTATGAGCAACTCTATGCCAGCAAATTAGAGAACCTGGAAGAAAT
This sequence comes from Callorhinus ursinus, assembly GCF_003265705.2. Lineage (NCBI taxonomy): Eukaryota > Metazoa > Chordata > Mammalia > Carnivora > Otariidae > Callorhinus > Callorhinus ursinus. Next base: position 13,335,927 of record NW_027397102.1, on the reverse strand, counting down.
GGGTGCATTCCTAGAGATGTATCAACTACCAAAATTGAACCAGGAAGAAATAGAAAACCTGAACAGACCTATAACCACTAAGGAAATTGAAACAGTCATCAAAAATCTCCCAAGAAACAAAAGCCCAGGGCCAGACGGCTTCCCGGGGGAATTCTATCAGACATTTCAAGAAGAATTAATACCTATTCTCCTGAAACTGTTCCAAAAAATAGAAATGGAAGGGAAACTTCCAAACTCATTTTATGAGGCCAGCATTACCTTGATCCCAAAACCAGACAAAGACCCCATCAAAAAAGAGAATTACAGACCAATATCCTTGATGAACATGGATGCAAAAATTCTCACCAAAATACTAGCCAATAGGATCCAACAGTACATTAAAAGGATTATTCACCATGACCAGGTGGGATTTATTCCTGGGCTGCAAGGCTGGTTCAACATCCGCAAATCAATCAACGTGATACAATACATTAACAAAAGAAAGAACAAGAATCATATGATCCTCTCAATAGATGCAGAAAAAGCATTTGACAAAGTACAACATCCTTTCTTGATCAAAACTCTTCAGAGGATAGGGATAGAGGGTACATACCTCAATATCATAAAAGCCATCTATGAAAAACCTACAGCGAGTATCATTCTCAATGGGGAAAGGCTGAGAGCCTTTCCCCTAAGGTCAGGAACGCGGCAGGGATGTCCACTCTCACCACTGCTATTCAACATAGTATTAGAAGTCCTAGCCACAGCAATCAGACAACAAAAAGAAATCAAAGGCATCCAAATCGGCAAAGAGGAAGTCAAACTCTCACTCTTTGCAGATGATATGATACTGTACGTGGAAAACCCAAAAGACTCCACCCCGAAACTGCTAGAACTCATACAGGAATTCAGTAAAGTAGCAGGATATAAAATCAATGCACAGAAATCAGTGGCATTCCTATACACCAACAACAAGAGAGAAGAGAGACAAATCAAGGAGTCTATCCCATTTACAATTGCACCCAAAACCATTAGATACCTAGGAATAAATCTAACCAAAGAGGCAAAGGATCTGTACTCAGAAAACTATAAAATACTCATGAAAGAAATTGAAGAAGACACAAAGAAATGGAAAAACGTTCCATGCTCATGGATTGGGAGAATCAACATTGTGAAGATGTCAATGCTACCTAGAGCAATCTACACATTCAATGCAATCCCCATCAAAATACCATCCACTTTTTTCAAAGAAATGGAACAAATAATCCTAAAATTTGTATGGAACCAGAAGAGACCCCGAATAGCCAGAGGAATACTGAAAAAGAAAAGCAAAGCTGGCGGCATCACAATTCCGGACTTCCAGCTCTATTACAAAGCTGTCATCATCAAGACAGTATGGTACTGGCACAAAAACAGACGCATAGATCAATGGAACAGAATCGAGAGCCCAGAAATGGACCCTCAACTCTATGGTCAACTTATTTTTGACAAAGCAGGAAAGAATGTCCAATGGCAAAAAGACAGTCTCTTCAACAAATGGTGTTGGGAAAATTGGACAGCCACATGCAGAAGAATGAAACTGGACCATTTCCTTACACCACACACAAGAATAGACTCCAAATGGTTGAAAGACCTAAACGTGAGACAGGAGTCCATCCAAATCCTAAAGGAGAACACAGGTAGCAACCTTTTCGACCTTAGCCGCAGCAACTTCTTCCTAGAAACATCGCCAAAGGCACGGGAAGCCAGGGCAAAAATGAACTATTGGGATTTCATCAAGATAAAAAGCTTTTGCACAGCAAAAGAAACAGTCCACAAAACCAAAAGACAACCGACAGAATGGGAGAAAATATTTGCAAACGACATATCAGATAAAGGGCTAGTATCCAAAATCTATAAAGAACTTATCAAACTCAACACCCAAAGAACAAATAATCCAATCAAGAAATGGGCAGAAGACATGAACAGACATTTCTCCAAAGAAGACATCCAAATGGCCAACAGGCACATGAAAAAGTGCTCAACATCGCTCGGCATCAGGGAAATCCAAATCAAAACCTCAATGAGATACCACCTCACACCCGTCAGAATGGCTAAAATTAACAAGTCAGGGAACGACAGATGTTGGCGGGGATGTGGAGAAAGGGGAACCCTCCTACACTGTTGGTGGGAATGCAAGCTGGTGCAACCCCTCTGGAAAACAGTATGGAGGTTCCTCAAACAGTTGAAATTAGAGCTACCGTTCGATCCAGCAATTGCACTACTGGGTATTTACCACAAAGATACAAATGTAGGGACCCGAAGGGGTACGTGTACCCCAATGTTTATAGCAGCAATGTCCACAATAGCCAAACTGTGGAAAGAGCCAAGATGCCCATCGACAGATGAATGGATAAAGAAGAGGTGGTATATATACACAATGGAATATTATGCAGCCATCAAAAGGAATGAGATCTTGCCATTTGCAACGACGTGGATGGAACTGGAGGGTGTTATGCTGAGTGAAATAAGTCAATCAGAGAAAGACATGTATCACATGACCTCACTGATATGAGGAATTCTTAATCTCAGGAAACAAACTGAGTGTTACTGGAGTGGTTGGGGGTGGGAGGGATGGGATGGCTGGGTGATAGACATTGGGGAGGGTATGTGCTACGGTGAGCGCTGTGAATTGTGCAAGACTGTTGAATCACAGATCTGTACTTCTGAAACAAATAACGCAACATATTTTAAGAAAAAAGGAAAAGAAGAAGATAACAGGAGAGGAAGAAAAGGGGAGTATGTCAGAGGGGGAGACGAACCATGAGAGATGATGGACTCTGAAAAACTGAGGGTTCTAGAGGGTAGGGGGGTGGGGGGATGGGTTAGCCTGGTGATGGGTATTGAGGAGGGCACGTTTTGCATGGTGCACTGGGTGTTATGAACAAACAATGAATCATGGAACACTGTATCAAAAACTAATGATGTAATATATGGTGATTAACATAACAATAAAAAAATTAAAAAAAAAAGAAAGAAAACTTTATAGATTAATTTGAAAATAAATATTCTGAAAGAAAGAAGACAGACTCAAGAAAGGACATACTGTCTGATTCCACTTATATAAAATTCTGGAAAATGCAACCTAAACTATAATGAAAGAACAGATGAGTAATCCTGTGGATATGGAGGAAAGGCCTGGGGAGGATCAAGAGAGTGGTATTACAAAGGGGCAAAAGGGAACTTTTGTGTGTGATAGATGTGTTCCCTATCTTGATTGTGGTAATGCTTTCAGGATGTATACTTACGACAAAACTTATTAAATTTTACACTTCCAATATGCACAATTTTTGTATTATGCCACAACAAACTTACTAAACTTTTTAATAAAAGAAATAACCAATTTCAAACAAATCAAGATGCTGCCTGAAAACAAAACTATCTTCATATTTATATGCACAATATTTTTTTATCCAAATGCCTTTCAAGCTACGTAAAGGGAAAGAGCTCCATTATATAATGTTTTGTTACCCAGCATTCACTTTGCTTCAAGAGAAATATTATTTTTTGTGGATATATAACTTTCATTTGCTTGATTCAAATAAAACTATGCTTTTTATTTAATATTTTCTATTTTCAAACCCAGATTCACAGAGAATGAGTTTATTTAGTATAAATTCCTTATATATAATCAATGATGAATTATATCACAAATACATGATTCAATTATAGAAGTATATAAAACTTATACCTAAGATGATTGAATAGATAACACATCCATACCACAGTATGTTAGTGAATACTACTTAAATATAGATTAAATACCATGGTTACATGAATTGTGTGATCTCTCATGAAACTTCATGATTTTGAGGGGTATACTACTCTTTTTTAAAAGCAGATTATGACATTTTATTCCCATCTCATGGATTACTAGTATCCCCCAATACTGGCCTAGAAAGATGGATCTGCTGGAAATTTCCATTACAAGTCCAACATCTGTTTGTATTGCCAGGTGTTTTCCTATTACTTTCTGAGTCAGCTAATCTTTGGAGGAACAAAACTCCCATTTCCCCACATTCAGCCCTGGCTACTATTCCAGCTTCCTTAGAATCCATGCATTTGCTTATAACCCTTCTAGGGGCTTTAGAACTTATTTCTTGATAAAGTCCTTGAGATCAGCGGTTTTCATGATTGGCTAATTATCACCTACATATATTTTAATTCAGTAGGTCCCAAGTTAAGCCCAAATGCCAGGTTAAGGCTTTTCACATATGATCTTAAGACAAGTCATTCTAATTTGATAACCAATGAAACAAATGTTTCCATTAGTAAAGGAAAATGTGATAGAGCATTGCATATATATAATATATATATATTTCATGTGGAATTCCAAATATATATATATATATATGTATATATATATATATATATATATATATATATATATA
>NW_027397102.1:13149857-13331418 GCF_003265705.2 Callorhinus ursinus | reverse complement strand
CCTTTATTCCTACTCTGTGGGGAAAAAAGAAGACTGGTAACACCATGGCTGCTTAGTAGTTGACTTATTCCTACTGAGGTAGACTAAAGTATCCAGAGGCTGAAGAAGACAAACCCTCAGCCACCTTCTACTCAGAAAATTTCCGAGTTAATTAACAAAAACTGTTCTGGAAGTTAATAGGCTTGAATTATGTAAATAACTGTGGCTCTGTGAACTCATTAGCTGATCTTTCACTTAATTCCCCCACCAGGAACAGATCATTTATTCTAAACCATTGAGTTATAAATAAATGAACATCCAAAGGCACCTTTTAAAATGCCTGGTGAATATGCAAACTAAACACTTTAAATCACAGATGTAGGAACCAATTATTTCAAAACTCAGATGTCTCAAAAACTGACAGGGTCTCAAAACACAAGGAACTGGCAGGTGTATTGCAATAGATCTAATTCTGCCCAATTTCTCAAAATTTAGTAAAGCTCTATATTATTCAATTCCCATTTCAATTAATCCCTCTACCAAAGAAGCTGGCAATCAGTAGTTTCCTTCCTTAATATTTCATTTGGTGTTTTGGGAAAGTACAGAAGATATTGAGAGCAATTTAGAGCAAAGGAGACAAACCCTACCAGCTGTCTTCTTTTTCCTTTCTTCATAGATGAAAGTAAATATTGCTTCCTCTGTATTGTCAAAACAGCAATTCATCTGTTTATTGTAGAGTGAAAAAAAAGGCAGGAGAGCCCATTCTTTTTTTTTAAGATTTTATTTATTTATTTGAGAGAGAATGAGAGAGAGCACGAGAGGGAAGAGGGTCAGAGGGAGAAGCAGACTCCCTGCCGAGCAGGGAGCCCGATGTGGGACTCGATCCCGGGACTCCAGGATCATGACCTGAGCCGAAGGCAGTCGCTTAACCGACTGAGCCACCCAGGTGCCCAGGAGAGCCCATTCTTAAGATATTTACATGAAGGACAAGAGTAAAGTCTTATTCTCCTCCTTAAATTTGTTAAATGACTATTCCAGATGGCAGCGATATTTTAGAAGTAATATGATTGATTCTTATTGGTGTCAACTTAGTGTGGAAAAGAGTTTTACTCTCAAAATGATTAATTGAAATTTTATTTAAATAAAGATACAATTTATACAAATAACTGACATAAGGTTTCTCTCTACTGGTCATAATGGTCAGATGTCCATAACTATCAGCACCCATTCTAACTTATACACAAATACAAATGAGAAAGGGAAAAAAAATGGGGATTAGACAATACAGTATTGATGAACAAGATTTATGTGTCTACAGATGGTGACTACACTTATTGTGGTGAGCATTGAGTAATGCACAGCATGGTTGAATCATTATGTTGTATACCTGAAACCAATATAACATTGTATGTTAACTATATTTTAAAAAGAAAATCATAAGAAAGAAAAAACAAAAAACGAACATGTTACAATCCATCCAGAAGTGTGTCATTTATGACATATTTTTGGAGATAACTGTAAGAGTGTCCATCATTCATCTAGAAGCATTGATAGTAAGAAGATAAAATCATATTTATCATGGTGGTGCCTGGCTGGCTCAGTCGGTAGAACATGTGACTCAGTCTCGGGGTTGTGAGTTTGAGGCCCATGTTGGGTGTAGAGCTTACTTAAAAATAAAAATAAAATAGTAAAAAAAATCATATTTATCATGCAACATGGGTATCCTAGGAAATACTGTGGTTATCACATTGCTTCAGATGTTCTATTAAATTATATCAATGTCTTTTTGATTCAAGCGTGTATATTATAATATATATGGATTGAATTGCATATGTCAGCATATATTTAGTGAGTTTTACTATAATTTTTCAGTAGAATTTTATCTCATTCCACTAGGGAGCAGCAAACATCATTTTTGAAATAAATATTCTTTAGTTAGGCACTAAAAAAAGTTCAAATATATTGATTATAATTTGAAAACATTTTACATTGATTTTAATTACTAAACTATAATTATTAAATATGAATGAGACAAATACATAAATATATATAATGAGGAATTCCACATGTATGCATGCAAATATTAAATATGTATGTTAATATACATATTAATAAAAATGTATAAATACATATTTAGAAATACATTTTCTGACATGATGACCTAGAAAGCACAGTTTCAACAGTGCTGTGTGGTTGGAACAACACATTGGATGACCATAATGTTATGCAAGGCCTAGATCACAATACTCCCATAAACTAGATTATAAATCACTCTATTATTTGCATAAGTTCATAAAGAGTAGATATGCTATTGTATAAACCAAAATCAATGGGAAAAAACGAGTTAAGATGTGTTTTGTTGTTTGATCTGAGCAGGTAAGTGATTACATATATAAAGAGATGGATTGGGGTGCCTGCGTGGCTCAACTAGTTGAGCATCCAACCCTTGGTTTCCACTCAGGTCATGATCTTAGGGTCTCGAGATCAAGCCCCAGGGCAGGCTATTTGCTCAGTGGGGAGTCTGCTTGGGATTCTTTCTCTACTTCTCTCTCTGCCCCTCCCCCCTCTCTAAAAATAAATAAATAAATCTTTAAACAAAAGAGAAGTGTTATTGGCACCCACAATAAAACAAGGAAGACTACCACTATTGCTTGGGATTTTGACTAAAGGAATCCAAAATAATATTTTTGGAAGTCTTTTATTTAGTAATCATTCTTATTTTGACTGATAACACACTATGGTCCTAAATAAAGATTAAAAAAATGTGATAATGTCTGATATTATCACTCTAAACTAAGGGAAACAGAAACAACAAAGTGTAAGGGAAACATGCACTTAATTTCTTTATTGTTAAGGAATATAAATGTATTACATATGTATTTTCCATTACAAACATTGTCATAGGAGTGATATCAGCAATATGGTAGAATAAGAAATACCAGTCCATGTTCTCTGGCAAACAGATTTAATAATAATACGAGGATATAAATAACTTTATGAGAACTCCAGGAGTCAGGAAATTTCAGTAATCCAGGGTAGTACAAAGCAAAGAACATCTGCACTGAATTGGGTAAGAAGAACAATTTCACTTTATCTGCATCAGTTCCTCCTGCAAGCCAGCCCAGCTCAGTATCAGGGAATAAAATCCTGGTCCATCACTTCTCCTTTGGAAAAAAGGCAAGGAGTGTAGCATGCCTCCAATGTTCTGACTTTTCAGAGATATGCCAAAGGAAGTAGTTTGTATCTCACTTCACCCAGAATGCTGACAGAAGAGCAGTCTGGATGCTTGGGGGTCAATGAGATCAAGAAAATCAGCAGGTGGCTTGCTATAATCAGCATGACTTAGTGTGACTGGGAGAAGGTGCATGACTTAAGATTTCTTTCTCAGGAGGGAGGAAGAGGAGTGGAGTGTGTGTCTGCTGTTCTGACTCTTCAAAAGGCTGACTGGGAGATTAGTTCCTGCCTTGCTTCATTTGGAACACTGACCGAACCAGTACAGTTTGGCTGCCTGGAGGCTGCTGAAATAAAAAGTGACCACTGGGTGGGGAGGAGTTTGGTGTGGTCAACACAGATCGATGTGATTGGGAAAAGGCATAAAGCCCAAGGCTTCAAGGAGAGAAGCATGAGTCTGCAATTTTGGTTTTTTTAAGGGCTGTACAAGAGACTGATATCTTGCCAGACTCAGAACACTGACAGGGACTGGCATACTCTGGATGCCTGGTGGCCACTGAAAGTAAGAGAGAGCGGGGCAGCTTACTATTGTAAAGCTAAAAACTTAAGAGTATTAGAGACAGACACTGGAGGGAGCAAGAGATTGAAAATTCCTGGGGAAAAAAAAAAAGGCATTCAGTCTCTCCAGTTGATAAGTTGTATGCATGGGCCCAGATAATTCATTCCCCCTTGAAAAAATTTTCGGAGGTCCCCAGAATCTCTAGCCAGGTTGATTGGATATGGTCTTCCCTTATTTAAAGTCAGTCTACGGGCGCCTGGGTGGCGCAGATGGTTAAGCGTCTGCCTTTGGCTCAGGTCATGATCCCAGGGTCCTGGGATTGAGCCCGGCGTCAGGCTCCCTGCTTGGCGGGAAACCTGCTTCTCCCTCTCCCTCTGCCTCTCCCCTGCTCATAATCTCTCTCTCTGTATCTCTTTGTCTCAAATGAATAAATAAAATCTTTAATAAAATAAAAAAAAATAAAGTCAGTCTATGAAGACTTGGAAACATGGTTATTTTTTCAAATGAGCAGATGTCAACACAAAATTATGAGATACATTGAGAAACAGGGAAAGATGACCAAATCAAAGGAACAAAATAAATAACTGACCATAATAAAACAAAGGTATATGAATTACCAGAAAAAGAATTCAAAATAAACACTATAAAGATCAATGAGCTCAAGAAAATGATGCTAAGCAAAATGATAGCATAGAAAAAAAGAGATAGAAAATATTAAAAATAACCAAACAAAAATTTTGGAGTTAAAGAATACAACTGAACTGAAAACTCACTAAAGGGGTTCAAAAGCAGACTTCATCAAGCAAAAAGAATAATCAATGAACTCAATATGGGTCACTAGAAATTATCCTATCAGAGAAACAAAAAGAATAAAGAATAAGAAAGAGGGAAAAAAGCCTGAGATTTATGGAACATCATAAACAAAGCAATAAATATATTGTGGGAGTCTCAGAGGGAGAAGAAATAGAGAAAGAATCAGAAAACTTATTTAAAGAAATAATGGCTAAAACTTCCAAAGTCTGAGGAAGAAAATGGACATATGGATACAAGAAGCCCAAAACACTCAAATACCATAAACCCAAAAAAATGCACAAGACAAATTACATTAAAATTATCAAAAGTTAAACACAAAGAGAATTTTAAAGGCAGCAAGAAAAAAGTGATTTGCCACATACAAGGACACTACCATAAGTGTATCACTGGTTTTCTCTGTAGAAATCTTATAGTCCAGAAAGGAGTGAGATCATATATTCAAAGTAATGAAAGAAGAGGAAAAAACACCTAGTAACTAAGAATAACATATCCAGCAAAATTATTCTTCCAAAACAAACGAGAAATAAATACTTTCCCAAATAAACACTGAGGTAGTTCATTGAAAAAAGACTTTCCTTAGAAAGTATTAAAGGGAGTCTTTCAAGTTGAAACAAAAGAATGCTAAGAAGCAACTTGAAAGCATACAAAATATAAAGAAATCTTACTAGTAAAAATAAGTATAGAGACAAATACAGAATACTGTAACTGTGCTGCAAAAATCACTTTTAACACTAATGTAGAAGTCGAAAGGCAAAAAGATAACTAACTATAAAAATATGTGAATAAATACATAATATAAAAGATGCAATTTGTGTCATCAATAATATGAAGTATGAGAGGAGGAGAAATGTGTCAAGTTGCTGTATTCAATTTATCAACTTAAAATAGATTGTTATAGGGCGCCTGGGTGGCTCAGATGGTTGGGCGTCTGCCTTCGGCTCAGGTCATGATCCCAGGGTCCTGGGATCGGGTCCCGCATCGGGCTCCCTGCTCCTTGGGAGCCTGCTTCTCCCTCTGCTTCTCCCTCTCTCTCTCTCTCCCTCTCTCTCTCTCCTCCTCTGTCTCTCATGAATAAATAAATAAAATCTTTTAAAAAAATAGATTGTTATAATTATAAGACGTTTTATATAAGCCCCATGGCAACCACAAAAATAATCTATTGAAGATACATAAGAGAAAATAAGAAAGGTATCAAAACATGCCACTACAAAAGAAATCAACATCATACAAAAGACAACAAGAGAAAAAAAGTTAAAAAAAAGCTATGGCAAGCAGAAAACAATGAACACATTTGCAATAGTAACTCTTTCCCCAACAATAATTATTTAAATGAAAGTGGATTAAACTCTAATCAAAAGATGTAGAGTGGCTGAATGGGAACAAATAAAAGAGGACCCAAATATATGTCGTCTGAAAGAGACTTTAGATCTAAGTCATAGGCTGAAAGTGAAGGGATGAAAAAAGATTCCATGTAAATGGCAACCAAAGGAGAACAGGAGTGACTAGAATTATGAGACAAAACAGACTAAGTAAAACAACAACAACAACAACAAAAACTGTCAAGAGGAAAAAAAGGACATTATATAATGCTAAAAGGGTCGTCAAAAATATATAACAATTACAAAAAAAAGGACTATATAACAATTACAAAACAGAATATATGACAACTACATATACATATATCTATATCATCTATCATCTATCTATATCTATCTATCTATCTATCTATCTATCTATCTATCTATCTATCTACCATCTATCTACCATCTATCATTCAACATGAAACCACACAAATATATGAAGCAAATAGTGACAGAATTGAAGTAAAAAATACTCAGAAACATAGAAAAAGAGTAGGAATTTCAATAATAGATAGAACATCCAGGCAGAAGGATGTTAAGGACCAAGAGAGGACTTGTACAATACTACAGATCCAATGGATTTAATGGACATACATAGAATTCCGTCCAACAGCAACAAAATACACATTATTCTAAGTGTTAATGGAATGTTATCCAAGATAAAGTGTATGTTAGGTCACAAAAAAAGCCTTAACATATTTAGGAAGATAGAAATCATGCCAAGTATATTTTTCAACCATAATGGAATAAAACTAGATTAAATAACAGAAGGAAAACTGGAATTTTTTTTAATATGGAATTCAGACAACACACTCTTGGACAGCCAATGGGTCAAAAAAAATCAAAAGGCAGGGCGCCTGGGTGGCTCAGTTGGTTAAGCGACTGCCTTCAGCTCAGGTCATGATCCTGGAGTCCCTGGATCGAGTCCCTGGATCGAGTCCCGCATCGGGCTCTCTGCTTAGCGGGGAGTCTGCTTCTCCCTCTGACCCTCTTCCCTCTCATGCTCCTATCTCTCATTCTCTCTCTCTCTCAAATAAATAAATAAAATCTTTAAAAAATATCAAAAGGCAAATTAGAAACTGTCTTTAGGCAAACAAAAATGAAATCACAACATACCAAAACTTACACAATCAAGCAAAAGAAGTAGTAAAACAAAATTTTATAAAGATGATTCTCTACATTAAAAAAAAAAGGAAAGAGGGATGCCTGAGTGTTTTAGTCAGTTAAACGGCTGACTTCATCTTGAGGCATGATCCCAGGGTCCTGGAATCGAGTCCCATGTTGGGCTCCTTGCTCAGCAGGGAGCCTATTTCTCCCTCTTCTGGCTGCCCCCCCCCCTGCTTGTGTGCTTTCTCTCTCACACACAAATAAATAAATTTTTAAAATCTTAAAAAAAAGAGGAAAGATCTCAAATAAACAACCTAACTTTACAACTAAAGGAACTACAATTAAAAATAAAAAATAACTAAAATAATATGAACAAACTAAACCCAAAGTTAGCAGAGATAATGTAACAACTACTAGTAGAATAGAAATAAATGAAATAGAGGAAAAAATCAAATGAATTGAGTTTTTTTTTGAATAAATCAACAAAAATTACAAAAATTTAGCTGGATTAACTAAGACATAAAAAAGACTTAGAAGAGACAATGCAACTGATGCCACAACAATAAAAAAGATTATAAAAACTTCTATGAACAATTGAATATCAAAAATAGGTATTTCCTTGAGATAGTGATTTCATTACCTTTGGATAAATACTCACAAGTGGAATTGCTAGATCATATGATAGTTCTATTTTTAATTTTTAAAAGGAATTTCAATACTACTTTCCATAGTGGCTGCACCAATTTCCATTCTGACCAAGAGAACACCTTCTAAATAACACAACTTTTTCCTTTTCTCCACATTTTCACCAACATTTATTATTCCATATCATTTTTATAATAGCCATTCTGAGAGGTGCAAGATGATAGCCCATTGTGGTTTTTGCATTCCTTGATGATTAGTGATTTAGAACACTTTTTTATGCACCTATTGTCACTCTGGGTGTCTTCTTTGGGAAAAAAAATAAATCTATTCAGGTCCTCTGACCATTTTTTTAAATTTGTTTTTTTATTTAAATGCAATGAGCCAAGGTAGAGTACATCATTAGTTTTGGATATAGTGTTCAATGATTCATTAGGGCAGTATAACACCCAGTGCCCATCACATCACGTGCCCTCATTAATGCCTGACACCAGTTACCCCATCCCCCACCCACTTGTCTTTCTACAACCTTCACGATGTTTCCCAGAGTCAAGATTTTCATATGGTTTGTCTCCCTCTCTGATTTCTTCCCAGTTTTTCCTGCCTTCCCTTATGGTCCTCTGCTCTATTTCTTATATTCACATAGGAGTGAAATCATAGGGTAATTGTCTTTCTCTGAATGACTTATTTCACTTAGCATAATGCCCTCCAGATCCAACCAAGTTGATGTAAATGGTGGGTATTCATCCTTTCTGGTGACTGAGTAATATTCCATTGTATATATAAACCACATCTTTATCCATTCATCTGTCAAAGGACATCTAGACTCCTTCCATGGTTGGGCCATTGTGGACATAGCTGCTATGAACATTGAGGTGCAGGTGCCTCATCGTTTCACTACATCTGTATCCTTGAGGTAAATACCCAGTAGTGAAATTGCTGGGTCATAGGGTAGCTCTATTTTTAATGTCCTGAAGAGCCTCCATACTGTTTTCCAGAGTGACTGTACCAGCTTGCATTCCCACCAACAATGTAGGAGGGTTCCACTTTCTCCACATCCTTGCCAACATTTGTTTTCCCAGTTTTGTTAATTTTAGCCATTCTGACTGGTATAAGGTGGTATCTCATTGTTTTGCTTTGTATTTCCCTGATGGCAAGGCATGTGGAGCATTTTTTCATGTGTCTTTGGCCATTTGTATGTCTTCTTTGGAGAACTGTCTGTTCATGTCTTCTGCCCATTTTTTGACTTGATTTTTTTTGGGGGGGGTGTTGAGTTTAAGAAGTTCTTTATAGATCTTGGATACCAGCCCTTTATCTGTAATGTCATTTGCAAATAACTTCTCCCATTCCATAGGTTGCCTTTTAGTTTTGTTGACTATATCTTTTGCCATGCAGAAGCATTTTACCTTGATGAAATACCAATAGTTAATTTTTGCTTTGGTTTTTCTTGACTTTAGAGATTTGTCTTGCAAGAAGTTGCTGTGGCCAAGGTCAAAGAGGTTATTGCCTGTGTTCTTCTCTAGGATTTTGATGGATTCCTGTATCACATTGAGGTCTTTTATCCATTTTGAGTTTATCTTTGTGTATGTTGTAAGAGAATGCTCCACCTTCATTCTTCTGCATGTGGCTGTCCAATTTCCCCAGCACCATTTTTTGAAGAGACTGCCTGTTTCCATTCAGTATTCTTTCCTGCTTTGTTGAAGATTAGTTGACCATAGATTTGAGGGTCCATTTCTGGGGTCTCTATTCTTTCCATTGATCTATGTGTCTGTTTTTGTGTGAATACCATGCTGTCTTGATGATCACAGCTTTGTAAGATATCTTAAAGTCAGGCATTGTGATGTCCCAGCTTTGGTTTTCTTTTTCAACATTCCCCTTGTGATTCAGGGACTTTTCTGGTTCCATACAAATTTTAGGACAGATTGTTCCAGCTCTGTGAAAAATGTTGATGCTATTTTGATAGGGATTGCATTGAATTTGTAGATTGCTCTGGGTAGCGTAGACATTTTAATGATATCTATTCTTCCAAACCATGAGCATGGAGTATTTTTCCATATCTTGTGTCTTTCTCAATTTCTTTCATAAGTGTTCTGTAGTTTCTAGAGTATAAATCCTTTACCTCTTTGATTAGGTTTATTCCTATGTATCTTATGGTTTTTGGTGTTATTATAAATGGGATTTATTCCTTAATTTCTCTTTCTTCAGTCACATTGTTAGTGTATAACAATGCCACTGATTTTTGTGCATTGATTTTGTATCCTGCCATGTTGCTGAATTGCTCTATGAGTTCTAGTAATTTGGGGGTGGAGTCTTTTGGGTTTTCCACATAAGGTATCATGTTATCTGCAAAGAGAGAGAGTTTGAGTTCTTCTTTGCCAATTTGAATGCCTTTTATTTCTTTTTGTTCTCTGTTGATGCTAGAACTTCTAGTCCTATGTTGAACAGTAGTGGTGAGAGTGGGTATCCCTGTCGTGTTCCTGACCTTAAGGAAAAAGCTCTCAGTTTTTCCCCATTGAGAATGATATTTGCTGTGGACTTTTCATAGATAGTTTTTATGATATTGAGGTATGTTCTTTCTGCCCCTATACTTTGAAGAGTTTTAATCAAGAAAGAATACTGTATTTTGTCGAATGCTTTCTCTGCATCAATTGAAAGGATCATATGGTTCTTTGCTCTCCTCTTATTAATATGTTCTATCACATTGATTGATTTTCAAATGTTGAACCACCCTTTCATCTCAGGAATAAATCCCACATGGTCTTGGGGAATAATCCTTGTAATGTACTGTTGGAGCCCATTGGCCATGATTTTGGTGTGCATTTTGACATCCATGTTCATGAGGAATATTGGTCTATAATTCTCCTTTTTTTAAAGATTTTATTTATTTATTTGACACAGAGAGAGAGTGTGTGCACACAAGCAGGGGTAGTGGGAGATGGAGAAGCAGGCTCCCTGTTGAGCTGGGAGCCCAATGCGGGGCTTGATCCCAGGACCCTAGGATCATGACCTGAGCCAAAGGCAGATGCCCAACCAACTGAGTCACCCAGTCACCCCGTGTAATTCTCCTTTTTGATGGGGTCTTTGTCTGGTTTTGGGATCAAGGTAATGCTTGCCTCATAGAATGAGTTTGGAAGATTTCCTTCCATTTCTTTTTTTTTGAAGCATCCTCAGTAGAATCATTATTATTTCTGCTTTAAATGTTTGGTAGAATTCCCCTTGGAAGCCATCTGGACCTGGTCTCTTGTTTTTTGGGAGTTATCTGATTACTGCTTCAATTTCCTTGCTGGTTGTCTGTTCAGATTGTCTATTTCTTCTTTGCAGTATTCCACAGGTTTTGGACCAATGTGTTTTCATTCTCCTTAGTTTTCATGAATTGTTTAAGTTCTTAATTTCCTGTTTGACCCATTCATTCTTTAGCAGGATGATATTTAACCTCAAAATGTTTGAGTTCTTCTAAATTTCTTCTTGTGATTGAGTTCCAGTTTCAGAGCATTGTGGTCTAAAAATATGAAGGAAATAATCTCAATCTTTTGGTATCAGTTGAGACCTGATTTGTGACTCATTATGTGGTCTATTCTGGAGAAACTTCCCTGTGCATTCAAGAACAAAGAGTATTCTGTTGTTTTAGGATGGAATGTTCTGTATATATCTGTGAAGTCCATCTGGTCCAATGTGTCATTCAAAGCTCTTTGTTCTTTGTTGATCTTCTTTGATGATCTGTCCATTGCTGTGAGTAGAGTGTTGAAGTTTCCTACTATTAATGTACTGTTATTGATATGTTTCTTTACGTTGGTTATTAATTGGTTTATATAATTGTCTGCTCCCACATTGGGGGCATAGATATTTACAATTGTTAGATACTCCTGGTGGATAGATCATTTAAGTATGATATAGTGTCCCTCTACATCTCTTACTACAGTGTTTGGTCTGAAATCTAATTTGTTTGATATGAGGATTGCTACCTCAGCTTTCTTTTGAGATCCATTAGTGTGGTTAATTTTTCTCCATCCCTTCACTTTCTTTTTTTTAAGATTTTATTTATTTATTTGAGACAGAGAGAATGAGAGAGAGAGAGCACATGAGAGGGGGGAGGGTCAGAGGGAGAAGCAGACTCCCCGCTGAGTGGGGCGCCCGATGCGGGACTCGATCCAGGGACTCCAGGATCATGACCTGAGCCGAAGGCAGTCGCTTAACCAACTGAGCCACCCAGGCACCCTCCATCCCTTCACTTTCAATCTGGAGGTTTCCTTAGGTTCAAAATTTGTCTCTTGTAGACAGCATATCCATGGGTCCTGCTTTTTCTGTCCAATCTGATACTCTGTTTTTTTTTTTTTAATTGGAGCATTCAGCCCATTTACATTTAGAGTAACTATAGAAAGATATGAATTTAGTGCCATTGTGTTACCTGTAAAGTCCCCTTTTCTGCAGATTTTCTCTTACTTTCTGTTCTGTTACTCTTGGAGCTCTCTTCTTTTGCAGTATCCCCCTTAATAGCTCTTGCAGGACTGACCACGGTGGTCACATATTCTTTCAGTTTCTGTCTGTCCTGGAAACTCTTTATTTCTCCTTCCATTCTGAATGAGAGCCTTGCTGGATAAAGTATTCTTGGTTGCATGTTCTTCTCATTTAATACCTCGAATATATCTTGCCAGCCCTTTCTGGCCTGCCAGGTTTCTGTGGATAGGTCTGATGTTATTCTGATGTTCCTCCCTCTGTACTCAAGAAATCTCTTCCCCCCAGTTGCTCTCAGGAGAGCTTCCTTGGCTCTAAGGTTTACAAGATTCACTATTATATGTCGGGGTGTTGATCTATTTTTATTGGATTTAGGAGGTCTCCTCTCTGCCTCTTGGACATGAATGCTTGTTTCCTTACCCAGATTAGGGAAGTTCTCAGCCATGGTTTGCTCAAATATATCTTCTAATCCCCCCCTCCACCCCCTCTTGGATCCCGATGATCCTGATATTATTTTCAATGTATCATTAAATTCCCTAAGTCTCTCTTCAAGTGCTGTAAGATTTTTTTCTCTCTTTTCTCCAATGCCCTTCCTTTACATCAGCCTGTCTTCTATTTCACTGACTCTCTCTTCTGCCTCATTTACCCAGCTGTTAGAGCATCCAATTAAGACTACATCTAATTCATAGCATTTTTAAGTTTGACTTGATTAGATCTCATTTCTGCCCTTAGAGATTCTATATTGTCACTAATGCTTTTTCAAGCCTAGCTATTGACTTCATGATTACTCTCCTGAGTTCTATATCTGACATCTTGCTTATATCCTCACCCATTAGTTCTTCAGCATAGGACATTGCCTCTGGTTCTTTTTTGTTGTAAGTTCCTCCTCCTAGTCATTCTGCCAAAGGATGGTTGAGTGAATATACAGAGTCCAAAATATCCACCACGACTCAAGCAAAATGCACCTTAGAAAAAATCCGAAGTGGTCAGAAGCTACCACAGATAAGCAAACAAAGCCAAGATGATCCAAAACAATAAAAAAAAAAGCGGGGGGGAGAGAAACTATAATCTCTCAGGGTGGACAAAACAGGGTGGTTTGCTTGTTCCTGATTGATTTTTAGTCTCTGTGTTAGAAAACACTATATCCCAAAATTGCAAAGAAATCAGAACTTATATATATATCAAGATAAAATTGAGTAGAGTGAAAAACAGACTAGTATGGAACATAAATCTATAGAATGCAGATGTGAAAAAAAAAAGTAAAAAGCTACTTAAAAACGTAAATTGGGAAATAAGAATCTGTTTGAAATGGGAACATGGTAAAAACAAAGAAACCAAAAAGAAATGTAAAATTTTGGCCTGAAGTATAAACAATTTGTGAGGGAACACCTGGTGCTCAATATATTTTTCCCTGGTGCTGAAGTTTTACAGTCCTGTGGGAAATAAGCTTGGAACTTATTGGAACTTGGAACAGGAAATTCACCTGTTCTTCTAGTCTGTCTTCTGGGGGAGGGGCCTGCTGCTTGGCTTCTCAGGCGTCTTTGCCTGGATGGAGTCACCCTTGTCAAGGGGTTGGCCTAATGTGAGCTGGTCGTATTTTTTTTAATGTTTTATTTATTTATTCATGAGAGGCAGAGGGAGAAGCAAGCTCCCTGCCTAGCAGGGAGCCCGATGCGGGGCTCGATCCCAGAACCCCGGGATCATGACCCGAGCCGAAGGCAGACGCTTAACCATCTGAGCCACCCAGGTGCCCTGAGCTGGTCGTATTTGAGGCTTTTGTTCCCTGGTGGCTTTCTGCACCTCTTTAGAGGGTCAGAGCAAATGCAGCCATGGGGGGATCTTTGGCCCAGAGCCGCCCTCCGGGTCAAACCGTCTCCACTTCTCTGCATACCAAACTCTACAGTCTCACGCTATTTGTGCCTGCTGCAATTCTCCCAGGAGGAGTGAGTGTGAGGGACCCACCAGCGTCTCTGTGCTTTGTGTCTTTGTGCCTGCCAGCAGCCATGGACTTGCACACACACCCTATTCTGCTGCTACCAGGTCAGAACTGGGTACCGCCTCACCGGACTTCCCAGGGCCACACCACCATGAGGGCTGTTGCCCAGTCATGGGCGCAGCTTCTGTGTGTGCTTGCTGCAACTCTCCTGGGGGAGTTCCAGGACCCACGAGTGTCTCTGTGCTTAGTGTCTTTGCAATTGTGAGTGGCTGGCCATGAGCTCACACGTGCACATTCTTCCACCACCACTTCCAGACCATGGCTGGGTGCCGTCCCAGTGTCCTTTCAGGGGACACACTGCCTTGAGAGCTGTTGTCCAGTCGTGGGTACGCCCTTTGTGTGTGCCAAACTGCCAAATCCTGCAGCTCGCACCCCCTGCTACCCTCCCAAGAGAAGTTCCAGTGACTAACCAGCGTCTCTGCACTTTGTGTCTTTGTGACTGTGAGCGGTTGTGTGCTCATTCCTGCACCCAGTTCTTCTGCTCCCAGGTCACTGCTGGGTGCTAGCACCCTTCCCCGGGTCGCTGCTACCCTGGGAGTCGTTGCCCAGTCATGAGCACAGCCCTTTCATATCTCACCAGTGATGTTAGACAGCCCGCCCCTTCTAGCATTTTTCAGGGTGCTCAGGCAAAGATCGGTCTCCCTACCAGTCTGGTTCATGGTTTATGGCAACCAGATTTGGGGGTCCCTTCTGGGCTCGCTGACCATAACAAGTTTCCTTGCTCCACTGCTTGGGCACTCTGTTGGGTCAGGCCCCCCATTCTTTCTGAGACCACAGTGATCCACCTAGACTTCTGCCCTATTCATTCCCTGTGTCCTTTTCAGAAAGGGATGTCTCTCACTGGAGCAGATTTCTAAGGGTCCTGATTTTGTACTCCGGTGTTATATCACTTTCCAGTTGCTGGGTTATGGAACAACTGGAGTTACGGAGTTATGGAGCAACTGGGTTATGGAACAACCTCCGTTTATCTTCTGATATTTCACCTGAAGATTCTAGATTCTGCACCTCTTACCTTGCAAAAAGTAGTCATTTTCCTGCTTGTAGAGATCCAGATATATTTTCTTACATCTCAGGTTGAATTCGTGTGTGTTCAGAATGGTTTGATAGATATCCAGTTAAATTCGAGGGACCAGATGAAACGAGGTCCCCTACTTGGCAGCCATCTTGCCAGTGACCATTTTTTTTTAAGTCAAATTGTTGTTTATTGGTTTTTTTATTAAGTTGTGTAAATTATATATTTTGCACATTAACCTCTTATTTAGATATAAAATTTGTAAATATTTTCTCTTATTTGGTAGACTGCTTTTTCATCTTGTTAATGGTTTTCTTTGCTGTTAAAAAATTTAGTTTAATGTAGTGCTACTTGTTTATTTTTGCTTTTGTTGCCTTTGCTTTTGGTGTCAAATTAAAATAAAATCATTGTCAAGACCAATGTCAATGAGCTTACTGCTTGCTTCCTTATAGGAGTTTTATGGTTTGGGGTCTTATTTTCAAGTTTTAGACCATTTTGAGTTGATTTTTGTATCTGCTATAAAATAGTAGTCCAGTTTCATTCCTGTAGCGTAAGCCTAGTGGTAATGAACTTCCTCAGCCTTTGTTCATCTGAGAATGTCTTAATTTTCCCTCATTTGTGATAGACAACTTAACCACATATAGATTTATTAGCTAAATTGTTTTCTTTTTCTTTTTCTTTTTTGGTAGAGATGAAATAGCATTGTGATTTGCACAGTATTATTTGAGAACACACAAATTTGTGGTTGGTTTGTTTCTCCTACTCTTTTTCTTTACTGAATAAATGACTTTATGACTAACTTTAGAGTGTATAAACACACACACACTATATCATGTAATATTCTTGCAGTGGTTTGGTATGTATGTTTCAACTATGGAATAAAAATTCACATTATCTCAAATCTTGCAAATAATTTACTTATAAGCTGCTGGTAACACATATCATGTAAATATTCTGAAGAAAAATATACAAATGTTTATCAAAACTATGTGGTGGTAAATATATTTATATAAATATAAACATGCCTTTTTATGCCTGTGATTTTCTGAAGTCCAAAATTTCTTTGGATGGTAGGCACCAAGATAATACTTTCTCTAAATAATTTAAATGAATTGCTCACCCAATTAAAATGTAGAGCTACACATTCTGTACTTCAAAATCACATTTCCTGCATAATTCTTATCCTTTTATGGATTAATTAAATTTGAGGATGGCTCTTATCACTCTGTTCATTGTAATAGCTATATATTCCATCAAATAACATGTTGGAATTTATAAAGTGATTTTACATTCATTGTTTTCTTTGATTATCTGAACTACCTTATAGAAGAGAAAAAAGATACACACACACACACACACACACACACAAAGATCATGAAACCCCAAAATTCTTCATATCCTATCTTAACCATTCTTTGATATTTTCCAAAATAACCCAGTTCTCAAGGGGTGTGAGTTGGAAGCAAACAAAGCTACTAACCAGTTACTGTGTTTAATACAATTTATTACAAGCTCTTTTTTTATGCCTGGCATAATATTAGAAATGTATAAATGGAAAGGAGATTTAAAAATTGTATAGTCAAACTTTCTTGTAGAATATTTCCTCTAAGAATTCAGTATTCATGGCACAGGCTTCTTTGATATAGAAAACCTGAGATAATGCTAGTAGATTAACAGCAGAAGCATAATGAAAAAAGGTAGTGATTTCTCTATGCATGATACCTTTAATCAATGATGTTTCTTTTTGTAATTGATTCATTTTAAGCCATTGGTAAAACTTTCTCATTTGGCATATGGTATATAGTTCAGCTGTAGCTCAAATGTTGTACAGCTGAAAATATTAGTACAAAGGTATGGCTTTTCAAATATGGTATTCAAGTTATACATGAATTTTTGGAATCTGCAGAATTTGATGAAAAATATTTGAGGTTAGAAGTTCTTTCAAGTGATGTCAGCAATACGGCAGCATATGACATTCTTCTTGTTTTCTAACCTTTAATCAACAAATTAGACATCCATATATGAACAAAGGTGTCTTTGTATTTGGGGATCTAGCACCTTACTCGAAGACACCTATGAGAAACCTTGCCCCTGGAATAACAGGCAAACTTTGTAAGGAATGACCAGCAATCCCTATACTGATGGATGAAAGATTACTCCAAACTTTGCTGTGAATGAAAGGAGAAGGCAAGGGGGTCAACACTCAGAGATGAAGACCATTTGCTCTTCTCTGCTCCTGCTTTTATTGGTCCTTCAGGATAATCATAAATCTTTATCACTGTTTCTCAAGCATGTGATGTGTGACAAGGGGTCTTACTGGAACTAAGAGGATCTGTTTACCAGAAAGCTAGGTTATGCTAATCTGCATGTTCTACATGTTCTACAAATTCTGCTAAATATAGCCTAAGGGACAATGCATACATCTCTTAGATCACAGGGTGGTTGTTTGAGCTAAGAAAGCTTCGGGGAAGGCAACTCCCTGGCAGCATTCCAACAGCAGAGTGGTCATGCAGGCATCTGCATTCCAAAGGCCTAAACCCTTCTCTGAAACCTTCCCTTGCCTCCAGCCTCCTTTGTGTTACGTTTTAGCAAACCAGGTATTATGGATTATTTCATGCTCTACATTAACCCCAACAAAACTTCTATATGGGCTGCACAATCAGTGAAGCCAGAAAAACTGCTTAAATCCTTTTTCCACTGTAGAGCAAGAATTACATGAATGTTGACACAGGCAGGCTCCCATATACAAGATAGAACTTGTAGAAATGCACTCTTCCTGAAGGGAGACTCCAGAAACCATTGGAGGAAAAAAAATCATATATATATATATGAATTTGTTCCTAGCAGAAGTGGTAAGAGAAACTTTTCTGGCACTCTTTCTTCCCCAAGGAAACATTGAGTAGGCTGATTTATCTGGTGGAGACAACCTCTCCCATGGGAAAAGTGGTGAGTGCCCAGCTGCTTCACTTAAGGAGATTATAGCTAGAGAAGCTTGGAGAAGGCCTTTTTGCATTGAGATAACAGGGTAAGAGATTAGCTTAATGGACTTGTATGTTCAAGCATTCCCCAGGTTTGGGAAGTTCCCAGCTATTATTTATTTAAATAAACTCTGTCCCTTTTTCCCTTTTTTCTTCTTATGAATACTCAATTATTCTAATATCTGTTTTTTTATGGAATTATGTAGGTCACATATGCTTGTTTTTCTCTTTTTTTAAAAAATCTTTGATATTTCCTTTTTTTGTGTTATTTCAAAATTCCTATCTTCTGAGTTATCTTTTATTTCTTTCATGTGGTCTGTTCTGTTATATATATTCTCTATTGCATTTTTTATCTCATTCACTGAATTCTTCAGCTAGAAAATTTCTGTCGGTTCTTTTTTATAATTTCAATGTCTTTGTTAAAAATGTATATTATTCATATATTTTATTCCTGATTTCATTGAATTGCCTTTCTGAGTTTTCTTGTAACTCATTACGTTTTTTCATGGCAGCCCTTTTGAATTCTTTATCAGTTAGATTTCAATTTTCCATGCATTTGAGTTTGGTTGGTGGATAATTATCATTTTATTTGTGTGATGCTATATTACCTTGATTTTTCAGGTAAATAAATAAATAAAAATATTTATTTGCTTGTGAATTTGAAGTTGCAGACACTTCATTAAATCTTTGTTCTTTGCCTTCAGATAGGTGTTATGTTCTATGGTATTGTTATCATATATTCTTTTCTCCCTGTCTTTGTGAAAATGTATCTGTTGCACTCTTGTCTCTTCTTGCTCCCTTTTTTGTGAGTAAATCTTTAAATTTGTATTTCTGTTTTTTTTTCAATTTACTCAGTTGGCTTTGGAAACCTCTTTTGTTTTCCAGAAGGTGATGCTATAGCTGAAGTTTGTAATTTATTGCTTATCTACCTTCCTTGACCCGTTTTCTTAGTGCTCTCCCTTATCACTGGAGTTCATTCTCTTGGGCCCATTTGGGGACTGGTACAAAGACCTGCCACCAGATTAGTGAGAGTGATGGGTTCAGCACTCAGTATATTGAGAGCTCCCATGGACCCTGTAGGGAAATCTGCAGTGGTGACACTCCAAGAAGCTCCTGGGTGGACTTTTTTCTGAGCACAATCCCTTAAATACTATTTGAAATTCTTATCCACCTCTTTCCCAATACAATCCTTCCTCTATATTGTAGAGCTCCTACTTTAGTACTCCAAGTGCTGGTGTAAGTCCCGTAATAACCACAAAATAAAACCCTAGTATAGATCTACACAATACAAAGAAAGTTGATAGAGAACACAACACCATGGAAAATAAACTACTTGCAAAGGTAGGGAGAAACAGAGGGAAAAAGAAACAATAGAATTCCAAAACAATCAAAATGCACTTAATAAGGTAGCATTGATGTTCTTACATATCAGTAATCACTCAATATAAACAGATTAAATTCATTAATTAAAAAGCACAAAGTGGCTGAGTGGATTAGAAAAAGACAATCCAACTGTATGTTGTCTAGAAGAGACTCACTTCACCTTTAAAAATACACACAGACTCAAAGTGAAGGGTGCAAAAATATATCCCATGCAAATGGAAAACACAGGAAAGGAGGATAGCTATACTTGTGTCAGCCAAAATAGACTTTAAGCCAAAGATTGTAATAAGATATGAAGAAAGTAATTATATAATGATAAAGGTATCAATTCAATAAGAGGGTATAATAATTGTAAATATTTATGCAACCAAAAAAGGAACACTTGACTATATAAAGCAAATGTTAACAGACCTAAAGGGAGAAATAGTAATACAATAATAGTAAATACTTTAATAGCCCAATTTCAACAATAGATAGAACATCCAGGTAGAAAATCAGTAAGGAAACACTGGACTTAAACTACATGTTCAACCAGAGGGACCTAAAAGATATATACAGAACAATCACTCAACAGAAGCAGAATACACATTCTTCTCAAGTGCACATGGGACATTCTCCAGAATAGATCATATTATAGGCTTCAAAACAACCCTTAATAAATTTAAGAATATTGAAATAATATCAAGCATCTTTTCCAATCACAGTGGTATGAAGCTGGAAATCAATTACAAGAAACTGGAAAATTTCTGATGATGTAAAAATAAACAACATGCTGCTAAACAACCAATGGGTCAAAGAAAAAAATGAAAAAGAAATTTAAAAAATATATTGAGAAAAAGGGAACTAGAAATACAACATGATGATAATTAGGGGAAGAAATAAAAGCAATTATAAAGGGGGAAGTTCATAACATTAAAGGCCTATGTCAAGAAAAAAGAAAGATCTCAAACAACTAAGCTTTGCATCTCAAGAAACTAGAAAAAGAAAAAAAGAACTAAGCCCAAAGCTTGTAAAAAAAATAAAAAAGATCAAACTAGAAGTAAGTGAAACAGAAACTAAAAAAGACTATATGAGAATGAGAAAGATGGGAGCAGAGTAAGAGGATCCTAGGATATTCTGGTCTCAGGAACATAACTAGAAAATTGTCAAATCACCACAAATTCCCCAGAAATTGATTTGAGGACTGATAGAACAAGCTACACAACTAAAGGGAAAGAAGAGGTCACATTGAAGAAAGTAGGAAATACAAAGACATAATTTAGGGGAGAAATGATCACTGGTGCTGCAGAGGGGAGAGAGCCATAGTCACAGAGAAGGGTGAGACAGAGGAACACACAGGGAAAGGCACAAGGAGAATGTTTCCCCAAAGCCATTGTCTTAGAAAGGACAGGAGTAAATTTTGAGTTCTTACAACCACTGGGGCTTAAAGCCCAGAGTTTTAAAGGTGAGTGGGCTTGACTGGGATAGAGCCTGGAAGGCACTGTGTTGACACCGGACAGAAGCCAGGCAAACAACTTGGGGGCACACAGCTTGTTCTGTCAGAACTTTTAAACTCAACACCCAAAACCAAATACTCCAATTATAAAATGGGAAGAAGATGTGAATATACATTTTTCCAAAGAAGACCTACAGATAGCCAACAGACCCATGAAAATGTGCTCAACATCACTGATCATCAGGGAAATTCAAATCAAACTACAATGAGATATCACCTCACACCTGTCAGAATGCCTATAATCAACAACACAAGAAACAACAGTTATTGGCAAGGATGTGGAGGAAGGGGGACCCTCTTGCATTGTTTGTAGGAATGTAAATTGGTGCACTGTTTGTGGGAATGTAAACTGGTGCAGCTACTCTGAAAAACAGTATGGAGGTTCCTCAAAAAGTTAAAAATAGAACTACCCTATGATCAAGCTATTGCATTAATATGTATTTACCCAAAGAATGCAGAAATAGTAATTCAACAGGTTACATGTACCTTGATTTTCTTTTTAGCATCATTATCTACAATAGTTAAATTATGGAAACAACCCAAGTGTCCATCAACCGATTAATGGATAAAGAAAAGATGGTATATATACATATAATAGAATATTCCTCAGCCATAAAAATGAAATATTGTCATTTGCAAGGGCATGGATGGCCCTAGAGAGTATTATGCTTAGCAAAGAAGTCTATCAGAGAAAGACAAATACCATATGATTTCACTCATATTGGAATTTAAGAAACAAAACAAATGAGGAAAGGGAAATAAAAAGGAGAGAGAATCAAACTGAGAAAGAGGCTCTTAACTATAGAGAACAAACTGATGGTTATCAGAAGGGAGGTAGGTGGGGGGATGGGTTAAATAGGTGATGGGGATGAAGGAGTGCACCTGTTGTGATGAGTACTGGGTATTGTATGGAAGTGTTGAATCACTATATTGTACATCTCAAACTGTATGTATGTATGTAGGTATGTATGTATTACACTGTATGAAAACTAAGAGGAATTTACATAAAAAATTAAAAGAAAAGATGTAAAATAAACAGACTATAAGATTACTGAAACTAACATCTTTTTTTTTAAAGATTTTATTTATTTATTTGACAGAGAGAGAGACAGAGAGAGAGGCAACACAAGCAGGGGAAGTGGGAGAGGGAGAAGCAGTCTTCCTTCTGAAGAGGGAGCCTGATATGGGGCTCGATCCCAGGACCCTGGGACCGTGACCTGATCCAAAGGCAGACACTTAATGACTGAGTCACCCAGGCACCCCATAACATCTATTGTTTTTTAAGTTAAACCAGACAAACATTTTGCTAAACTTACCAAGAAAAAAAGAGATAGGACACATATAAAAAAAATTAGGAATGAAAGAGGAGATATTACAACTACAAATACAAAGAATCATGAGATACTATGAAAAATTTACACCAGCACACTGGACAGACTAGAAGAAATAAATGAATTCCTAGAAACATATAACTTATGATGAATGAATCATGAAGAAATAGAAAACCTGAACAAGTTACTACTGAGGAGATTAAATCTATAATCAAAAACCTTCCAACAGGGACACCTTAGTGAAACAAAAATCATATCATCCCAATAGATGCAGATAATTCATTTGATAAAATTCAACTTCCATTTGCAATAAAAACTCTCAATAAACTCAGTATGGAGGGAATGTACTGTAAAATAAAAAGGCCATATATGACAAGTCCATGGATAACATCATACTCTGTAATGAAAAGCTGAAAGATTTCCTGTAAGAGCAAAAGCAAGAAAAGGATGCCCACTCTCATCATTTTTATTCAACGTAGTACTAGAATTCTTAGCCACAATAAGTAGCCAAAAAATAAAAAATAGAAGGCATATAAATTGGAAAGAAAGATGTAACATTGTATCTATTTACAGATGATATAATGTTATCTAGGGAAAATACTAAAGACTCCACCAAAAATGTTAGAACTAATTAATGAATTCAGTAAATTTTGAGAATACAAAATCTATTTTTAAGTTTTAATTTAAATTCCAGTTAGATAACGTATAGTGTCATAATAGTTTCAAGTGTACAATTTACTGATTCAACACTTCCATACAACACCTGGTGCCCAGCACAACAGGAGCACTCCTTCATCCCCAACACCTCTTTAACTGACCCTCCCACCCTCCCCTCTGGTAACCATCAGTTTGTTCTCTATAGTTAAGAGTGTGTTTCTTGGTTTCCCTCTCCCTTGTTTTTTTTTTTTTCTTTGCTCATTTGTTTTGTTTCTTAAGGTCCACATATGAGTGAAATCATGTGGTATTTGTCTTTCTTTGACTGACTTATTTTGCTTAACATAACACTCTAGCTCTACCCACATTGTTGCAAATGACAAGATTTCATTCTTTTTTATGGCTAATATTCCATTACATATATACCACTTCTCCTTTATCCATTCATCATTTGATGAACATCAGAATTCAAAATCTATATACAAAAAACATCTGTGTCTCCATACACTAACAACAAACTACCAGAAAGATCCCATTTACAATAACACCAGAAATAATAAAAAACCTAGGAATAAATTTAAACAAAGATATCCCATACTCATTGATTGGAAAAATTAGTAAAATGATCATACTACCAAAAACAATTTATAGATTTAATGCAATCTTATAAAAATTCCAGTGGCATTTTTCATAGAAATAGAAAAATCAATCCTAAATTTTATATGGGACATTAAAGACTCTGAATAACCTAAACAATCTTGAGAAAGAAAAACAAAACTGGAAACATCACACTTCCTGGTTTTAAACTATATTACAGTCATGGTAATCAAATCAGAATGTTATCAGCATAAAAACCAGTAGATACATAGATCAATAGAACAAAAAAGGACTCAGAAATGAAACCCTGCATATATGTTCTATTTGTTTATATAAAGGAAGTCAAAAACTATAATTGGGAAAGGATAATCTCTTTAATAATTGGTGTTGGTAAACTGGAAAGCCATGTGCAATGGAATAAAATTGGATCCCTATATTACACCATACACAAAAATCAACTAAAAATGGCTGAAAGATTTGAATGTATGATCTGAAACCAGAAAACTCCTAGAAGAAAATATAGGGAGAAAAATTTTGACATCAGTTTTGGCAATGATTTTTTGGATTTGACACCAAAAATAAATGCAACACAAGCGAAAAAAAAACAAGTGGAATTACTTCAAACTAAAAGCTGTTCAGCAAAGGAAGCTATCAACAAACTGAAAAGGCTACCTATAAAATAGTAAAAAATAATAGAAAATATTTGCAAATCATTTTTCTGGTAAAGAATATACAAGATATAAAAACTCATATGATTCAATTGCAAAAACTCATTTAGATAAAAATGGGCAAAACTGAATAGAAATGTTTCCAAAGACATCCAAATGGCCAAAAGATACATGAAAAGATCTTTACTAATCATCATGGAAATGCACATCTAAAGCACAATGCGCTTATCACCTCACACCTATTAGTATGACCATCATCAAGAATACAGGAAATAAATGTTGGTGAAGATTTGGAGAAAATGGAACCCTGGTGCATTGCTGATGGGAATGCAAATTGGTGCAGCCACTAAAAAAAAAAAAGTATGTAGGTTTATTTAAAAAATTAAGAATAGGGCGCCTGGGTGGCTCAGTTGGTTAAGCGACTGCCTTCGGCTCAGGTCGTGATCCTGGAGTCCTGGGATCGAGTCCCACATCGGGCTCCCAGCTCAGCAGGGAGCCTGCTTCTTCCTCTGACCCTCTCCCCTCTCATGCTGTTTCTCTCTCTCTCTTTAATAAATAAATAAAAACCTTTTAAAAAAATTAAGAATAGAATTAATATATGATCTTGCAATCCCACCTCTGGGATTATAATCAAAGGAAATGAAAACAGGATATGGAAGAGATATCTGCACTCCCATGTTAATTGTAACATTATTTACAATAACCAAGATATGCAAATAGTCTGTGTTTATTAATAGATAATTTGCTGAGATAATATAATTTATATTTTAAATATGTGAGGTGATGTGTTAACTAGATGAGGGAAATCCGTTCATAGTATGCACGTGTATCATACATCACAATGTATGCTTTAAATATTTTACAGTTTTATTAGTCAATTAAGCCTCAATAAAGAAAAAAAATGACTGGGGTGCTTGGGTGGCTCAGTTGGTTAAGCACTAGACTCTTGATTTTGGTTCAGGTCATGATCTCAGTGTTATGAGATTGAGCCCTGTGTTTGGGCTCCACCCTGGGTGTGGAGCCAGCTTAAATTTCTCTCCTTCACCCTTTGCCCCTTTCCTCCTCTCTAAAAAGATAAATAAATAAATAAATAAAATTTTAAAAAGGAAAAAAAATGACTGAGAAAGTTAGAGAGGTAGTGGTAAATATAAAGTGGTTGGGGAATAATTAATAGAATCTGATAACTGGATTAGTAAGAGGTACAATGAAATTAGAGGCATAAGAAAGGTATGGAGAAGGAGGTACTTTGCTTTAGAAATCTAAAATTCCCAGGCACTGAAGCAAAATGTTGGAGGAGTAGGGGACCCAGTTTCAACCAGTCCCCTGAATTTAGCTGGATATCTACCAAACCATTCTGAACACCCATGAAATCAGCCTGAGATGTTAAGAATATATATCTGGATCTCTACAAGCAGAAAGATGAATGCTTTATGCAAGGTAAGACGTGTAGAGTCTTGAATCTACAGGGAGATATCAGAAGATAAACAGAAGGGGGAGGGACCCTCCATAAGCTGGCTCCTGGAAAGAGATATAATACAGGACGACAAAATTGGAACCCTTAGAAATCTGCTTTAGGGAACGACATGCCTCTCTGAAAGGGGCTCTGGAAATAAAAAGGCAGAATTCTAGGTAGAGCCTCGTGTGCTCAGGATACGAGAAGCCTCAGAGCAAAAGGGGTTTCCTGGACTGGCAGAGTGCCCAAGCAGTGGAGTCAGGAGGCAGGTTATGGTCAGCGAGCCCAGGAAGGGACTCTCAGCTCAGATCGTCATAAACCGCAAGTGGGCTGGTTGAGAATCACTCTTCTCTTGGGCAACCTGAAAAAATCAGGAACCTGTGCCTGCGACCAGGCAAAAACTCACAGAGAGATAGTGGCTGGGAAAGGCCTTTAGAGCAGTGCCCACACATGATCCAGGAGCTTTGGGTGCTCACAGAAGCCTGTGGTCTCTCACTGTTTTAGAAGCATAAAGGGCAGTGACACTCCTGGGCCCCTGAGACGACCCCTGAGAGAGTTGCTGTGGGCATGCACTACAGAAGGCTGCAGATTTCAGTGGTGCATACAGAAATGGAGACTGTTTGTCCTGGAGGGTTTAGTGAAGAGAACCAACTGAGATTTTTCTGCTCTTGGCCAGAGGTTTGGGTGTGGCCATTTTTGCTCTGACCCTTGCAGGAGGCTCAGAAAGCTACCAGAGAAAGAAAGCACAGAGGTCTGGTTTCCACTAAGACCATCCCCCTGACACGGAACATGGTGACTCTGCCCAAGCAGGGTTACCTGAGAAACAGTGCAGCAGGCTCCTTCCTAAAAAGACAGGCTAGAGGAACAAGCAAAAGCAAGATGACAACCCTATGGATCCCATAAAACCATAAAATTTTACAGTTTAGGGTTGTTGTCTTGTTCTTCTAGTGCCTAAACTAAGGAGAAGAGAAATAATAAAAGGTAGAGCAGAAATCAATGAAATAGAAATCAGAAAAACAGTAGAACAGATCAACAAAACCAGAAGATTGTTCTTTGAGAGAATTAATAAAATCAATAAATCTCTGGCCAGACTTATCCAAAACAAAAGGCAAAGGAACCAATTCAATAAAATCATGAATGAAAGGGAAGAGATCATGAAAAATACCAAGGAAATAAAAACAATTATTAGAAATTATTACCAGCAACTATATGCCAACAAATTAAGCAATCTAGGAGAGATGGACGCAGTCCTGGAAACTTATAAACTACCAACACTGAAACAGGAAGAAATAGACAATCTGAACAGACCAATAACCAGCAAGGAAATTGAAGCAGTAAACAAAAACCTCCCAAAAACAAGAGTCTGGGGCCAGATGGTTTCCCAGGGGAATTCTACTAAACATTTAAGGAAGAAATAATACCTATTCTACTAAAGTTGATTCAAAAAATAGAAACAGAAGGAAACTTCCAAACTCGTTCTATAAGACCAGCACTACCCTGATCCCAAAACCAGGAAAAGACCCCATCAAAATCAAGAATTACAGGCTGATATCCCTGATGAACATGGATGCCAAAATACTCAACAAGATTCTAGCCAATAGGATCCAACAGTACATAAAAAGATTTTTCACCATGACCAGGTGGGATTTATTCCTGGGATGCAAGGAATTTGCAACATTTGCAACATTTGCAAATCAATCAACATGATATATCACATTAATGAAAAAAAAAGACAAGAAACATATGATCCTCTCGATGCAGAAAAAGCATTTGACAAAATACAGCATCGTTTCCTGATTAAAACTCTTCAGAGTGTAGGGATAGAGGGAACATTCCTTAATATCATAAAAACTATCTATGAAAAGCCCACAGTGAATATCATTCTCAATGGGGAAAAGCTGAGAGCTTTTCCCTTAAGGTCAGGAACAGGACAAGGATACCCACTCTCACCATTATTGTTCAACATAGTACTAGGAGTCCTAGCATCAGCAATCAGACAACAACAACAAAAAAATAAAAGGCATTCAAATGGCAAAGAAGAAGTTAAACTCTCTCTCTTCACAGATGACATGATATTTTATATGGAAAGCCCAAAAGACTCCACCCCCAAATTACTAGAACTCATAAAGCAATTCAGCAACATGGCAGGATACAAAATCAATACACAGAAATCAGTGGTATTTCTATACACTATCATTGTGACTGAAGAAAGAGAAGTTAAGGAATTGATTCCATTTATAATAGCATCAAAAACCATAAGATACCTAGGAATAAACCTAACCAAAGGAGTAAAGGGTCTATACTCTAAAAACTATAGAACAGTTATGAAAGAAATTGAGAACGACACAGAGAAATGGAAAAACATTCCATCCTCATGGATTGGAAGAGTAAATATTGTTAAAATGTCTTTCTTCCCAGAGCAATCTACACTTTGAATGCCATCCTTATCAAAATATCATTGGCATTTTTCATAGAGCTGGAAGAAACAATCATAAAATTTGTATGGAACCAGAAAAGTCCCTGAATCGCAAGGGGAATGTTGAAAAAGAAAACCAAACCTGGGGGCATCACAATGCTTGACTTCAAGCTGCATTACAAAGCTGTGATCATCAAGACAGCATGGTATTGGCACAAAAACAGACATAGATCAATGGAACAAAATAGAGAACCGAGAAATGCACACTCAACTTATGGTCAACTAAACTTTGACATATCAGGAAAAAATATCCAATGGAAAACAGTCTCTTCAGTAAATGGTGCTGGGAAAACTGCACAACCACATGCAGAAGAATGAAACTGGACCATTCTTTTCCACCATATACAAAAATAAACTCAAAATGGGTGAAAGACCTCAATGTGAGACAAGAATCCATCAAAATAGTAGAGGAGAACATAGTCAGTAACCTCTTTGACCTCAGCCACAGCAACTTTTTCAAGACTCATCTCCAAAGGCAAGGGATACAAAAGCAAAAATGAAGTATTAGGAGTTCATCAAGTTAAAAGCTTTTGCACAGCAAAGGAAACACTCAACAAAACTAAGAGGCAACCCACAGAATGGGAGAAGATATTTGCAAATGATATTACATATAAAGGGTTGGTATGCAAGATCTATAAAGAACTTTTCAAACTGAACATCCAAAAAAAACACACAATCCAATCAAGAAATGGGCAGAAGACATGAACAGACAGTTCTCCAAAGAAGGCATACAAATGGCCTACGAGACACATGAAAAAATGTTCAATATCACTAATCATCAGGGAAATACAAATCAAAGTCAGAATGAGATACCACCTTACACCAGTTAGAATAGTAAAAAATTAACAAGCAGGAAACAACAAATGTTGGTGAGGATGTGGAGAAAGGGGAACCCTCTTATACTGTTGGTGGGAATGCAAGCTTATACAGCCACTCTGGAAAACAGTATGGAGGTTCCTCAAAAAGTTAAAAATAGAGCTACCCTACAACCCAGCAATTGCACTACTAGGTATTTATCCCAAAGATACAGATGTAATGAAATGGAGGGCCATATGCACCCAAAGTTCATAGCAGCAATGTCCACAATACCCAAACTGTGGAAGGAGCCGAGATGTTCTTCAACAAATGAATGGATAAAGAAGATGTGGTTTATATATATACAGTGGAATATTACTCAGCCATCAGAAAGGATGAATACCCACCATTTGCATTAACATGGATGGAACTGGAGAGGAGTTCGCTAAGTGAAATAAGTCAAGCAGGGAGAGACAATTGTCATATAGTTTCACTCATATGTGGAACATATGGAATAGCACAGAGGACCATAGGGGAAGGGAGGGAAAACTGAATGGGAAGAAATTAGAGAGGGAGACAAACCATGAGAGATTCTCAACTCTGGGAAACAAACTGAGCATTACAGAAGGGAGGGTGTGAGAGCATGGGGTATCCAGTGATGGGTATTAAAGAGGGTACGTGTTTTGATGAGCACTGGGTGTTATATGCAACTAATGAATCATTGAACGCTACGTCAAAAACTATATTTTGGCTAACGGAACATAATAAAAATTAAAAAAAATAATAATAATAAAATAAAATTCCCAGGTAATAAGGAAAATTTATACAGTTTTTGTATGACTGATCCTTGTGTAAGAATAATTCCCTTATAAAGAACTTGTATTCAGCGTCTTTAAATATGAAGAAGCTATTTGCTATTATGCTCAAGAGGAACTTCTAAATTAAGAGGGAAGAACATTAGATTGGCAGTCAGGACACCTGAATTTTAATTTAATATCTATTTCTAGCTGATCATTGGTCCTTAGTCCAAACTTTAGTAATTACTCTTTTAGGGATGCCCGGATGGCTCAGTCAGTTAAGCAGTTGCCTCTGGCTCAGGTCATGATCTCAGGGTCCTGGGATCGAGTCCCACATTGGGCTCCTTGCTCAGCAGGGAGTCTGCTTCTCCCTCTGCCTGCTCTGCTTGCCACTCCCCCTTCTTGTGCTCTCTCTCTCTTTCTCTGACAAATAAATAAATAAAATCTTTAAAAAAATACCTACTCTTTTAGCAAATTTCAAGCACACAATACATTATTATTAACTATATTTACCATGCTGTACATTAGGCTTTCAGAACGTATCCCATCTTATATTGAAAGTTTATACCCTCTGACCAACATTCTCCCATTTCCCCTATCCACAAGGCCCTAGTAATCCCTCTCCTAAGGCTTTTTCAGTTAACAAGGGATTTAGATCAAATGACAGCATCCTCCCAAGTCAAGTTCTGATCAACTTCCAAATGAAAGATCCTTTTAAGGGCCTTTCCTGTTTGAACTTTTGAGAGTGAGTTTCAACAAGGATTGCTTAAGGCTGAGCTTAAGCATGAACACCAAGAAAGGAATTACAATGCCTGTCCCAGATACTTAGAGACCCCTTAGATTTTTAGAGGAAATGTAAGATTTGTCTTGAAACAAGTAAACCTCCCTAAGGATAAAAACTAATCAGTCCTTGTCTAATTCATCATTAGAGATTAATATTTGGGTTTAATGAAGAACCTGTTACAACCTACTTATTGGAATACATATTTTTTGCCATAGTTTACTTACAATATACCTGGAAGATGTTACAGATATTGTAGAATATGGCACAGCCAAGTAATGATATCTTATTTAATTCTGTCTGGAAACCTGAACTCATTATGGTAACCCAAATTAATTTAAAGCATTTTTTTCAGCAGAAAGAGTACCCGTTTTATTTATTTATTTATTCATTTATTTATTTATTTTTTAATTTTATTATGTTATGTTAGTCACCATACAATACATCATTAGTTTTTGATGTGGTGATCCATGATCCATTGTTTTCATATAACACCCAGTGCTCCATGCAGTATGTGCCCTCCTTAATACCCATCACTGGGCTAATCAATCCCCCCTCCCCCTCTCCTCTAAAACCCTGTTTGTTTCTCAGAGTCCATAGTCTTTCATGGTTCATCTCTCCCTCCAACCCCCCCTCCCCATTTTTCCCTTCCTTCTCCTAATATCCTCCATGCTATTCCTTATGTTCCACAAATAAGTGAAACCATATGATAATTGACTTTCTTTGCTTGACTTATTTCACTTAGCATAATCTCCTCCAGTCCCATCCATGTGGATGTAAAAATTGGGTATTCAACCCTTCTGATGGCTGAGTAATATTCCATTGTATATATGGACCACATCTTCTTTATCCATTCATCTGTTGAAGGGCATCTCAGCTCTTTCCACAGTTTGGCTATTGCGGACATTGCTGCTATGAACATTGGGGTGCATATGGCCTTTCTTTTCACTACATCTGTGTCTTTGGGGTAAATACCCAGGAGTGCAATAGCTGGGCCATAGGGTAGCTCTATTTTTAATTTTTTGAGGAACCTCCACACTGTTTTCCAAAGTGGCTGTACCAACTTGCGTTCCCACCAACAGTGTAAGAGGGTTCCCCTTTCTCCACAACCTCTCCAACATTTGTTGTTTTTTTCCCTGTCCATTTTTGCCATTCTAACTGCTGTAAGGTGGCATCTCAATGTGGTTTTGATTTGAATTTCCCTGATGGCTAATGATGATAAACATTTTTTCATGTGTCTGTTAGCCATTTGTATGTCTTCTTCAGAAAAGTGTCTTTTCATATCTTCTGCCCACTCCACAGAATGGGAGAAGATATTTGTAAATGACACTACAGATAAAGGGCTGGTATCCAAGATCTATAAAGATCTTCTCAAACTCAACACCCAAAAAAACAAATGATCAAGTCAAAAAGTGGAAAGAGTACCCACTTTAAATTAATTTGTCCCTCCATTTGTTTCAGCAAATCAGAAAATATTTTTTTCATATTGATATCCTGGATATGCAACATGAGCTATAGGAAAAAATCTGGAAGATGAAGTATTCATCCTGACTTGTACACTGTTTCAAGGATATATATATCCTTGATGTGTGTGTGTGTGTGTGTGTGTGTGTGTGTAATTATAGTTTCTTTGGATCTTGAGAACTTATATTTTAATGGCTTCAGCACTTGATATCAATAACTTCCTTATGCACATAATCTTGTTTATCATTCCAAAATATTTATGATGTAATTTCTATTAATATGCATTTGATTATACCATATGTGACTAAAAAAATACTTGATGAAGAACTTTGAACCAAGAGAGCAATGACAAGGAAAATAGTTGGGAAATTATTGAACAAGTTCAGGTAAGATATAATGAATAGATGATCTTTAGTGGTATTGACTGGAGAAAAAGAAAAGTGGACTCATTTAGAATATATTGAGGGGGAAATGATATATTTAGGTAGTGTTAAACTTCTTTGTTCTTATATTTCAATGCTATGTTGATTATCATTTCCTTTGCATTTTTATATGAAGTTTAGAATAAAATTGTGTATGTTTATAAAAGGCTTGCTGGAATTTTAATAGGCATTTCATTAAACCTATAGGTAAATTTGGGGAGAAATGACATTTTTCCTAAGTTGAACCTTTCCACTCATGAACAGAATATAACTATTTGTTTAGTCTTCTTTAATTTTTTCATCATTTTTTCATAGTTTTCAGTTGACAGATCTTACATGTATTTTGTCTACATATTTTATATTAGAGATTCTATTGCAACTGGTATTTAAATACAATGATTGTTTCAGTGCAATATAATTGATTATTTTATATTGATATTTTTTCCTGCTAACTTGCTAATTCACATATTTGTTTCAGTGACTTTCTCATGGACTCTATCTGATTTTTTACATAGGTAATCATCTAGTCTTTGAATAAAAACAATTTTACTCATCCTCTCTAATATGGATGCTTGTATGTCTTCTTGTTACTTGATTGCACTGGCTGAAACCTCAATTACAGATTGAGTAGAACAGGTGACAGCAGATATCATTGTCTTCTTCCTAATATTGGGGGGACATATATTTTTCCACTATTAAGATAACCAGTTTTTGGGGGGTAACTGTTCTTTATTGACTTGAGAATGTTTCTTTTTTGCTAGTTTTCTTGGAGTTTTTATCAAGAATGGGTCTTGGATTTTCTCAATTATTTTCTCTTCATCTATAGAGATGATTATATTGTGTTTTAAGTTTGTTAATATGGTGAATTATGCTGTTAATTTTATTATGTATTTATCTATTTATTATTTATTTTTAAAGATTTTATTTATTTGGGAGAGAGAGAACTAGAGAGAGAGCATCAGCGGGAGGGAGGGGCAGAAGGAGAGGGAGAAGCAGCCTCCCCGCTGAGCAGGTAGCCAGATGCTAGACTCCGTCCCAGCAACCTGGGATCATGACCTGAGCCAAAGGCAGATGCTTAACTGGTTGAGCCACCCAGGAGCCCCTGTTAATTTTCAAATATTAAACCAACTTTGTGTTCTTGGAATAAACTCTACTTGGTCATGATATATTATCACTTTTAGATATTGTAGTGTTTAATTTGCTAAATTTTTGTTTGCATCAATGTTCATGAGAGATACTGGTCTATAGTTTTCTTTCCTTATAATGCTTTTGTCAGGTTTTGATGTCATGATTTGCTGGTCTCAAAATGATTAGAAACTATTTCCTCCTCTTTAGTTTTTGAAGAGTGTGTGTAGAATTGGTGTT
Organism: Callorhinus ursinus; assembly: GCF_003265705.2. Taxonomy (NCBI): domain Eukaryota; kingdom Metazoa; phylum Chordata; class Mammalia; order Carnivora; family Otariidae; genus Callorhinus; species Callorhinus ursinus. The sequence goes on along the minus strand of NW_027397102.1, from coordinate 13,297,667 downwards.
AACTTTCCCTAAATATTTGGTAGAATTCACAACTGAGGCTATCTGTACCTGGAATTTTCTTTCTGGGAAGATTAATTATATATTTCATTTTTTCAATACTTAGAGGTCTATTCAAATTGTCTATTTCTTTTTGAGAGAGTAATAGTGCTTAGTGTTTTTCAAAGGATTTGTCCATTTCATCTAAATGGACATTAACATTTTTGGCATTATGTTTCTCATGTTTCTTTATTCTACTACTATGTGGAGAATATATAATAATATCAACTCTCTTATTTTTACTTCTAGTGATTTGGTTTCTCGTCTTTTATTTTACTCCTGGTCAACCTAGATAGGTAATTATAAATTCATTGCTTTCAAGGATCACTTTTGCATTTCATTGATTTCATATTAGTGTTTCCTTTTTTATTTTATTTATTTCTGCTCTTCTCTTTCATTCTGAAGCTTACTTTTCTTTTAATTTATTATTTTCTTCCTGCATCTTAATGTATAAACTGTGGTTATTGATTTATGATTTTTCTTATTTAATATAGACATTTTGTTCTTTAAATTTCAATGAGTAACTGCTTTAGCAGCATCCCAGAAATTTTGGTAAATTGTATTTTTATCTTCATTCAATTCATAATATGTTTTTATTTTATTTTATTTTATTATGTTAGTCACCGTACATTATTCCATCATTAGTTTTTAATGTAGTGTTTCAATTTCATAATATGTTTTTATCTCTTTTTTGATTTCTTCTTTTTCCAATGCATTATTTAGAAATGTTATTTAAATTCCAAATATTTGGTTATTTTCAGATATCTCTGTTACTGATTTCTAATTTTATCCCATTTTGTTCAAAGAACATACTTTGTATAAACTGAATTCTTTCAAATGTATTGTGATTTGTTTTATGGTCTAGAATTTGGCCTTACTTGGTAAATGTTCCTTGTGCATTTAAAATCAATGTGTACACCAATGTTTTGGGGTAGAATTATGTGTGTCAGGTCACGTTTGTTGTTGGTGTTATTTAAGTTTTCTACATTCTTGCCAACTTTTGGTTCCTTCTATCAATTATTGTGTGAGAGATACTAAAGATATGACTATAATTTGGGATTTGTGTATTTCTTCTGGTACTTTTATTATTCTTTGTTTCATATTTTTTTAATGTTTCACGTTTTTAAAAAATTCTAGTTAGTTAAAGTATTGTGTGATATTAGTTTCAGGAGTAGAAGTTAGTGATTTATCACTCACACATAACACTCATTTCTCATTACAACAAGTGCCCTCCTTAATACCTATCACCCATTTAGAACATCACCTTGCCCACCTCCCCTCTAGCAACACTCGGTTTGTTCTCTACAGTTAAAAGTCACTTTTATGGTATGCGTCCTTCTATTTATTTTTTTCTTTCCCCTATGTTATCTTTTTTGTTTCTTAAATTCCACATATGAATGAAATCATATACTGTTTTTCTTTGGCTGATTCATTTCACTTAGCATAATATAAACTCAGCTTCATCACTTCATTTCAAATTGCAAGATTTCATTCTTTTTTATGACTGACTAATATTCCTGTGTGTGTACTACATCTTCTTTAACCATTCGTCGATCAATGGATGTTTGTACTCTTTCCATAGTTTGGTTATTATTAGTAATGCTGCTATAAACATCAGGGTGTATCTGTCCCTAAAATCAATATTTTTGTATTCTTAGTGTAAATACCTAGTAGTGAAATTCTGGGTTGTAAGGTAGTTCTATTTTTCATTTTTTTGAGGAACATCCATACTGTTTTCCAGAGTGGCTGCACCAGCTTGCATTCCCACAAACAGTGTAAGAAGATTCCCCTTTCTCCACATCCTGACTAATACTTGTTGTTTCTTGTGTTGTTAATTTTAGCCACTCTGACAGGTATGAAGTAGTATCTCACTGTAGTTTTGATTTATATTTCCCTGATGATGAGTGATCTTGAGCAAATTTTCATATATGTGTTAGCCATCTGTATGTCTTCTTTGGAAAAATGTCTATTCATGTCTTCTGCCCATTTCTAACCTGGATTATTTGGTTTGATTATTGGTTGGATTATTTGGATGAGTTTGATAAATTCTTTATAGATTTTAGAAACTAACCCATTATGTCATTTACAAATATCTTTTCCCATTCCAAATTTTGCCTTTTAGTTTTTTTTATTTCATTATGTTATGTTAATCACCATACATTACATCATTAGTTTTTGACGTAGTGTTCCATGATTCATTGTTTGCATATAACACCCAGTGCCTTTTAGTTTTGCTGATTGTTTTCTTCACTGTGTAGGTTTTTATCTTGAAGAAGTACCAATAGTTCATTTTTGCTTTTGCTTCCCTTCCTTCCAGAGAGGTGTCTAGTAAGAAGATGCTATGGCTGATGTCAAAGAGGTTACTGCCTGTGTTCTCTTCTAAGCTTTTAATGATCTCACATTTAGGTCTTTCCTCCCTTTTGAATTTATTATTGTGTATGGTATAAGAAAGTGGTCCAGTTTCATTATTTTACATGTTGCTGTCCAGCTTTCCTAACACCATTGTTTAAGAGATTATCTTTTTTCCATTGGATGTTATTTCCTGCTTTGGCAAAGATTAATTGACCATATAGTTGTGGATCTATTTCTGGGCATGATATTCTGTTCCATTGATCTATGTGTCTGTTTTACTGCCAATACAATACCATCATGATACCACAGATTTGTAGTGCAACTTGAGGTCTGGAACTGTTATGCCTCCAGTGCTGCTTTTCTTTTTCAAAATTGCTTTGGGTATTTGGGGTCTTTTGTGGATCCATACAAATTCTAGGATTGTTTGTTCTACCTCTGTGCAAAATGCTGGTGGTATTTTGATAAGGATTTCAATAAATGTGTAGATTATTTTGGGTACTAGAGATATTTTAACAATTTTTTTCTTGCAATCCATAAGCATGAACTATTTTGCCATTTCTTTGTGTCGTCTTTAATTTCTTTCATATCCATTCTATAGCTTTCAGAATACAGATCTTTTACCTCTTTGGTTAGATTTATTCCTAGGTATCTTATGGTTTTTGGTGCAATGCAAATGGGATTGATTCTTTGATTTCTCTTTCTGTTGCTTCAATATTGGTGTGTAGAACTGCAACAGATTTCTGTACACTGATTTTATATCCTACAACTTTGCTGAATTCATGTATGAGTTCTAACAATATTTTGGTGGAGTTTTTCAGGTTTTCTACATAGAGTGTTATGTCATCTGTAAATAGTGAAAGTTTGAATTCTTCCTTGCTGATTTGTATGCCTTTATTTCTTTGTGTTGTCTGCTTACTGGGGCTAAGACTTCCAGTACTATGTTAAATAATAATGGTGAGAGTGGACTTCCTTGTCTTGTTCCTGACTGTAAAGGGAAAGCTCTCAGTTTTTCCCCATCAAGGATGATACTAATTGTGGGTCTTTTGTAAATGACTTTTGAGATATGTTGAGATATGTTCCTTTTATCCCCAGTTTGTTCAGGGATTTTATCAAGAATGGATGCTGTATTTTGTCAAATGCTTTTTCTGCATCTATTGAGAGGATCACATGGTTTTTGTTCTTTCTTTTATTAATGTGGTGTGTCACGTTGATTGATTTGTGAATGTTGAACCATGCATGCATACCAGGAATAAATCCCATTTGATGGTGATGAATGATTCTTTTAATATACTTTTCAGTTCAATTTGTTAGGATTTGAGTCTTTTTGCATCCATGTTCATCAGGGATATTGGCCTGTAATTCTCTTTTTTAGTGGGGTTTTGGCTGGTTTTGGAATCAAGGTTATGCTGGTCTTGTAAAATGCATTTGGAAGTTTTCCTTCCATTTCTTTTTTGGAAAAGTATGAGAAGAATACATATTAAGTCTTCTTTAAATGTCTGGTAGAATTCCCCTGGGAAACCATCTAGCCCAAGACTTTTGTTTGTTGGGAAATTGTTGATTACTGATTTAATTTCTTTGTTAGTTATTGGTCTTCTCAAATTTTCTATTTCTTCCTGTTTTGGTATTGGTTGTTTATATGTTTCTAGGAATTTATCCCTTTCTCCCAGATTGCACAATTTGTTGGCATATATTTTTTTATAATATTCTCTTATAATTATTCATATTTCTTTTGGTGTTGGTTGAGATAGCTCCTCTTGCATTCATGTTTTTATATATTTGGGCCCTTTCTCTTTTTTTGATAGGTCTGGCTAGGGATTTACTAATTTTATTAATTATTTCAAAGAACCACTTTCTGGTTTCATTGATTTGTTCTACTTTTTTTGTTTCTGTATGATTTATTTCTGCTCCAATGTTTATTATTTCACTTCCTTTGCTGGCTTTACACTTCATTTGCTGTTCTTTTTCTAGCTCCTTTAGGTTTAAGGTTAATTTATGTATTTGGGATTTTTCCTCCTTCTTGAGTTATGCTTTTTTGCTACTACTTTCTTTTTATGAGCACTTTTGCTGCCTCTTAAGGGTTTGAACCCTCATGATTTAATTTTCATTTATTTCCATATATTTTTGTTTCTTCTTTTTTTAAATTTTTATTTATTTCTATTATGTTCAGTTAGCCAACATATAGTACATCATTAGTTTTTGATGTAGTGTTCAATGATTCATTAGTTGCATATAACCCAGTGCTATTTCTTCTTTAATTTTCTGGTTAACCTATTCATTCTTTAGTATGATGTTCTTTAAACTCCAATTATTTATGTTCTTTCCAAAGTTTTTTTGTTATCGACTTCTTATTTCATAGTGCTGTGGTTGGAAAATATGCATGGTATGATCTCAATCTTTTTCATATTTTTTGAGGCTTGATTTATGACCTAGTATGTGATGTATTCTGGAGCATGTCTCATGTGCACTCAAGAAGAATGTGTATACTGCTGCTTTAGGATGTAATGTTCTAATATATCTGTTAGGATCTGTTAAGTTCATCTGGTCCAGTGTGTCATTCAAAGCCATTGTTTCCTTGTTGATTTTCTGCTTAGATGATCTGTGCATTGCTGTAAGTGGGTTGTTAATGTCCCCTAGTATTGTAGTAGTATCACTGAGTTCTTTTATGTTTGTTACAAATTGTTTTATATATTTGGGTGCTCTCAAGTTGAGGGCATAAATATTTACAATTGTTAGATCTTGTTGGATAGACTACTTTATTATGATATAGTTCCCTTCTTCATCTCTTGTTACAATCTTTGTTTAAAAATCTAGTTTGTCTGGTATAAGTGTGGCTACTCTGGCTTTCTTCTGATGTCCATTAGCATGATAAATGTTTCTTGGTCCCTCACTTTCAATGTGCAGTTACCTTTAGGTCTAAAATTAATCTCTTGTAGGCAGCATATTGAAGGGCCTTATTTTTTTTAAATCATTCTGACACGCTATGCCTTTTGATTGGAGCATTCAGAGTAATTATTGATAGATACAAATTTAGTGTCATTATATTTCCTGTAAAGTCATTATTTCTGGAGATTTTCTGTTTCTTTCTGGTCTTTGTTGATTTAGCCCCCTCTTTCCCACTCACATAAGTCCACTTTAATATTTCTTGCAGGCCTGGTTTAGTGGTCACAAACTCCTTTAGTTTTTGTTTGTCTAGGAAACTCTTTACTTCTCCTTCTATTCTGAATGACAGCCTTGCTGAATAGACTATTTTTGGCTGCATATTTTTCCCATTCAGCACATTGAATATATCATGTCACTCTCTTCTGTCCTGCCAAGTTTCTGTGGATAGATCTGCTGCTAACTTTGTCTTCCCTTGTAAGTTAGGGAATTCTTCTGTTGGCTGGGTTTTATTTTTTTAATATTTTATCTATTTCTTTGAGAGAGACAAAGAGAGTGAGAGAGCAGAAGACCAGAAGGAGAAGTTAGAAGACTCCCCACTGAACAAGGAGCCTGACATAGGGCTCGATCCCAGGACCCTGAGACCATGACCAGAGCTGAAGGCAGACATGAAAAACTGAGCCATGTAGCCACCCCATCTTGCTGTTTTGGGATTTTTTCTTTATCTTTACATTTTGCAAGTTTAATTATGTTATGTCTTGGTGTTGGCCTGCTTTTGTTGATTTTTGTGGGAGTTCTCTGTGCCTCCTGGATTTGGATGCCTTTTTTATTCCACAGATTAGGGACATTTTCAGCTATAATTTGCTCAAATAAACTTTCTGCCCCTTTTTCCCTCTCTTCTTCTTCTGGGACTCTTATGATATGAATGCTATTATGTTTTATGAAGTCACTGAGTTTCTTAGGTGTACATTGGTGATCCAGTATTTTTCTTTTCCTCTTCTTTTCAGCTTCATTATTTTCCATAATTTTATCTTCTATATCATTTATTCATTCCTCTGCTTCTTCCATCCTTGTGGTCATTAAATCCAGTCATTTTTACATCTCGGTTATAGCTTTTTTTTTTTTTTAATTTCAGCCTGACTAGATTTTTAGGCCTTTTATCTCTGTGGTAATGGACTACAGCCTGTCTTCTGTGTTTTTCTCAAGCCCCGCTAGTATCCTTGTGATTGTTGTTTTAAATGCTGCATCAGGGATATTATTTTATCTGTTTTGATTAGATCCCTGGAGATGACCTTTTCTTGTTTTCTTTTGAGATGAATTCTTCCATCTTGGCATTTTGTCTAGGTCTTTGCCTTCTTCAATGCATTAGCAAAGCCTGGTTTGTTTCCTGCTCCTGAGAGTAATGGCTTTATTAAAAAGAGGTCATAGACTGTTCAGGGCCTAGTGCTTCAGGAAGTGTTTCTGTTGTATGCTATGTGCACTCTGCTGCTGTGTTTTGGCTGTTCTTTTCCTCATGTCATTCCTCTGCAGAATTTCTCTTTGCCTGCAGTTGAGAGTGTTTGGACCTTGTCCAGAGTGTGGCAAGTTTTAATTAGGTACATTCTGGTTTGCTTGTTAAGAGAAACCTGATCTTATTTCCACTAGAGCTGAAGTTTGCTGCAGTCTATGGTCAGTAGACTTGATGAATGTAGGGGGCTTTGTGCTGGTCTTCTGGGGGAGGTGTCTGCTGCTATGGTCCTCAGGCACATTTGCCCTAGTAAAGAAGCATCTGAAGAATGCAGGGGGGTGGGGCTTGGTGTTAGCAACTTAAGCCTCCACTGTTTGGGTTGTGCTGTTCACTGAAGTCAGTCCATGCTGATGGGTGGGGGAGAAAAATGGTGCCAGTCATCTCCCTTGTCCCTGGAGAGGGGAATTTGCACCCCACCATCCAGGGAGCTCTCACAGAAGAACAAACAATCTCCCCTCATGTGTTCCATGTGTCCTTCAAGTATCTGCCTTCACCCTGTCTGTGTCCAGTCCATCTGCCGTCTTGGCAGCACAGTCCACCCCTGTTTTATCTCAGGCATGCCAGTTGAGTTTCAAAACTCCAACCTTTAGGGACTTGGCGTGGCCCAGACCCACACTGGTCCTCTAAGAAGTGTCTCACTGTGTTGGGGCTGGTGCCAGTTTGGCCCAGAAAATCAGTCATATTAATGCACTGGAGCTTTGAGTTTAAAGCAAAGTGTACCAAAAAGCCTGAGTTCAAGTTAGCTGCCCTCAGCAGATGTCTCTGCCCATATACTTAAGGGGTGTGGAAGTGAATGGTTCCTGTTGTCTCTTTTGTCCCCTGAGAGGCATTGCCACCTCTCCTAAATGCACTCCAAGAAGGGGGAAATGTCTCTCCCAGTGCATCAAGGAAATCCTCAAATCACACCATCTGCTCCCAGGCCTCTGCTTTGCTTCTCCACAGGAGCATGGCAGTGCCTATCAAGCTTCACACTGGCCATGGCATGTACTTCTATAACTCCAGTCTTTGAGCTCCACTGGTTGTGGAAACTCACAATAATCACCTCTCTCACTTTCCTAGTCAATGGCTTTGAGGAAGTATTTTCCTTGTGTGATCCTTTGTGTGCTTCTCTCTCTCTCTCTACCTCTCCTCTCTCTGTGATCAGGGATCCTTTCTTTCCACAGAACTTGTGATCCTTTTCTCCCCCCACATTATGTATCTGCACTCCCACTTTCCACGATAAGACATCTTCTTTCCCTCTAGTTGTGCAGTTTGTTCTCTCAGTCCTCAGATCAATTTCTTGGGTGTTCAGAATGATTTGATATTTATCTAGCTGTGTTTGAGGGATGAAACAAGCATAAAGTCTTCTACTACTCCACCATCTTAAATTTTTCCCCTCATGTATTTTTAAGTACTGTCATTAGTTGTATAAGAATTTAGGATTAGTTTTTCTTAAAAAATAATCCCTTTTATCACTCTGAAATAACTTTCTTTATGTCTGATAATGTTCTTTGTTCTGAAATTATGTTATTTAGAAATTATTTAATTCAAATTATTTTGAATTTGAACTACTTGAATTTGAATTACTTGATTTTGAATTCAAATTATTTTGAATTTGAATACTAAAAATATTTAAATCTATATTTTAAATTATTTTATATACTTATTATTATTATTATTATTTACAGTGTTGTGTCTGTCTCAACCTATCAGTAACCAGTGTTGTGGCTGGACTGGCTCTGGTGGTTTTTATTATGATTGCAAGATGTTCTTCAGCAATAACCATCAGGATACTTTGAAAAAACAAAGACTTATTACTTATAGGTCCTAAAAATGACCCAGCATATCTGGGGACACACAATGAGGTCATGCATAGAGAGGAAGAGCAAACAGTCCTGAGGTCCTATTTTTATTGGGGTCAAAGGCAGGAGACTAGGGTGTCACAAGCTCATTCACTGTTGGTGAATTTAAAACATAAAAGTGAGAATTTAAATCATGAGAAGAGAATAAACAAGTGACCCAAATGGTCAGTCATTGAAATCAAACAAGTTCTCTAAAATGAAAAAGCCTCAGTTGCGGGGAGGTGACCTGGCTCTTTATGTAGTAGCTTTATCTTGTGGCTGGAAATGTGTTTATTCAAGATAACCATCATGAAAATGGATACCTCTTTGAAATGGATGTCTCAGCAATCAAAACTTAAGTCAGTCATTTACATTACAAAAAATCACTGCCATGGCTCAGACTTTTATAGTGTATATTATATAGTACATATTAAGGTAATTATTTCTGCTAGTTTTAGTGTTAGCATGGTTTATCTTTTCTTAGTACTTTTAGTTGTGTCATTTTTGTGTCTTTACATTTAAAAATCTTTCTTGTAAGCAAATATATTTAGTTTTATCCTTTTTATCCATTTTGAAAACCTTTGTCTTTAATTTGGGTATTTAGACCCTTTACATTTAATGCCACTCTTTATACGATTATGTTAAAGAGTATTGTCGACCTCTGAGAGTTGGGGACCTGGGGCGGTGAAGGAACTGAGAAAAAGAGACGACAGTATAGCAAGGCACAGGGGACCCCAACCTAACAGCCCGAGGCCCCGAGGTTTATTTTCCATACTCTTATATACCTTCTACAGCGATATAGATCTATAATGATTTACAATAGGGGCATAGTAAGGCATATTCCTCCATGTATACAGGATTAGTCAAGCACGTAAGAATCTTTAAAACAGAATAAAGAAATAGAGGGGAGTGCTCAGTGTGCTGTTTACAGGACAAGGGAACAAAGAGGGGAGTGCACAGTGTGTTGTTTACAGCTGGCTTCCTATCTACAAAACATCTGCTGCATACATTAGAACAGACCACACACGTTCCAAGGGCATTTCACTCTGATCCTTTTGCGTTATTTTTAACCCTGCAATCTCGAGTTTTCTCAGAGATCTTGAAGTCTGAATGAACATGCACCAGTGGTAATTGTGGCGTTCTGTTTCCCAAAGAGTATCATATCATTATTTGATTTTTATTTTTCCCATCTGTTCTTTGTTCCCCTTTCCTTATTTTTCAGCCATCTTTTAGATTAGTTGAATATAATTTATGATTGAATTTCATTTTCTTTGTTGCCTTTCATCCATAATTCTTTGGTTTGTTATTTTATTGTTTGCTATAGTATCCATCTTTAACTTGTCAAATTTTACTTTCATGTGATATTGTGTGTAATAAGTGCAATGGAGGATCTCAACATTCAGCATATCTTTGAATAAATCTTTATACCAACTATATACCTTTCAGGATACAGGTATTTTTATCCTTTTATTTTTTTTCTAGTTTTCCTTTGAAATACACAAATTATATTTACTTTAGAGATTAAAGCAGGTGGTAGTATTAAAAGAATGAACCTCAATAAAACCTTTACAAACTTACCTTCTTGATTTTAAAAAGGTTTATAATTTTCTAAGCTAAATTTTTTGTTGTTTTTGTCAATAGGATATATAAACTTTACAGATAAGGACTTATTCTCAGTTACTTCTTCAATGAGCTTATTTTACTCTACTTTCAACTACCATCGTTTTTAGCATCTTAGCCTTTGAGTGCTCTTTTTATTGACAAGTTAATGTATTGACTGCCATATTAGGAGCTATATAAATGCTTCCACTGCTGAAAAGAATAAGGAGTTAAGATTAAATAGCTACTGAGAAAATGTACTTTGAGAAAGATTTCTAAAGAAGTCTTGTGTGGACTATTAACTCCATATTTTTCATTTCATGTACTTCCTTCTATCAGGCAGCTTGGATAAGAATTTGTTTCCATTTCATTTCTATTCCAAGAATATATATATATTCTTCACGTAAGTACATATATTATACATATTGATATATATTTATATATTATAGATATATATGTGCATATATTTTTATATTTTCATGTAATATATATATTATATACATACATACATATAATTAGTAAAACATACTATGTATACTTTAAAGAAAATAAATAAATGATACAAAAATATTTCTTATAAGTCTTGTTGTAGATGTACTGTTTGGTTTCATTTTGAAAGCTTAACAAAGAATATTATCCTTAAACTGCCAAATCACCATTTAGATTATTTATGTGCGTCTGAATACTGGTAGAACTCAGTAAGAGGCTCTCATATTACTCTTTCAATTGCTTTCCACCCATAAAGTCACTTGGAAAAACCACCAAAGTTGTATTACTTTTAGAATTAAATATATTTTTGATAAAACTTTAAAGTTAAAGAAAACAAATTAAAATATTACATATATATATTTTGAAGTCAATTACACATTAATGAGTGACTCATAAAAGAAGTGATTTTGACTATAGAAATTAAATCACACTTTAATTCCACTTAAATCCACTTATATAATTGTTCAAAATACAAGAAAACAATTTAAGGTAATAATAGTTACCAAACATTTTACAATGTTCTCTAGTTTTGTCACAAACTTTTCAACCCTTGACAGGCAATATAGCTTAGTAGAAAGATCACAAACTCTAGGAATTAAGAAATCATGTGAAATTCTAGCTATGTCACTTATCAGATGTATGACATTGTCTTAATTTTCTAATCTCTTTCTTAACCTGAAATATATGAATAATAATGTTTATTTATACTTTTATTCAATATATATGTACTGATTGCCTATTATTAACCAAACACTGGTTAGGTACTGGATAACATGGACATTTGAGGGGTATTTTAAAATTAAGTAATTTATTGGATGGAAATTTTGTAATCATAATTGAGTGTCAATGGACACTCAAAACATGAGTTTCTTATCAACAGCATTTTTCCCAGAACAAGAACAAATAACCCTAAAATTTGTATGAAACCACAAAAGACCCCCACACAGCATAAGTATTCTTGAGAAAGAAAAATAAAACTGGAAGTATCACCTTCTTAGATTTTAAGATATACAACTGTAGTCATCTGTAGTCATCAAAACAGTATAACACTGGCACAAAAATAGACATGTAAATCAATGGAAGATAATAGAAAGCCCAGAAATAAATCCACACTTATATAGTCAATTAACCTATGGCAAAAGAGGTAATAATATACAATGGGGAAAAGATAATTTCTTCAACAAATGGTGTTGGGCAAACTGGATGAAACTGGAACGCTATCTCACCTTATACAAAAAAAAAATCAAAATGGGTTAAACACATTTATAGCTATGTCTCTTCAGGCAAGGGAAACAAAAGAAAAATAAACTATTGAGACTACACCAAAATAAAATCTTTTGCACAATGAAAGAAAATATCAACAAAACAAAAAGATAACCTACTGAATGAAAGAATATATTTGTGAATGACACATCCAATAAAAGATTAATATCCAAAACATATAAAGAATTTATGCAATGGCACATCAGAACCCCAAAGTAATCTGATTAAAAATGGACAGAGGACCTGAATATACATTTTCCCAAAAAAGACATACAGATGTCCAACAGACACATAAAAAGATGCTCAAAGTATACAAACGTTGTGATCTGAGGGGGCACCTGCACCCCAATGTTTACAGCAGCAATGTCCACAATAACCAAATTATGGAAAGAGCCCAGATGTCCATCAACAGATGAATGGATAAAGAAGATGTTTTACACATATACAATGGAATATTACTCAGCAACCAAAAAGGATGAAATCTTACCATTTACAGAGACGGGGATGGAATTGGAGGATATTATGCTAAGCAAAATAAGTCAATCAGAGAAAGACAATTATCATATGGTTTCACTCATATGTGGAATTTAAGAAACAAAATAGAGGATCATAAGGGGAGGGAGGGGAAAATAAAATAAGATGAAATCAGAGAAGGAGACAAACCATAAAAGACTTTTGATTATAGGAAACAAACAGGGTTGCTGGAGGAGAGACGGGTTGGGGGATAAGGTAACTGGGTAATGTACATTAAGAAGGGCATGTGATGTAATGAGCACTGGGTGTTATGTGCAACTGATGAATAACTGATTCTACATCTGAAGCTAATTATACACTATATGTTAATTGAATTTAAATAAAATAAGATAAAAAATAAATGCAAGCAAATTTAAAAAAAAAAGGATGCTGAACATTACTAATCATCAGGGAAATTCAAATCAAAACCTAGAAGATATCACCTTACAACTGTGGCTAAAGTAAAAGAATGGCTAGACTAAAAAAAAAAAAAAAGAAATAACAAGTGTCAGTGAGGATGTGAAGAAAACGGAAACTTTGTGTCCTTTTGAAAGAAATGACAATTGGTTCAGCCACTGTGGAAAACCATACGGATATTCCTCAAAAAATTAAAAACAAAAATACAATATGATCTGATAATTCCACTATTGGGTATTTACCCAAAGAAAATGAAAACACTAATTTGAAAAGATAAATGCACCCCCATGTTTATTGCAGCATTATTTTCAATAGCCAAGTTAGGGTAGCAACCCAAGTATCAATAAATAGACAAATGGATAAGAAAAATGCCATTTGTGGCAACATGAATGAACCTAGAGTGTATTATGCAAAGTGAAATAACTCAAAATTAAAAAGACAAATGCCATATGATTTCACCAATATGTGTAATTTAAGAAACAAAACAAATGAACAAAGATAGCAAGAGGCAAACAAACGAAAAAAACAGACTTTTAAATATAGAGAAAACTGTGGTGGTTGGCCAAAAGGAGTTGGTTTGGGGGATGGATGAACTAGATGAGGTGATCAAGAGTACACTGATCTTGATGAGCACTCTATAATTTAGAGAATTGTTGAATTATTATATTGTACACCTGAAAGTAATAAAATACTGCATATTAATTATAATTCAATTAAAATAAATAAATTTTTCCCCTAATTTGAAAGGCACTAAATCTTTGAAGCAGAAGGTTGGCAGACGCAGTAGAGACTCTTGGACTCTCAGAACTCCATCTACAATTCCTCTGGTCTTATCACATCAGTGCTTCCTGGCTGGCTTCCAACAACTGGTTTCTGTATTTTTTTCACCCGACGCTTTATCTTCAACCTGAGGTGACATCTCTATACTTACAAACAGTAGAAGTTCCTAAGAATTAACACACACACACACAACAATACTCTATAATAAAAGACCAAAGTTTCTGTACAAATACCCCAGCTCCCTTGTTTTTTGGAAAGAATAACTCAGGTATGTGTTCTACACAATTTTCCAGAGATCTTTAATAAAATTAAGCCCTATTAAAGCACCCTATGTAGTTGTCCTTCTCCTTCCCTGTCTCAATTCACTCTCCTCCCAAATGAACTGCTTAAATGCAAATCTTTCTGTCAGAGTCTATTTCTGAGAAAATGCTAACTAGAATAACAAATACAGAAGTGTGTTTTATGTTAGCCATAGTGGATTTAAGTAGTTAAAATACTGGCAGCAGGATAACTAGTTTAGAAATAGGTAGTACCATTGTGGCAATAGTGCCATTGGAAAGTGTACTGATTAATATTTGTTGTTGTTGGCCCAGTGACTTTGAAAAATTATGGTAAGATACATATGTATATGACTTTGTCTGGGTCATTGGCCTTATCAACTAGTTTTAGTTATTCACCTAAGGCTTTCCTTTACCTCTTCTTTTCTGACATTTAGAAAACTTTGGAGAGAGAATGAATATATAGAATTCTTGAAAAAATGTCAGGATAAAGAACATAATACCTGAAACATCATTGTAATTACAGAAACTGAGTATCACTGTTCTATATGAAACAACTAAAAGAGACTAGTCACCTACTAACATGCATTCATGTACTTGAATATGGTGGAAGCTTTGGATAAAATAATTATATTCAATAAATATCTTCATTTTAAGTTATAATGTTTTCAATTCCCTGAAAATAATATTACCTCCTAATGTTTCAAATATTCATATTAACTACCAGTGATATTTTACTTAAAATGAATATTTGAATATTTTTCTACATTTTATTGATTTAATCAATTTTAAAAATTAATTTAAAATGCATGCTCGAAACTAATGATGTATTGTATGGTGACTAACATAATATAATAAAATTTTTAAAAAGTACACATGGGAAAAAAATAAAATGCATGTCTGCATAATTCATTTAGAAGATCTAAAAATGTTGAAATTCATTTTATTATTTTATTTTATTTTATATTTTATTTGGTTTTATAAAAAGAATAGTTGTATCCAAAATTTGAGAAGAAATAAGTACTAAAAAAGTATAAGTACTTCCATAACATTTCAATTTTAACCTATATGCAGTCCAGTCAATGAATATTATTCAACCTTCTATGATAACATACCCACTAATATAAATTCACAGTTGCAGAAAAGTATAAATTAAAAACCAAGACTATGTTTATTTTGAAAATGACAAGAAGATTTTGTTATAGTTGTTGAATACTCACTTATTTTTTGAATTATCTTTGGTCTAGAAGAAACTGTAATTTATAGCTGGGTTGTTATTATTATTATTCATTAAAATGTACACAAAATGCTTTCAAGATAGCCAGCAAATTATATGCCACAGTAAACCACTCTTCTTGATCTTCTACAACGTTCATCTGAAACAATCATTTCCCCTTATATCTAGTGTAATAGTTAAAAGCACAGGTTATGGACTCAAACTCTCAGCATTTAACTCCTAACTCCCCACTTATCACTTGTGTGAGACTGACCTAATCATTCTCTGCTTCCCTGACTTCATCTTTAAAATGGGGAAAATAATATCGTCTATGTCATAGTGTTGTTTTGAGGATCAAATAAAATAACTTATATATAGTGCTTTGATATGGTGCTTCGCATATAAAAGCAGTCAATGCTAAATTACTAAAATACAATATTAAATATTTCCTCATATGGTTAATTTTATAAGGCCAATGTCAATATCTTGTATTTTCCCCAAAAATGCCTTCCAAAATATTTAATACATGCATGTTTGCTTAACTAATGTAGATAATTTGATTATCTTCTCACCTGTAAATTTAAGGATGATGTGTTTAATTCCAAAAAGAAATTTAGAACCCAATACTAACTGTAAGTGCCAAATTGAATAAAATGTTTATTTTCCAATACCTTTTACTAGAACCAAAAACATGAGTATCTGTTGTGTCATTTTGGTGGAAGTAGTAAATGTTGGTTCACTTTAAGAACTAGTAGATTATCAAGACTTAAGTTTACAAGATTATTATGAACACAAGACCTGCTTTGTTGGTAGGCTACCAAAGTCACACAGTCTATAAAGATTTCCACAAACCACAAATTTGACAGGGGTTCTTACGATCTTTGTCAGATTCATGGGCAATAACCCTGGTATAAAAAAAGGAATAATGATATAAATTAAAATATCAGTATTTTAGGGTACAAAACATTGTTTGTATATTGATATCCTTGTTTGCTGGTTATCTTTTCAAACTTCGTTTTATTTCCTTCATGTGCTGAGAATTTATGCCTATAAAATTTACTTAGGTAAACTGAAATATTATACTTCATCCAAAATATTTATATTTTTTTAAGGATGTTAGGATACCATATACATACAAGGAAGGATGAAAGAGGGTTTTTGTCAGGTTTTCACTTATCTTCAGTTTTAATTTTATTTATTTATTTCATTTTAACCTCCAAGGGTGTGTGAGATCAACTTTAGAGGACAGAATGACTCTTGTCTTAGCCCACATAATCAACACACTGTCAACATACCTTTATTACCCATACACTGCTTCTGGTCACTGTGAATGTGAAGGATGCCAATTAGATTCTTCATCTGCTATATTATACTTACAGATAACTTTTCCATGGAATTAAAAAATGCCACCTGTTTGATTTGTCATTTCTATTACTTTGACCTAGACAATTCTTGCTCTACTTTGTGCTATGCAACTGTCAGCACTAGGAAACAGATGAATCACCTTGACTCTTCCACTTTCATGTAGCTCTTAAATCAAAAGCATCTGTAAATGTGTGCTATAAACTATACGTCACCCACTCAGATAGGATGGACAGTGAGTAATGCAAATGACAATGACATCTCCTTTATAAGAAAAAACAAAATAACTGGACAACATTTAACTCCAGCACTTGGTATAAACTCAGATTCATCTCATCTTAGCTTTCAGAATTCTTGATCAACAGTATTTTCCCAGCTGCAAAAAAGCTGAATCATAAATATAGCATTTTTCCATTTTTGCATTTTCTCACCTACTCATCAAGAATTATTGCTTGCATTTTACAAGTAAACTGAACTATTCCTTTATATTTCAAGACAAACAATTCCTTTCAGAAACAATCTAGTAGTTAAATAAATATATAGTTATAAATAAATAAATAGTTAAATAACAATACAAACAACTCTTGCTTCCATAGCCTGTTGGGACCATTTCCCATGGATTATTACAAGCCTTAGATAACAACAAATAAATTAGACATAGATCCATGGAGTTTAGGAAATGAAATCATATTTAATCTATGCAAAGTTTTGTTAAGTAATTTTTAAAAATTCTCTAGTAATATAAAATGCACCAAAATGAGGAAATGGCACAAGGGCAGAAACTGAGGGGTTTGGCTCCTGGTAAAGAGCTATGTGTAATTTTTCAGTTCTGACCAAAGGCAATTACAAGGACTTTATCTGACAGGCCTTATTGTGAAAAGTGCCCTCCCCACACCAGACTTGGTGTATAGCCAATGCATTTCAGTCTCTGAAAGGATTTGTAGTCAAGGACTCAGCTCCCCCAACAACCCTTGCTTGTCATGCTCTTTCCTATCTAAAGTGTCTTTATTCCTAGGTCTCTTTATCTGAGGCTTGGGCTGAAGTGTTCTTCAGGTTAAATTCTACCTCCACTGGTTACTGACTTCCCAACTTTGGGTAAATTATCCTGTGTCTCATTTTCCTCACTTATAAAATGAAGTGGTAATTGTTCTTATCTCATAACATAGTTCTGAGAATTACATGAGATAATGGGCATTAAGCCAGCGTTAGGCAAATGTGATAACAACTATATTTACAGAAACACAAGACCATGTCCAGAGTAATTGCTCAGTATGTGTGAACTATTATTAGTAATAATGTGATGGTATTATATGTCCCTTTATGTTTCTTGAAATGGATCACCTTTCTCAGAATTGCTTGAGATTTTAGTTTAAATGCAGATTCCAAGAGATCTTTGGATGGCTCACTCAGTTAAGCATCTGACTTCAGTTCAGGTCATTATCTTGGGGTCCTGGGATCAAGCCACATGGCAGGCTCCCCACTCAGTGGGAGTCTCCTTGTCCTTCTCCCTCTGCTCCTCCCTCGCTCATGCTTCCTCTCCCTCTCTCTCTCAAAAAAGTAAATAAAATCTTTTTTATTTATACAGATTCTTAAAAATACAGATTCCCAGGTCTTACCACAGTCCAAATGAATCAGAATCCCTGATTGTGAGACATGGGAATATGCACATTTTAACAATATACCTAGGTGGTTCTTATGCATACTTATGTTTGAGAACCATTGCTTTAACCTATCTCACTTGGATGCTGCTTTTGCTGGTGAGTTTAATACACTCTTGCTAGTTTTATTCTATTAAGTTAAATTTTTACCCCTCCCTATAGATAGTCAAAATGGGGCACTTGCCACTTTCCCCCTTATATGATAGATATTTATTTCCATACCTTATATCTTCAACTCAATTTTTAGTTCTTTGAGATCATGATTCATATATGATATTTTTAAATCTTTTTCACATTGATTTACCCTTAGTACATACTTAGTGGATATCAACTTACTATATCAGTACTATCAGGGATTACATATTGTTAATCAATCCATATAATAATGTAGGCGCTTACTTTCATATTATATCTGTGGAAATTTCCAAGAATACTTATAGTTATTGCCAATCAACAGTGAAATAATCAAAATACCATTAGACCAACATAATTAGATACATGAGCCTAAAAACTCAATAATTAATGAATATATGAAAATATATTAAATATATTAATGAAAATATGCTCTTAATTGGATTCTTAGCTGCAAAGCCCTAGTATAATCTGATTTTGACAGTGGTATTCATTTTCTATCGACAAAAATACAGCCAAGTGCCAAAAACTACAGATAGTAGAAAAAACTTTCAATTTTTAAATTTCAGGATGGTGCCCTTCTAAAAAGATTATTAAAAACAAGAAAAATGTGTTTTCAGTTTGTTTACCTGTATTATATAGTAATTTTTATAGACACAATATGGCTGGAATATAAGATAAAAACCTACTTTTGGGCTGAAATGAAACAGGTCTTTCCTTTAAAAAATTCAGCATCAGCTATATAGCCATTAAATACTATATAGCCTTCTATCATTCTTTCATCTATTCCAAAAAATAATTGAGAGTTTCAGAAGACAAAAAGAGGCTATGCAGTAGGAAATGAGGGTTTTTAGACTGTAAGTCCTTAATTTCTTAATTTACTTTTGAAATTGCCCCATTATTACACTCATAAAGACAAATTTGGTCTTGTACACAATTAATATATTTTTATTTCTGTGGTTATTATCTGTTTTTAATCATTTTTGCTAACTTTAAGAGCTTTTAAAGAAAAACAAAGAGTTATCAATTTGACATTGTAGTTAGGATAATTAGATAAGAAGAAATGAATAGAAGAACAAGGTCTTTCTACTTGGATTGTATAGGTACATATATATAAAAAACGTATTCAGTGTAAAATTGCTGAGAAGGTTCTGTGATTTACTCTATTTCAACAAAAGCTCTAACTGCAATGATCTTTTAAATATTTGGTATGGAAAATAAGCACCTGGTTCAGAATTATAAATCATAATTTAGATAATGAAATGACTAAACTTATATTCATTATACTTTATTATTTATTTTTTAATTTCAATATAGTTGACACAGGTTACATTAGTTTCAGGTGTACAACATAGTGATCCAACATCTCTACATTATGCTATACTCACCACAAGTGTAGCTACTATCTGCCACCATCCAACCCTATTAAAATATCATTGACAATATTCCTTATACTATTCCTTTTATTTCCTTGACTTATTCATTTCATAAATGGAAGCCCATATCTCCCATTCCCCATTACTCATTTTGACCAACAACCATCCTTCTTCACTCTGGCAACCATTAGCTTGTTCTCTGCATTTTTAGGTCTGATGCTATTTTGATTTTTTAATCATTTGTGGTTTTTGTTTGTTTGTTTTTGTTTTCTGGTTTTTGGTTTTTGTTTTAGATTACACATATGAGTGAAATCATATGGTATTTGTCTCTCAGGCTGACTTATTTCACTTAGCATAATACACTCTAAGTCCATCCACATTGTTGCAAATGGCAAGAGTTCATCCTTTTTTATGGGTGCCTAATATTCCATAATATATAAATACCACTACTTTATCCATTTCCATCAATGGACATTTAAGTTGCTCCCATATCTTGACTACTGTAAATAATACTGCAACAAATATAGGGATGCATATATTTTTTTCAAACTAGTGTTTTCATTTTCTGTGGATAAATACCCGGTAATGAAATTACTGAACAGTATGGTATTTCTATTTTTAATTTTTTTAAGGACCCACCGTACTGTTTTTTATTTTATTTTATTTTATTATTTATTTTATTTTATTTTATTATGTTCTGTTAGTCACCATACATTATATCATTAGTTTTTGATTCATTCTTTGCATATAATATCCAGTGCTCCATTCAATACATGCCCTCTTCAATACCCATCACCAGGTAACCCATCCCCCATCCCCCTCCCCTCTAGAATGCTTAGTTTGTTTCTCAGAGTCCATAGTCTCCATGGTTCGTCTCCCCCTTCATTTTTCCCTTCCTGCTATCTTCTTTTTTTTTTTATCATATAATGTATTATTTGTTTCAGAGAAACAGATCTGTGATTCAACAGTCTTATACAATTCACAGTGCTCACCATAGCACATACCCTACCCAATGTCTATCACCCAGCTACCCCATCCCTCCCAATCCCCACCACTCCAGCAACCCTCAGTTAGTTTCCTGAGATTAAGAATTCCTCATATCAGTGAGATCATATGACACATGTCTTTCTCTGATTGATTTATTTCACTCAGCATAATACGCTCCAGTTCCATCCATGTCGTTGTAAATGGCAAGATTTCATTCCTTTTGATTGCTGTATAATATTCCATGGTGTGTACACCACATCCTTTTTATCCATTCATCTGTCAATGGATATCTTGGCTCTTTCCATAGTTTGGCTATTGTAGGCATTGCTGCTATAAACATCGGGGTGCATGTACCCCTTCAGATCACTACATTTGTATCTTTGGGGTAAAAACCCAGTAGTGCAATTATTGGGTCATATGATAGCTCTATTTTCAACTTTTTGAGGAACCTCCATACTGTTTTCCAGAATGGCTGCACCAGCTTGCATTCCCACCAACAGTGTAGGAGGTTCCCCTTTCTCCGTATCCCTGCCACATCTGTCATTTCCTGATTTGTTAATTTTAGCCATTCTGACTGGTGTGAGCTGGTATCTATTGAGGTTTTGATTTGGATTTCCCTGATGCTGAGCGATGCTGAGCACTTTTTCATGTGTCTGTTGGCCATTTGGATGGCTTCTTTGGAAAAATATCTTTTCATGTCTTCTTCCCATTTCTTGATTGGATCATTTGTTCTTTGAGTTTTGAGTTTGATAAGTTCTTTATAGATTTTGGATACTAGCCCTTTATCGGATATGTCATTTGCAAATATCTTCGCCCATTCTGTCGGTTGTCTTTTGGTTTTGTTGACTGTTTCTTTGGCTGTGCAAAAGCTTTTTATCTTGATGAAGTCCCAATAGTTCATTTTTGCCCTTGCTTCCCTTGCCTTTGGAGACGATTGTAGGAAGAAATTGCTGTGGCTGAGGTTGAAGAGGTTGCTGCCTGTGTCATCCTTTAGGATTATGAAGGACTCCTGTCTCACATTTAGGTCTTTCAACCATTGTGAGTCTACTTTTGTGTGTAGTGTAAGGAAATGGTCCAGTTTTGTTCCTCTACATGTGGCTGTCCAATTTTCCCAACCCCATTTGTTGAAGAGACTGTCTTTTTTCATTGGATATTCTTTTCTGTTTTGTCGAAGATTATTTGACCATAGCGTTGAGGGTCCATTCCTGGGCTCTCTATTCTGTTCCATCGATCTATGTGTCTGTTTTTGTGCCAGCACCATAATATCTCGATGATGACAGCTTTGTAATAGAGCTTGAAGTCTGGAATTGTGATGCCACCAGCTTTGCTGTTCTTTTTCAACCTTCCTCTGGCTATTCGGGGTCTTTTCTGTTTCGATACAAATTTTAGGATAATTTGTTCCATTTCTTTGAAAAAAGTGGATGGTATTTTGATAGGGATTGCATTAAATGTGTAGATTGCTCTAGGTAGCATTGACATCTTCAAAATATTTGTTCTTCCAATCCATGAGCATGGAATGTTTTTCCATTTCTTTGTGTCTTCCTCAATTTCTTTCAACAGTATTGTATAGTATTTTGAGTACAGATTCTTTGCCTCTTTGGTTAGATTTATTCCTAGGTATTTTATGATTTCAGGTGCAATTGTAAATGGGATCAACTCCTTAATTTCTCTTTCTTCTGTCTTGTTGTTGGTGTATAGGAAGGCCACTGATTTCCGTGCATTGATTTTATATCCTGCCACTTTACTGAATTCCTGTATGAGTTCTAGCAGTTTTGGAGTGGAGTCTTTTGGGTGTTCCACTTAAAGTATCATATCATCTGCAAAAAGTGAGAGTTTGACTTCTTTGCTGATTTGGACGCCTTTTATTTCTTTTTGTTGTCTGACTGCTGTGGCTAGGACTTCTAAAACTATGTTGAACACCAGTGGTGATAGCGGACATTCCTGCTGTGTTCCTGACCTTAGGGGGAAAGCTCTCAGTTTTCCTCCACTGAGAATGATATTGGTTGTGGGTGTTTCATAGATGGCTTTTATGATATTGAGGTATGTACCCTCTATCCCTATACTCTGAAGAGTTTTGATCAGAAAGGATGCTGTACTTTGTCAAATGCTTTTTCTGCATCTATTGAGAGGATTATATGGTTCTTGTTCTTTCTTTTATTAATGTATTGTATCACATTGATTGACTTGTAGATATTGAACCAACCTTGCAGCCCAGGGATAAATCCCACTTGGTCATGGTGATTAATCCTTTTAATGTACTGTTGGATCTTATTGGCTAGTATTTTGGTGAGAATTTTTGCATCCATGTTCATCAAGGATATTGGTCTGTAATTCTCCTTTTTGATGGGGTCTTTGTCTGGTTTTGGGATCAAGGTAATGGTGACCTCATAAACCAAGTTTGGAAGTTTCCTTTCCATTTCTATTTTTTGGAACAGTTTCAGAAGAATAGATATTAATTCTTCTTTAAATGTTTGGTAGAATTCCCCTGGTAAGCCATCTGGACCTGGGCTTTTGTTTTTTGGGAGATTTTTGATGACTGCTTCAATTTCCTTAGTGGTTATAGGCTGTTCAGGTTTTCTATTTCTTCCTGTTTCAGTTTTGGTAGTTTATACATCTCTAGGAATGCATCCATTTCTTCCAGATTATCTAATTTGCTGGCATATAGTTGCTCATAATATGTTCTTACAATTGTTCATATTTCTTTGGTGTTAGTTGTGATCTCTCCTCTTTCATTCATGATTTTGTTTATTTGGGTCCTTGCTATTTTCTTTTTGATAAGTCTGGCCAGGGGTTTATCAATTTTATTAATTCTTCCAAAGAACCAGCTCCTAATATCATTGATCTGTTCTACTGTTCTTTTGGTTTCTATTTCATTGATTTCTGCTCTGTTCTTTATTATTTCTCTTTTCCTGCTGGGTTTAGGCTTTATTTGCTGTTCTTTCTCCAGCTCCTTTAGGTGAAGGGTTAGGTTGTGTATTTGAGACCTTTCTTGTTTCTTGAGAAAGGCTTGTATTGCTATATACTTTCCTCTTAGGACCACCTTTGCTGCATCCCAAAGATTTTGAACAGTTGTGTTTTCATTTTCATTTGTTTCTATGGATTTTTTAAAATTCTTCTTTAATTTCCTGGCTGACCCATTCATTCTTTAGTAGGATGCTCTTTAGCCTCCATGTATTTGAGTTCTTTCCGACTTTCCTCTTGGGATTGAGTCCTAGTTTCAAAGCATTGTTGTCTAAAATTATGCAGGGAATGATCACAATCTTTTGGTACTGGTTGAGACCTGATTTGTGACCTAGGGTGTGATCTATTCCGTAGAATGTTCCATGGGCATTAGAGAAGAATGTGTATTCCATTGTTTTGGGATGGAATGTTCTGAATATATCTGTGAAGTCCATTTGGTCCAGGGTGTCATTTAAAGTCTTTATGTCCTTGTTGATCTTTTGCTTAGATGATCTGTCCATTTCATTGAGTGGGGTGTTAAAGTCTCCCACTATTACTGTATTGTTGTTGCACCATACTGTTTTCCACAGTAGTTGTACCAGTTGACATCCCCATCAACAGTGCATGAAAGGTTTTCTTTCTCTGCATCTTCACCGGCATTTATTTCTTTTATATTTGAGTCTAGCCATTTTGACAGGTGTAAGTTGATATCTCATTGTGGCTTTGATTTACAGTTCCTTAATGATTAGTGACGTTGAACATCTTTTCATGATTATATTGGCTATCTCTATGTCTTCTTTGGGAAAATGTCTCTTCAGATCCTCTGTCCATTTTTAATCAAATTATATTGTTTTTTGTTTTGTTTTTGATTTTTGTTTTTTTTTGATGCTGAGTTGTATAAGTTCTTTATATATTTATGATATTAATCTATTATTGGATATATCATTTGTAAATATATTCTCCCATTCAGTAGGTTAGCTTTTTGTTTGTTAATGGTTTTCTTCCCTGTGCTAAAGCTTTTTACTTTGGTGTAGTTCCAGTAGTTTATTTTTGGTTTTGTTTCCTTTGCCCGAGGAGACATATCCAGAAAAAAACTTTGCTATTGCCAATGTCAAAAAAATTGCTACCTGAGTTCTTTTCTAAGATTTTTATGGTTTTAGGTCTGACATTTATATCTTATTTAATTTTGAGTTTATTTTTGTGTATGGTGTTACAAAGTTTTCCAAATATATTCTTTTGCATAAAATTGTCCAGTTTTCCCAACACCATTTTTTGAAGAGGCTATCATTTCCCCATTGTATATTCTTGCCTCCTTTATTATAGATTAATTAACTCAAAGTGTGAGTTTATTTCTGGGCTCTCTATTCTGTTCCATTGATGTATGTTCCTATTTTAGTGCCAGTGCCATACCATTTTGATTACTATAGCTTTGTAGTATATCTTGCCATCTGGGATTGTGATGCCTTCAGCTTTGTTTTTTTTCTTCTCAAGGTCCTTTTACCTAGTTGGAGTTTTTTGATAGGAATTGCATTGAATCTGTAGATTGCTTTCAGTAGTATGGAAATTTTAACAGTACTGGTTCTTCCAATTTGAGCATTGAATATCTTTCCATTTGTGTCATCTTCACTTTGTTTCATCATTATTTTATAGTTTTCAGAGCACAAGTCTTTAATCTCCTTGCTAACTTCATTCCTAGGTATTTTATTCATTTAGGTACAACTGTAAATGGAATTATTTTCCCAATTTCTGTTTCTGCTACTTTGAAATTAGTGTATAGAATCACTACCAATTTCTGGGTATTAACTTTATATCCTGCAACTTCACTCAATTAATTTATTACTTATAGTATTGTTTTTGATGATGTCTTTATGATTTTTATATATACTATCATGTCATCTGCAAATAGTGACAGTTTAACTTCTGCCTTACCAATATGCCTTCCTCTTATTTCTTTTTGTTGTCTGAATACTAGGGCTAGTGCTTATACTACTATGTTGAACAAAAGTGGAGTAAACATTATTGTATTAGTCCTGATCTTACAGGATGAGATCTCATTTTGTCACCACTGAATATATTAACTGTGGGTTTTTCATATATGTCTTCATTAGGTTGAGGTATGTGCCTTCTAAACCAACTTTGTTGAGAGATTTAACATGAATGGATGTTAAATTTTGTCAACTGTTTTGTTTACTTCTACTGAGATAATAATTTTCATTTTTTTTGATATGGTGTATCACAGTGATTGATTTGTGAATATGGAAATATCCTCGCATCCCTAGAATAAATCTGACCTCACTGGGTGCATAATCATTTTAATATTGGAATTCCAATAGGTTTTCTTTCATGTATATCAATGCTTCTATTAAGCTAAAAAGTTAATTTTGAAATATATTGCTTTTCAATATAAAATTGTGCTATTTTAATATATTTACTTAAAATTTTATATTATCTGATATTCACCTGGTCCTGGATTAACCTTGGGATTCACATATATTTAGAAATTAATTCACAATATGAGATTATCACATGATCATTTACAATTCTCAGTATATTCTTAAGAACTCATCCAGATGATTCAAGTAAAATAAACTAGACAGCCTTAGTCATCTGAGGGAGGGCCATATTCAGTATAGCATGGCAACTATTTCAGATCTATTTCAGGTAGTCAGTCAAAATACATGGATTCATATCCAGGCAGTTCCCACTGTTTCTGTACCTGAAGCCAATAGAAAACATGTTTTAGGTTTTTGTTGTGTTTGTTTGTTTGTTTGTTTTTAGTTCTGCAAGGCTTTGGAGTAAAGAAGTACTCTTTGGGATTTTTCTAAGTAAATTCAATACAAAAGACAAAAAGGAATGAGGCATTTAAGAAAATACTTCAACAAAGCATCTTTAGAGAGAGAAAGCACACATGTGGGTGGGGGGAAGGACAGAAGGAGAGAGGATTTTAGGCAGGTTCCATGCCCAGCACGGAGCCACACGCAGGGCTCAATTTCATGACCCTGAGATCATGGCCTCAGTTGAAATCAAGAGTCAGACAATACACTGAGCCACCCAGGTGCTGCTCCCATTGTTCCTAAGATGAACTTCAAACTCTTTAACTTGGTATTAAATATCTCCCTACTTCACTAATCTCACCCTGCACAATCTCCCCTTCTTTGATCAGGAGACTTTCCTCAGTTTCTCAAATGTTGCATGTACCTTGCTATCTTCAGGCCTTTACATATGCTGTTGTCTTTGCAAGGCATTCTTTTTCTTCTAAAAAAAAATTAAATAAATTCCATACAACTTACCCACTGGCAAGAATACAAGTTTGGATCTCTCAACCACTAGAACAACATTTTTTTTTTTTAAATGACAGTTGCAGAATCGTGGAGTGTTTTTACACTGATCTTTTGCTAATGCAATTAGCAGTATGTTTTGCATGTATAACTTAAAAATTCCTTGAATCATAAAAAAAAAATACTCCAGTATTCCAACGATTGCAGGGGACAGTAAAATCTATTCATCATTGTTATAAGGGTTGTTTACACATACTGTGATACGATTATTCATGAAGTAATTAAACATCTTTGTCCCCTTTGAAATTAAGTGAGGCCATGCTACTTGTTTCAGCCAAGAAATTATGAATAAAAATGGCTTACATTTTTTTCTCAGTGGAAGCATTCTTAGCCAATGTATAATTCTCTATAATTGATTCCCTTTGTCATGATGATTGTAAAAGTAGCTCTTGAGATGAAACTTCTGTCATCCTGGAGCTTTAAGTGACTATAATGAGCTACTTTAAATATGTAGCATGAATTATAAATAATTTTATGGCATTAAGCAACTGAAATGTTGAGGTCATTTGTGATTGTAGCATACTCCAGTGTTAATTAAATAAGAAAACCATTAAATCCTACTTGATTGTGGTGAATGATTCCTTTAATGTACTGTTGAATTCAGTTTGCTAGTATTTTATTGAGAATTTTTGAATCCATGTTCATGATGGATATTGGCATGTAGTTCTCTTTTCTAGTGGCGTGTGTATGTATCTGGTTTTGGTATCAGGGTAATGTTGGCCTCATAGAAAGAATTTGGAAGTTTTCCTTCCTTTTCTTTTCTTTTTTTTTTTTTGAATAGTTTGAGAAGAACTGGTATTAAGTCTTCTTTTTTTAATTTAAATTCAATTAGCCACCATACAGCACATCATTAGTTTCAGATGTAGAATTCAACAATTCATCAGTTGCATATAACACCCAGTGCTTATCACATCTCATGCCCTCCTGAATACCCACCACCCAATTACCCCATAACCCCACCCACCTCCCCTTCAACAACCCTCAGTTTGTTTCCTATAGTTAAGAGTGTCTCATGTTTTTTCTCCCTCTTTGATGACTTCCCATTCAGTTTTTCTTCCCTTCCCCTATGATCCACTGCACTGATTCTTATGTTTGGTAGAATTCATGTGTGAAGCCATCTCACCCTAGGCTTTTGTTTTTGGGGGATTTTTGATTACCAGTTCAATTTATTTGCTAAGGAAACAATAACAAAACTAAAAGGTAACCTATGGAATAGGAGAAGATATTTGCAAATGAAATATCTGATAAAGGGTTATTATCCAATATCTATAAAGAGCTTCTCAAACTCAACACCCCAAAAACAAATAATTCAGTTAAGAAATGGGCAGATGACATGAATAGACTTTTTTTTTCTAAAGAAGACATATAGATGACCAACAGACATAAAAAGACGCTCAACATCACTCATCATCAGGGCACTGCAAATCAAAATTACATTGAGATATCTCTTCACACCTGTCAGAATGTCTAAAATCAACAACACAGGAAATAACAGGTGTTGGTAAAGGTGTGGGCAAAGGGTAACCTTTTGCACTATGGTGGGGATGCAAACTAGTGCAGCCACTCAGAAACAGTATGGAGGTTCCTCAAAAAGGTAAAAATAGAATGATTTTAGAGTGCACCAGTTTTACTACTACGTATTTACACAAGAATAAAAATACTAATTCAAACGGATACATGCACCCCGATGTTTTTAACAGCATTATCTACAATAGTCAAATTATGGAAATAGACTAAATGTCCAATGACTAATGAATGGATAAGTATGTGGTGTGTGTGTATATATATATATATTAACCATCAAAAAGAATGAAATCTTGCTATTTGCTTGACATGGATTGAGCTAGAGAGTACTATGTTAAGCAAAATATGTCAATCAAATAAAGATAAATACCATATGATTTCACACATTTGTGGAATTTAAGAAACAAAACAAATGATCATAGGGAATAAAAAGGAGAGAGAGAGGTAAACCATGAAATGGACTCTTAACTATAGAGAACAAACTGATGGTTACCATAGGAGAGGTGGGGGGGATGGGTTAAATAAGTGATGAAGGACTAGTTTTGGTGAACACCAGGTTCTGTATGTTAAGTGTTAAATCACTAAATTGTATATCTGAAACTAATATTACACTGTATGGTAACCAACTGGAGTTTAAATAAAATAAAAAAAAACATTAAATTGAGATAACAGTCATGCCATGGCAGCTTTCATAAGGAAACCAAAATCTAAGCTTATAAATGCCTTAATGTTACAAAATTGATAACTAAGGTCAACCAATTGCAAAGAGAGAACTAGCCTTTAAGCTATAGCTAGTTAATACTTTTCTTATTTTGCTTCTGTCTTTTGCTTATAAAAGATTTTCCCCAAGCTCCTGTTGCTTCAGCATTCCTAATCACTTCTGGTTTGGTACTGATCTGAATTGATTTTTGCTCAACTAAACTTAATTTTTAAAAATATGCCTCATCTTACCTTTTAACACTAAGTTATCTAAAGTGATATGCCAGTACATACCCAATGACAAGTAATTGTGCTTTAGAAACACAACAATGCCCAGTAAATTCCTAATAAAAGGTGGAATATCTAAAAGCACCCAAAGTAGGAAAATTACTTGTGAGCATATATGAAATACATTCCAGGTACTTGGCAAAACATAACATGTTATAAAGTTTGAGATTCTGAAATGAGCTGAATACCTTACTGCATCAGCAGAAAACAGTAGAATTTGATTTCTTAGTAAAATTTGGTTTTATTTGGATTTGTACTATCTGGGGTAAATGAGTTATATATTTTCACATAACTTCAAAACTGTGTTGCTTATTTTTTCAAAGTTTAAAAATCTTTAATTTTAACTTTTACAGTTTATTTTGTTATAAATGTATTTCTTATATCTTAAATTTTTGAATTTTTTAAATAAAAATGAGATGATTTTGATTTTGATTTGTGGAATTCAATACATTTATAGACTCTTGTATTTGATAGATGTCATCTATCATTTTGTTTTATGTTTTTAATTATATTACTTTGATATTTATTTCTCTTTTCCTATACATAGTGCCTAGTGTCTTTTTCTGTATAATATTTTAAAATAAAATGATAATCTCTCAAAATTCTAGTACAAGCTTCAGTAAAATTTTTCCCCAAAAGTTTGAACTATGTTTTGGTTATTGAAGTCAGTGATGACAATATAACTTAGGAAGGATTTTTTTAGATTCTAAAAAAATATAAAGTTCAGGATTCTTGTCAATTTCAAATGATTTTAGACTTGTACAGGAACACAGCTACGTATATTTAAGGAAAATGCAAATTATTTTTTTAAAGATTTTATTTATTTTTTTTGACAGAGAGAGAGGAAACAGAAGCAGAGGGAGTGGGAGAGGGAGAAGCAGGCTTCCCGCTGAGCGGGGAGCCCAATACAGGGCTCGATCCCAGGACCCTGGGATCAGGACCTGAGCCACAGGCAGACGCTTAATGACTCAGCCACCCAGGCGCCCCAGAAAATGCAAATTCTAACTAAGTAATTAAACAAGATATGGATTGCAGAATTATTTGCTTAAAAGATTTAGAAATAAAAGGATTATGAGGAAAATAAGACCAGAATTCAAATCAAAAGGAAAACAATAGAGAAAAAACCCAAAATTAGTTCTTTCATAGAAAAGATGGATAATCTTATAGAAAACTGTTCAAGAAAAAAGACAAGATGTATAAATTAAAAAAAGTAACAGAAAAGGTCATTTGACAAAATTCAATATGCATTAATTTAAAAAGAACACTCAAGATTCCAGTCCAGGATGGTGACAGGGGAAGATTTTTAAATCTTCTCTTCCATGGAACACACCAAATTGCACACACCTATTAGTAGAGCAATTCCTTTTGAATAACTAAGGACAAACTGAACAATGTCTGCACACACAAAAAAAGATAGAATTGAAAAAGAGAACAGCAAGAAAGACAAAGAGATAGTAATGAAAAAATTCTCATCCCAGATGCTGCACACTACATTGGTATGGGATAGTACTGAAGGACTGGGAACAGATTCACCTGACCTTGTGCATAGAAAAAAAGCCATAGTTTAAAAGAACAACTAGTTTATTAAAGAGCAGACCTCATAACTCTATCAAATAGCAGAGGAACTGCTGGAACTCACTCTGGGTTAAGAGGGACTGGAGAGCAGCATGGCTTATTCTCCATGTCCACTTTGAAATCAAAGATCTGAGCAGGGTCTAGATTCCATAGCCAATTTGCTGCTTCAGCAAACTCTGGGTCCCCTAGCCTACAACAGCAACCAATAAGGTGGATCATAGGGAAACAAAACAAAACAAAACAAAAAACAGGTAAAAAACCCTGCTATATAAAAAAGCAGCTAGTTACAATGGAATACTACTCACCCAACAAAAAAAATGAAATCTTGTCATTTGCAATGACATGGATGGAACTAGAGGGATTATGCTAAGCAAAATAAGTCAACCAGAGAAGACAATTATCATATGATCTCACTTATATGTGGAATTTAAGAAACAAAGTGGGATAATAGGGGAAGAGAGGAAAAAATAAAACAAAACTAAGTCAGAGAGGGAGACAAACCATAAGAGACTCTTAACTCTAGGAAAAAATTGAGGGTTGTTGGAGGGGAGGTTGGTGGGGGGATGGGGTAACTCAGTGGTGGACATTAAGGAGGGCACTTGATATAATGAACACTGGGTATTATATAAGACTGATGAATCATTAACCTCAACCTCAGAAACCAATAATACACTATAAGGTACTTAATTAAATTTAAATTTAAAAAAAAAAAAGAGCATCCAGCATATAAAAGAGTCAGCCCTAGAACTCTGCTAACTGCAGGGAGGGGGGGAAGCTGCTGGAATATTTTCTAGGTGGTAGGGATGGTGGACAATTTTTATGTTTTCCCTCCACCTTTACTAACTGAATGGGAGCAGAGCCCCAAAGCACTAACCAGCCTGACATCTTATCTAGCTCAGTAGGGTACTAGCCCACATCAGTCCAAGATGCCCTGGGGCACAGATTAAAAAAAAAAAAAGAAGGCTCGGTTAAAAACAACAAATAAGTCAAGCAGAGAAAGACAATCATATGGTTTCACTTCTATGTGGAACATAAGGAAAAGCATGGAGGACATTAGGAGAAGAAAGGAAAAAATGAAAGGGCGGAAATCAGAGGGGGGGATGAAACATGAAAGACTATGGACTCCTGGAAACAAACTGAGGGTTTCAGAGGGGAGGGGCGTGGGGGGATGGGTTAGCCCAGCGATGGGCATTAAGGAGGGCACGTATTGCAATGAGCACTGGGTATTATATGCAAATAATGAATCATGGAACTCTACTAAAATCTAATGAAGTACTGGGGTGCCTGGGTGTCTCAGTCATTAAGCGTCTGCCTTCAGCTCAGGTCATGATCCCAGTGGGATCGAGCCCCACATCGGGTTCCCTGTTCTGTGGGAAGCCTGCTTCTCCCTCTCCTACTCCCCCCTGCTTGTGTTCCCTCTCGCTGTGTCTCTCTCTGTCAAAGAAATAAACAAAAATCTTAAAAAAAACAACTAATGAAGTACTGTATGGTGACTAACATAACACAATAAAAAATAAAAATAAAAGAACAAATAATATATAAAAGAGACAGCCTTTTAACTCCTACAAATGGCAAGGGGATTGTTTGAATTCTCCCTGGGTCAGGGGTACTGACGGATATGATTTATGCTCCCCCTCCACCTTGGAGGCACAGACTGGTGCACAGTCCTGGTGCCCTAACAGGCCTGCGACCTTAGTGAGCCTTGGGCTCCTATGCCACAGCAGCCACAGCTATCCCACCAAAAGGTATGCAATGATGCATACCAGGACACTCCTGGTTATCACTCATTACACTTACAGCTTTTGGGCCAAGGTGACACAGGTACAAAGCACCCTGGAATATTCTAGGTCCACACCACTTCATCAGATAGATGGCTCGCTAGTACACCTAGGGTTCATGGTGTTCAAGGATATCCTGGATAATATCTGTTTCAGATCTAGCTTACCTGCCAGTGTGTCTCCCGTGTGGAGTGTCCCAGAACAACCCCATCTCCACTGGTCTAAGGACTAGCCACCCAGTCAAGGCACCCCTTGCACTGATCACACCAGGAGACCCTGGTTTGCATCCAGTTCAGCTTCAGTTATCATACCAGATTGCCTTCAGTGTGGCTTGTGACCACTTCAGATTAAGCTGTGATGAAAGGGCCTCCAATGTACAGAGTGCCACAGGACCACTCAGCCTATGCCCTGCCTTAGCTTCAGTTGCCCCTCCAGAGTACCCTCTGTGCAAAGTCCTGGAACATACCAATTTACATCCACTTCAGCTTCACCTACCCTGCTGAGGTGCACTCTGTGCCTAGAGCCCTGGGTCCCAATGGATTTCACCCACTTCAGTTTTGACTGTCCCGCCAGGGCACCCTATGCACAGATTGCCTAGGGACCTCTCAGGCCCCACATTGTCTCAGCTCCAGCCATCCTTCCAGGGCATCCCTTGCACAGAGAACCCTAGGACACTATGGTTTCCATAATTTCACCTTCAGAAGTTTTGCCAAAGTGCCCTCAGTGCATAGAACCCTGGGACACACCAACCTGAGCCCATTTCAGCTTTACCTGTCCTGCCAGGGTGCCTGCTGCATAGAAATCCGTGGAAAATATTGGTCTGTAACCCACCTCATCTACAGCCACACTGCCAGGTCATCCTTTTTGTGGATACTCCCAGGACACACAGGATAACACCCACTTCAACTTCAGCTATCCTGCCAAGTTTCCCTCAGAATATAGAGCCTTGGGCTAACCCACCTTGCACCCATATTAGCCTTATGTATTCTGCCAGTCACCTGCTGAATGGAGAGCAAAGGGACCACACTAATCTGTGTGCACATCAGGTTTAGCTGTCCTTCCTGGGTGCCCACTGTGAGGAGAATCCCTAGACCCCCAGCCCATGACAGCCAGGTATAGTCAGTCAGCAAAACTCACCAAGCATAGACAATCTACATAGCAAATGACCATACACAAGACCATTCCTTCCAGTTTAGGAGAAGTAGTTGTTCTGCCTCATTCATAGAAAGAAACACAGAAAGTCAAGCAAAATGGGGAGATAGAGTAATATCTTCCAAAAGAAAGAACTAGTTAAAACCTTAGAAAAGCAACTGAAAGAAATAGAGTGAGCAATATGCATGATAAGAACTTAAATAATGATCATAAAGAGGATCACTGGACCAGAAAGAGTGTAAGAAGTCAGTGAGACCTTCAATAAAAAATATCAAAAATACAATGAAAGAATCAATATCTGAAATAACATATATACTAGAGGTATATAAGTGGATGAAGAACAACACATCCACAATCTGGAAGTCAGGAAAATGGGAAGAACTCAAACTGAACAACAGAAAGAGAAAAGAATTTTTTAAAATGAGGATAAGCTAGGGGATCTCTTGAGCAACATCAAGGGAAAAACCATTCCATGAAAAAGGTCCCAGAAGAAGAAGAGAGAGAAAGAAGCAGAAGACTTATTTGAAGAAATAATAGCTGAAAACTTTCCTAACCTAGGGAAGTAAATAGACATCAAGATTCAAAAAGCACAGAGTTGCAAACAAAATCAACCCAAGGAGGTTCACACTAAAACAAAATAATTAAATGTCAAACATCAAAGAAATTTTATTTAAAATTTCCTCAAACTCAAACGACCATCAGTTTAATATAGACTGCTATATATTAAGATGTTATACATGAACCTCTTGTAAAGACAAACACAAAATATATAATAAATAGACAAAAAATAAATCGATTGGAAGAAAGCCAAATATAACATTACAGAAACTTATCAATCAGAAAGAAAGAGTGCAAGAGAAGAAACAGAACTATGACAGCCAGAAAACAAATAAAAGTTGCATACCTATCAATAATTATTTTATTTTTTCATTTCATTTCATTTCATTATTTCATTTCATTCCATTCCATTCCATTTCAATTCCAGTGTAGTTAACATACAGTGTTGTATTAGTTCCAGGTGTACAATATAGCATTTGCAACAATTCCATATATTACTTAGTGCTCATCAAGATAAGTATATCCTTAAAAAAGGTAAGTGTATCTTTAATATCCTTCACGTATTTCACCAATCACCCCACCAATCTTCCTTCTGGTAACCATTTGTTTGTTCTCCATAGTTAAGAGTCTGTTTCTTGGTTTGTCTTTTTCTTTGTTCATTTGTTTTATTTCTCAAATTCCACATTTGAGTGAAATCAGATGGTGTTTACCTTTCTCTGACTGGCTTATTTTGCTTAGCATTATGGTCTTTAGATCCATCCAAGCTGTTGCAAATAGCAAGATTATACTTTTTTATGGCCAAAAAAATTCCGTTGTATATATTTATATACCAGTTCTTCTTTATCTTTGCATCTAATTATGGACACTTAGGCTGCTTCCATAATTTGGCTATTGTAAATAATGCTGCAATAAACATCTTGGTGCATATATGCTTTCAAATTAGTGTTTTTGATTTCTTTGGGTAAATGCTCAGTAGTGCAATTACTGGATCATAGGGTAATTCTATATTTTACATTTTGGGGGGAACCTTCATACTGTGTTCCACAGTGGCTGCACCAGTTTGCATTCCCATTAACAGTTCATGAAAGTTCCTTTTTCTCCACATCCTTGCCAATACTTGCTGTTTCTTTAGTTTTTCATCTCAGCCATTCTGACAGGTGTGAGATGATATCTCATTGTAGTTTTGATTTACATTTCCATGGTGATGAGTTTTGTTGAGCCCCTTTGCTTGTGTTTGTTGGCCATCTGTATGTCATCTTAGGAGAAATGTCTGTTAATGTCTTCTGCTCAGTTTTTAATTGGATTATTTTTGTTTTGGGATGTTGAGTTGTGTAATTTCTTGATATATTTTGGATACTTACCCTTTATCAGATATGTCATTTGAAAGTATCTTCCCCATTTGGCATGTTGTCTTTTAGTTTTGTTGGCTGCTTCTTTCTCTGTGCAAAAGCTTTCTCTTTTGATGTAATCCAGATAGTTTAGTTTTGCTTTTGTTCCCTTTATCTCAGGAGACATCTACAAAGATGTCGTTATTGCCAATGTCAGAGAATTTACTGCTTGTGCTCTCTTCAAGGATTTTCATGGTTTCTGTTCTTACATTTAGGACTTTAATCCATTTTGAATTTATTTTTGTGTATGGCATAAGAAAGTGTTCCAGTTTCATTCTTTTGTATGTTGCTGTCCAGTTTTCCCAACAGCATTTATTGAAGAGACTCTTTTTCCCATTGCATTCTGGCCTCCTTTGTCAAAGGTTAATTGACCATATAATCATGGGTTTATTTCTGGACTTTTTATTCTGTTCCTTTGATCTGTGTGTCTATTCTCTGTCAGTACCATATTTGTTTGATTACTACAGTTCTGTAATATAACTTGATGTCTGGAATTGTGATACATCCGTTTATTTTGTTTTTCAAATTTGGCTATTTGGCTTTTCTGAGTCTTTGGGCTCCATACAAATTTTTGGATAGTTTGTTCTAGTTCTGTGAAAAATTCTCTTGGTATTTTGATAGGGATTACATTAAATCTGTAGATGGCTTTGGGTAGTATAAGTATTTTAGCACAATATGTTTTTCCGATCCAGAGCCTGGATTTTTTTTTTCATTTCTTTGTGTCATCCTCTATTTCTTTCATCAATGTTTCATAGTTTTCAGTGTCCAGGTTCTAAACCTCCTTGGTTAAGTCTATTCCTTGATATTTTATTATTTTTTGTGAAACTGCAAATGGGATTGTTTTTTAATTGTTAGTGTATAGAAATGCAATGGGGTGAGCCACAGCCTTTTCAAGGGAGCGGTTGTGTGTTCGCCATCTTAGGAAGTGAGTGTGCCAGCCCTTGCTCTCAGAAGATGTTCTCGTCTGTGGCGCATCTGGCGTGGGCGAACCTCTTCAACGTGCCCCACCTGCAGCTGGTACACGATGGCCTCACGGGCCCCCACAGTAGCCCCATGGGGGCCCCGGGCCCGCCCCGCTGTTCCCGCAATCTGGCAGCAGCCGCTGTGGAGGAATACAGTTGCAAATGTGGCTCCATGAAGATTTATGCACTGTGTGGCTTTGGTGGGATCTTAAGTTGTGGTCTGACACACACTGCTATCGTTCCTCTGGATTTAGTGAAATGCCGTATGCAGGTGGACCCCCAGAAGTACAAGGGCATATTTAATGGATTCTTAGTTACACTTAAAGAGGATGGTGTTCGCGGTTTGACTAAAGGATGGCCTCCGACTTTCATTGGCTACTCTATGCAGGGGCTCTGCAAGTTTGGCTTTTATGAAGTTTTCAAAGTCTTGTATAGCAACATGCCTATCTCTGGCACATATCACTATATTTGGCTGCTTCTGCCAGTGCTGAATTCTTTGCTGATATTGCCCTGGCTCCTATGGAAGCTGCTGAGGTTCGAATTCAAACCCAACCAGGTTATGTCAATACTTTGAGGGGTGCAGCTCCCAAAATGTATAAGGAAGAAGGCTTAAAAGCATTCTACAAGGGAGTTGCCTCTCTCTGGATGAGACAGATACCATACACCATGATGAAATTTGCCTGCTTTGAATGTACTGTTGAAGCATTGTACAAGTTTGTGGTTCCTAAGCCTGGCAGTGAATGTTCAAAGGCAGAGCAACTGGTTGTAACATTTGTGGCAGGTTACATAGCTGGAGGCTTCTGTGCAATTGTTTCTCACCCTGATGATTCCGTGGTATCTGTGTTGAATAAGGAGAAAGGTAGCAGTGCTTTTCAAGTTCTTCAGAAACTTGGATTTAAAGGTGTATGGAAGGAACTCTTTGCCCATATCTTCATGATTGGCACTCTGACTGCACTACAGTGGTTCCTCTATGACTCTGTGAAGATCTACTTCAGGCTCCCTCACCCTCCTCCACCTGAAATGCCAGAGTCTCTGAAGAAAAGGCTTGGGTTAACTCAGTAGAATGATCAAAGCAAAGGTGGACTGAATCTGCTTGTTGATCAGTGTTGAGGAAAGTGCAAGAGGAACTTTTATATATTTGACAGTGTAGGAAATTGTCTATTCCTGCTATAATTACTGTAGTCTCTTGCCTAAGGCGGGGGTTTCAAACCCACTGTTGAAATAAACCCAACTATTCATGAAAAAAAAAAAAGAAAAAAGAAGTGCAATGGATTTCTGTACATTTATTTTGTATCCTGAGACCTTACTGAACTCATTTCTCAGTTCTATTGGTGAAGTCTTTAGGGTTTTCTATATATAGTATCATGTCATCTGCAAACAGTGAAAGTATTATTTTGTCTTTATCAATTTCAATGCCTTCAATTCCTTTCTCCTGTCTGATTGGTATGGCCCAAACTATGCTGAGTAAAAGTGGTGAGAGCAGACATCCTTGTCTTGTTCCTGACCTTAGGGGAAGAGTGCTCAGTTTTTCAACACTGAGCATGATGTTAGCTGTGGGTTTTTCATATAAGGCCTTTATTTTATTGAGGTATGTTTCTTCTAAACCCATGGTTTTTATCATGAATGGATGTTGTATTTTATCAATTACTTTTTCTACATTTATTGAAAAGATTATGTGCTTTTTTTTTATCCTTTCTCTTGATGTTGGATGTATCATGTTGACTATTGTGAAAATATTGAACCACCCTTACATTCCACAAATAAATCCCACTTGATCATGGTGAATCATTTTTTAATGTATTTTTTATTTGGTTTGCTAATATTTTGGTAAGGATTTTAGCATCCATGTTCATCAGAGATATTGAGCTGTAGTTCTCTTTCATTTGTGGTGTCATTATTTGGTTTTGGGATCAGGGTAATGTTGGGCTCATAGAATGAATTTGAAAATTTCCCTTCCTCATATATTTTCTGGAATAGTTTGAGAAGAATAAGTATGAACTCTTCTTTAAAAGTTCAATAGAATTTGCATGTGAAGATGTCTGTTTGTGGATGTTTTGTTTGTTTTTTGGGGGTGAGATTTTTGGTTTACAGAGTCAATTTCTTTCCTGGTTATTGGCCTGTTCAGATTTTCTGTTTCTTCCTGTTTCAGTCTTAGAAGGTTATATGATTCTAGGAATTTATATTATATCTTTTAGGTTGTTTATTTTGTGGGCATGTAATTTTTCTTAATATTCTCTTACAATATTTTGCATTTCTGTGGTGTCAGTTGTTAGTTCTCCACTTTTTATTTTGTTTGAGTCCTCTCCCTTTATCCACCCCACCCTTTTTATGATGAGTCTGGCTAGAGGTTTATTAATTTTGTTGATCTTTTCAAAGAACTAAATCATGGTTTCATTCATGTGTTCTATTTTTTGTTTGTTTGTTTTTTATTTGTTTATCTATAATTTATTAGTGTTTTATTCTTAATTATTTCCTTCCTTTTGCTGGTTTGGGATTTTGTTTCTTCTTTTTGTAGTTTCTCTAGGTGTAAGGTTAGGTCATTTCTTTGAAATTTTTCTTCCTTCTTGAGATAGGACTGTATTGCTATAAACTTCCTTCTTAACAACTGCTTTTGCTGAATCCCAAAGATTTTGGACTATGTTGTTTTCATTTTCATTTGTTTCCATGTTTTTTTTTTTATTTCCTCAACGTTTTTCTGTTTAACCCATTCACTGTTTAGTAGTATATTGTTCAACCTCCATGTTTTTGTGTTCTTTCCAGATTTTTTCCTGTGTTCTATTTCTAGTTTCATTGTATTGAGGTCAGAAAAGATTTATGGTGTAAACTCCATCTTTTCAATTTTTTTTCAAACTTGTTTTGTGGCCTAATATGGGATATATTCTGGAGAATGTTCCATGTACATTTGAAGAAAATGTGTATACTGCAGTTTTAAAATGGATTGTTCTGAATATATCTATTAAATCTATCTGGTTTAGTGTGTCATAAAAGCCACTCTTTCCTTGACTTTCTATTTAGAAGATTTGTCCATTGATGTAAGTGGGGTGTTAACTTCCCCTACTATTATTGCATTATTATCAATTACTTTCTTTATAATTTTTTATTAACTGATTTGTGTATTTGGGTGCTCCCATATTGGTAGCAAAATCTTTAGTTGTTATATTTTCTTGTTGGATTATAACTTTAATGATTATATACTGTCCTCTTGGTCTCTTGTTAATGTGTTTTTTTAAAAAACTTATTATATTTTAATACAATTAATTAACATATAATATATTATTAGTTTCAGAGGCAAAATTCAGTTATTTATCCATTGCATATAACAACCAGTGCTCATTACATCACGTGCCCTCTTTAATGCTCATCACTCAGTTACCCCATCATCCCACCCATCTCTCCTCCAGCAACCCTCAGTTTGTCTCCTATAGTTAAGAGTTTTTTTAATGGTTTGTCTCCCTCTCTGATTTCATCTCATTTTATTTTCCCTCCCTTCTCCTATGATCTTCTGATTTGTTTCTTGATTTCCACATATGAGTGAAATCATATGATGTCTTTCTCTGATTGACTTATTTCTCTTAGCATAATAGTCTCTAGTTCCATCCACGTCATTGCAAATGGTAAGATTGCATTTTTTTGATGGCCATTGCATATATATACAACATCTTCTTTATCCATTCATCTGTTGATGGACATCTGGGCTCTTTCCATAATTTGGTTATTGTGAACATTGCTGCTGTAAACATTGGGGTGCAGGTGCCCCTTCAGATCACTACATTTGTATCTTTGAGGTAAATACTTAGTAGTGCAATTGCTGCATTGTAGGGTAGCTCTATTTTTAACTTTTTGAGGAATGTACATACTGTTTTCCAGAGTGACTGTACTAGCTTGCCTTCCCACCAACAGTGCGAAAGGTTCCTGTTTCTCTGCATCCTCACCAACATGTGTTGTTTCCTGACTTAATTTAAGCCATTATGAATAGTGTGATGTGATATCTCATTGTGGTTTTTGATCTGTATTTCCCTGACGCCAAGTGATGTGGAGCATTTTTTCATGTGTCTGTTGGCCATTTGTATGTCTTCTTTGAATAGATGTCTGCTCATGTCTTCTGCCCCTTTCTTGACTGGATTATTTGTTTTTTGGGTGTTGAGTTTGATAAGTTCTTTACATATCTTGAGTACTAACACTTTATCTGATAAGACATTTACAAATATCTTCTCCCATTCTGTAGGTTGTCTTTTGTTTTTGTTTCCTTTACTGTGCAAAAGCTTTTTATCTTGATGAAGTCCCAACAGCTCATTTTTGTGTTTGTTTCCCTTGCCTTTGGAGACATGTCTAGCATTAAGGTGCTATGGTCTAGGTTAAAGAAGTTGCTGCCTGTGTTTTCCTTTAGGATTTTGATGGATTCCTGTCTCACATTTAGGTCTTTCATCCATTTTGAGTTTGTTTTTGTCTATACTGTAAGAAAATGGTCCAGTTTTATTCTTCTACATGTGGCTGTCCAATTTTCCCAACACCATTTGTTGAAGAGACATCTTTTTTCCATTGGATATTTTTCCCTGCTTTGTAGATCAGTTGACCATAGAGTTGGGGTCCATTTCTGAGTTCTCTATTCTATTCCATTGTTCTATGTGTCTGTTTTTGAGCCAGCACCATACTGTGTTGATGATTACAACTTTGTAGTATAGCTTGAAGTCCTGAATTGTGATACACCCAGCTTTGGTTTTCTTTTTCAACATCCCTCTGGCTATTTGGGGTCTTTTCTGGTCCGATACAAATTTTGGGATTATTTGTTCCAGCTCTGTGAAAAAATGTTGATGGTATTTTGATAGGGATTGCATTGAATGTGGAGATTGCTCTGGGTAGCGTAGACATTTTAACAATATTTGTTCCACCAATCCATGAGCATGGGAATGTTTTTCCCTTTCTTTGTGTCTTCCCCAATTTCTTTTATAAGGGCTCTGTAGTTTTCAGTGTACTGATCCTTAACTTCTTTGGTTAGGTTTATTCCTAGGTTTGTGAAAGTTTTAAAGTTGATTTTGTCTGATATAAGTATTTCCATTCCAGCTTTTTTTCACAACCATTTGCATGATAAATGTTTCTCCATTCCCTCTCTTTTAATCTGCATGTGCCTTTAAGTCTATAATGAGTTATTTCAGGAAGTATACAAATTCATCTTATATTTTTATCCATTCCATCACCCTACAACTTTTAATTGGAGCATTTAGTACATTTATATTCAAAGGAATTATTGATATGCATTTCTTTTATTGCCATACTGTTATTTTGTGTTTGTTTTTGTAGGTTTTCTCTGTTCTGTTCTTCCCTTGCTCTATTCTCTTACCATAAGTTGGCTTTCTTTTTAGTGACATACTTGGATTCATTTTCTATGTCTCTCTTTCTCTCTCTTTTTTTCATATCTATTACTGGTTTTTGATTTGTGGTTCTCATTATATTTTTATATAACATCTTCTTATATATACTTATATATACATCTATAATACTCTATATCAAGTTGGATGTTACTTGAGTTTGAATTTCTTCTTTACTCTTATCCTCCCCATGTTTTAAGTATATGATGTCATGGTTTATATTCTTTTGTTTTGTGAATCCCTTGACAGATTTTTACAGATAATACTTATATTTACAGTGTGTGTGCTTCATATTTTTCTTATTCTTACTTGTGTTCTTTCCTTTCACTCAAGGTGTCCCCTTAACATTTATCATTGGGCTTGTGTAATGGTCACGAACTCCTTTAGGTCTTGTTTGTCTGGGAAACCCTTTATCTCTCCTTCTGTTCTGAATGATAACCCTGCTAGATAGAGTATTCTTGGCTGTAGAGTTGTTTTATTTTTCCTTTCACCACTTTGAATATATTTGACCTGCAGAGTTTCTCCTGAAAAAAATCCACTGATACCCTAATGGGGTTTCACTTGTATGTAATTCTCAGGCTCATTTTAAAATTCTCTCATTATCACTATTTTTGACATTTTAATTACTCTTTGCCTTGGGGTGCACCTCCTTAGGTTGATTTTGTTAGGGGTCCTCTGTGTCTCCTGGATATCTGTTTTTTTTTCTCCCCCAGATTAAGGAAGTTTGCAGCTATTATTTCCTTCAAGTAAATTTTATATTCTTTTTTCTTTCTCTTCTTCTTGTGTCCTTATAAAACAAATGTAATTATGTTTGATGGAGTCTCTGTGTTCCTTATGTCTATTCTCATTTTGCATTTTTTTTCTCTCACCTGCTCAGCTTGATTACTTTCTATTATTTTATACTACAGGTCATTCTTCTGCTTCCCCTAGCCTGCTATTTATTCCATCTAGTGTATTTTTAATTTCATTAATTGTGTTCTTCATCTCTGATTCATTCTTTTTATGTTTTCTATCTCTTTTTTTAAGGTTTTCACTGATGTCCTCCACTCTTTTCTCAAGTCCAGTGAGTATCCTTATAATAATTATTTTAAATTGTCTATCAAGCATATTACTTATCTCTCTTTCACATAGGACTCTTGTCGTGATTTTACCCTGTTCTTTCATTTGGGACATATTCCTCTGTGTCTTCATTTTGTCTAACTCTCTGTGTCTTTTTCAGTGTGTTAGGACAGTCAGGTAAGTCTCCTGCTCTTGAAAGTACTGAACAGGGTGCAGTTTTAAGAAGGTGGTGCATGGAAGATTCCAATGATATGAACAGGCAAGGGAATTAATTCATAGCCCAGGCTGAGGGTATCTCCTGGCCCCTCACAACTAGAAAGTCTATTTGGAAAATTGGGAGTAGCCTATAACAGCCCCTCCTCTTCCTGCCCAAG
This sequence comes from Callorhinus ursinus, assembly GCF_003265705.2. Lineage (NCBI taxonomy): Eukaryota > Metazoa > Chordata > Mammalia > Carnivora > Otariidae > Callorhinus > Callorhinus ursinus. Next base: position 13,254,004 of record NW_027397102.1, on the reverse strand, counting down.
CAGAGTGACTGAGACAGAGCCCCACCTGTTATGGCTCCTGGTCCAATATGATCAGAAGAGCTGTTGAAAACACCAGAAAGTAGTGTGACTTAGTGGTGCTCAACCCAGAAGAAAAGCAGGCAGAGCTAATAGTTTACAGAGCAAAGCCAGTGACCGTGCCCTGCCCGGAAACTTGGGGTGTTGGTTGGCTTGTGTTAAGACAATAAACAAAGAAATTTACTGGTTTTAGAGGGTTTTATTTTTTTTAACTGTGCCCAGGCAGGGAATCTAATCCATAGCCTACTCATCACTGAATACAACCTTCAGCCAGTCTAATCAGGGAAACAAACCAGAGCAATGGGAAGCAGCTGTGAAGCCCATTAAACAGTCCTTTGTACAGTGTCACTTTAACAAAGAGCACAGCCTGTGCTTTCACCCATCTGCAGAGCAAAACTAATGGCTTGACATGACCAAGGAATTCAGTGCCTGATTTGGTTCCCCAAACAAATGAACCATACAGGCCCTGGGTCCCCATCCTGTCTCCTTTCCAGGGCAGAGAGGCTATTCATAGCTCCAACTCTTACTGAATATAGTACCCGGTCCTGAACCTAGTAAGCCTGATGAGAGAATCCAGGCAACTATGGAGCCCAAATTTATTTATTTTTTTTATTATGTTCAATTAGCCAACATATAGTACATCATTAGTTTTTGATGTACTGTTCAGTGATTCATTAGTTGCGTATAACACCCAGTGCTCATCACCACATGTAGCCTCCTTAATCCCATCACATGGTTGCCCCTCCCTCCTATCACCCTCCCTCCTGCAACCCTCAGTTTGTTTCCCGGAGTCCAGAGTCTCTCATGATTTGTCTCCCTCTATGATTTCTTCCCATTCAGTTTTCCATCCCTTCCCTGTGGTCCTCCATGCTATTCCTTATGTTCCACATATGAGTGAAACCATATGATAATTCAATCTCACTTGTGTAGGGAACAAAACCAGCAGTCCAATCCAATTGTTCTCAGCACACCCCCTTCCATTCTTGTCCTAAGAGCTCAAAAATTTGCCTCACCCTAAAATAGATCATAATAGCAGGTCCCACCTACCCAAAGACATTACCAGCAGACGTGACCATGACCAGAAACCCAAAGCGAGATGACAGGTGAAAACCTGTCTCTGCCAAAGCTAACTTGTAAAACTGAAAAGAAACCTGATTATTCAAATGTGCAGATACCAACTTAAGGAATCAAGGATTATGAATAAACAGATAATATAACACCACCAAAGAACACAATAAAGTTCTAATAAATGATTTTAAAGAAATGGAGATCTGTGAATTGTCAAAAGACTAAGAATAATCATTTTAAAGAAGTTTAATAAAGTACAAGAACACACAATCAACTAAGTGAAATTAGGAAAAGAATGTATGAACAAAATGAAAATCAACAAAGCAACAGAAAACAACAACAAAAACCCTAGAAATCCCAGAGGTAAAAAATACAATAACTAAACTGAAGATTCAATAGGGAGTTTCAAAACTACACCTGATAATGCAGAAGAAAGAATCAGTGACCTGGAGAATAGGACATTAGAAATTATCCATTGGAGGATAAAAAACAAACAAAGAACAAAACAAAACAAAAAAACACACAAAACACTGAAAAAGAGTGAAGAAAGACTGTGAGACTTCTGGGACAATGAAAAGAAACAATATTTGTGTTATGGGAATTTTAGAAGGAGAAGATAGTATATTTAAAGCAGAAAGTATATTTAAAGCAATAATGTCTGAAAACTTCCTGAACCTGGGGAGAAAAATGAACATCCAGATCCACCAGGTCCAAATGATCCCAAATAGATTGAACACAAATAGGGGTATGCCAAGACATATTATAACTAAATTGTCAAATTTCAAAGACAAAATATAATAATAATTTTAAAAGCAGTAAGAGAAAAGAGAGACTTTATGTACAAAGGAACCCCCCTCCCATAAAAACGTTGGTGGATTTCTCAACAAAAACATTTCAGAACAGGAGAAAATAGAATGGCATATTTAAAACATTGAAAGAAAAAACCTCTCAACTAAGAATACTATACTCAGTGAAGCTGTCCTTCAGAAATGAAGGCGGGCCAAAGGCTTTTTCCCCAAAAAGAATCAAAACTAAAGAAGTTCATTTTCACTAGTCCTGCCTTACAAAAACGTACCTTTAGGAGTTCTTTGAATGCAAATAAAAGGATACTAATTGACATCATAAAGACAAAGAATCATTACCAAGTCTTATGTAGAACAGCTTTATTATTTTGTTCTAGATATTTTATGTCTTCAGGTCTTACACTTAAGTCTTTAAACCATTTTGATTAATTTTTTGAGTGGTATGAGATAGGGTGTATATGTATAAGACATCATGGCACCGTTCATTGAAGAGACTGTCTTTTCTTCATTGAGTACTTTTAGCTCTCCTGTCAAATATTAGTTGACTGGATATGTTTTCATATATTTCTAGGCTTTCAATTTTGTTTCATTGGTCTATTTGTCTGTTTTTATGGCAGTATTATACTGTTTTGATGACCATAGCCTTATAGTATAGCTTGATATCAGAGAGTGTGATGTCTCCTGCTATGTTCTTCTTTCTCAAGTTCTCTTTAGCTGTTGAGAGTCAGTGATTTCACATAAGTTTTAGGAGTGTTTTTTTCTACCTCTAAAAAATGTCATTGGAATCTTTATAGGGATTGCATCAAATTTATAGATGGCTTTGTCAGTATTGCCATTTTAACAATATTAATTCTTCCATTCATGAACATGGGATATTTTTCCATTTATTGGTGACTTCTTCAAATTCCCTAATCAATGTCTTCTAATTCTCACAATAGAGATATTTCACTTCCTTGGTTAAATTTATTTCTAAGTATTATATTGTTTTGATGGTATTGTGAAAAGGATTGATTTCTTTATTTCTTTTTCAGAAAATTCACTCCTAGTGTATAGAAATGATATTGATTTTTGCACATTAATTTTGTATATTGAAACTTTACTAAATCCATTGATTAGCTCTAACATTTTCTTTTGTTAGGTCTTCAGGATTTTCTATATATAAAATCATGTCATCTGCAAATAGATAAATTTACATATTCCTAATTCTGATAACTTTTATTTCTTTTTCTTGCCTGATTGCTCTAGCTAAGACTTCCAGTACTATGTTGAATAGGAGTGGTGAGAGTGGTCACCTTTTTCTTGCTCCTGATAGTAGCTGTGGGCTTGTCATATATGGTCTTTATTATGTTGATACATGTTTCTTCATGCCTGATTTGCTAAGAGTTTTTATCATGAATAGATGTTGATTACTTTCAAATGCTTTTTCTCTGTCTAATGAAATAATCATATGATTCTTTTCTTTCATCTTATTAATATGATGTATCACATCAATTGATTTGCATATGTTGGAAAATTATTTCATCCATGGTATAAATCTTACTTGCTCATGATGATGGATTCTTTAATATGATGCTGAATTTGGTTGGTTAGTATTTTATTGAGAATTTTTGTATCTATATTCATCAGGAATATTGGCCAAAAGTCTCTTTTCTAGGAGTGTCCTTCTCTGGTTTTGGTATCAGAATAATGTTGGCCTCATAAAATGAGTTTAGGATTGTTCCCTCTTCAATTTTTTTGACGAGTTTGAGAAAGATTGGTGTTAATTATTCTTTAAATGTTTGGTAATTTTACCAGCAAAACCTTCTAGTGTTGGAGTTTCCTTTGTTGGTAGAGTTTTGATTACTGATTCATTCTCCTTATTAGTAATTCATTGGTCTATTGGTCTCTTCAAATTTTCTATTTCTTCCTGATTCAGTCTTGGTAAGTTGTCTTTCTAAGAATTTTTCCATTTACAGTAGGGTGTCTGGTGTTTATGGTTGTTCATAGTAGTTTCTTATAATCCTTTGTAGTTCTGTGGTATCAGTTGTAATGACTCTCCTTTTCCATTTATAATTTTGTGAATTTGGGTCCTGCCGGAGTCCAGCTCCAGCAGGGAAATTGTCCTTGAAGGAAAGGACGGCGTCGGCAAGTGAGGAGACACGGACACAGGATCAGGTTGCAAGCGTCTCCTACTGATGGCCTCGGAGGGACTTTATTTATACATTAGAATATTTCCTTGTTTTTTCCATTCTTTCATAACGTGATTTTATTTTTTACATCTTATTACAATCATCTTAAATCATTTTGGATTTAAAAACAAAGGTACTAGATAGAGTGTGACCGTGTGAAACGAAGCGTAACCTATCTGCTATTGTGTGCTAATGCGGAAAAAGTTATATTTTTACTCTTGCTTAAAGATTATTTAAAGTTTATTCTTGCTCCCAAGGCAACTTACAATGTGTGCACCCTATCCTATCAAAGTAATATAAGGAGGTCCCTGTACTGTGGGAATGACATGAGATTTTTCTTTCCTAGAACTCTGATGTTTCAGAGGTGCCCAAGGAATCTCATCAATAGGGACTTTTACTGGGCCTGGATCCAATAGCTCCCTTAAGCGAAACTTATTAAAGAACTTTGCGTTCCTTATGTTAGATGAATTACGGATTGGAGGACATTGGGTATTTTTACATCTTGGCCCATCGTCAGCCTTTTTGGAGTCAATTTCATTGTGATTGCTTATATAGGCATAACTAAATTTATAAATCATTTTATCATGAAACCCCAGAAAAAAATCCCATGATTATAAAGATTTTCACAAATAAAATGAAAGGAAGTAGCAGGAGCCAGCTGTGGAGTCTCCTGATTTTCAGGATTGTCCCCCATACTTGGACTTTGTCAAACAGCATGAGTAGCTTGGCTCGCGCCAGGGTCCAATTTATTTTTTCCTTGGTTAATCTACTTAAGGATTTGTCAGTTTTCTTTATCTTCTCAAACATCTTTTATTTTGATTACTTTTTTTCATTGTGTTACTATTTTCTATTTCATTTATTTTTGCTCTAATCTTTATTATTTCCTTTCTTCTGCCAAATTAGATCTCAGTTTGTTCTTTTTCTAGTTTCTTAAGGCATAGAAGTAGGTTATTTATTTGGGTCTTTCTTAATTCTTAGCATAAGTATTTATTTCGATGAACTCCTTTGTTAGAACTGCTTTTGCTGCAGTCCATAATTATATGGCATATTGTGTTTCCATGCTCATTTGTCTCAAGAAACTTTTGTATTTCCTTTCTAATTTCTCCTTTGATGTATTGGTTGTTCAGGAGTGTTATTTCCCATGCATTCATGAATTTTCTAGTTTTCCTCCTATTTGTTTTTAGTTTCATGTCATTGTGGTCAAAGAACATAATTGATATGATTTAAATCTTGAGTGCTTGCTTTGGCAGCGCATATACTAAGATTTAAATCTTGAATTTACTAAGACTTGTTTTTGTGATGTTTTATTTTAGAATGTGTTCCATATGCACTTGAGAAGACTGTGCATTCTATTGTCATTAGGTAAAGCATTCTGTATATGTCTTTTAGGCCCATTTGGTTTATACTATTGCTCAAACCCACTGTTTCCTTATTTATTCTCTGTCTGGGTGATCTATCCATTGTTGAGAGTGGGGTATTAAATTCCCCAAATATTACTGTTTATTTCTTCTTTTATCTCTGTTAAATTTTTGTCTTATATATTTAGGTGCTCTGATGTTGGACACAAATATTTATTGTTGTTGTATATATATATAACTATATATAACTATATATATATAGTTATATATAGTTATATGTAATATATGTATTTACATAGAAATATAAATATATAAGTATATACTTGATGGATTAGCTCTTTTATTATTATGTAATAACCCTTCTTTTTCTCTTTTCATCATTTTTAGTTTATAGTCTATTTTGTCTGATACAAGTATCACTACCTCTGCTGTTTTTTGGTTACCATTTGCTTGAAATAAGTTTTTCCTTCACTTTACTCTCAGTCTATATTTCTCTTTAAGGCTAAAATGAGCCCCGTGTAGGCAGGATATCACTGGAGACTGTTTTTGTTTTATATTTTTTAAAATTTTGATCCATTCAACTATTCTGACATTTGACTGCATAACTTAATCTGTTTATGTTTATTTTTTTGTTGTTTTCATTTATTTTTTTAAATTTTATTTTATTATATTATGTTTAAGTAAATTATTGATAAAGTCTTACTATTGCCATTTTTTAAAAAGATTTTATTTATTTATTTGAGAGAAACAAGAGAGACAGCCTGAGAGGGGTGAAGAGGGAGAAGGAGAGAGAGAAGTAGACTCCCTGCTGAGCAGGGAGCCCAACGTGGGGCTCAATTCCAGGACCCCGAGATCATGACCTGAACTGAAGGCAGACTGTAACTGACTGAGCCACCCAGGCACCCCTTACTGTTGCCATTTTGTTTGTTGTTTTCTTTCTTTCTTTTTTTGTGGGTCTATTGTTCCTTGTCTCTTATCTGCTGTCTCTTTTCATGTTTTGTTGTCTTTTGGTACAAATATATTTTTACTTCTTTTTAAAAGATTTATTTATTTACTTTAGAGACAGAGAGAGAGCAAGGGGAGGGGCAGAGGGAGATGGAAATGGAGAGAGAGAATCTCCAGAAGACTCTGCACTGAGCAAGGAGCCCAACACAGGATTTGATTCCATGACCCTGAGATCATGACCTGAGCTAAAATCAGTGAATTTGATACAAACCATGAATTTGGTAATTACAACTTGTGAATAAATGTAATGAATGACAGCAATAATATAAGGAATAGGATGGAAGAATTAGGAATATTTTATTATAAGGTATCCATATTAACTGTAAAATTGTATAGTGTTATGTGAAGATGGACTTGGATTTGTCATAAATGTATATTGTAAACTGTAAGGCAACCACTAACAAAAGTTATAAAAAGATATATATTTGATATAAAAAAGGAAAAAATTAATTATGTAAAATGATAAATTAAAGCCATAAAAGGCAGAAAGAGTTGATGCAAAATTAAGAAAGAAGAATAAGGGTAATGAACAGAAAACTAAAAAAAAAATAAGTTAGTTATTAATCCAACTATATTAATAATCACATTAAACACCAATAGTCTCATACAACAATTAAAAGACAAATTGTCATCTCTTTAACATACTTATTTTATAACTGGAAGTTTGTACCTCTTAATCCCCTTTATTTCACTCATCCCCACACCCACCTCCCCTGTGGCGACCATCAGTTTTGTCTGTGTATTAAATGTCTGTTTTGTTGTTGTTTGTTCATTTGTTGTTTTTTTTTTTTAGATTACACATATAAGTGAAATCATACTTATTTTAGTCAGCATATATTGATTAAAAGTAAAATGATGGATGTGTCTGGGTGGCTCAGTTGTTAAGCATCTGCCTTCAGCTCAGGTCATGATACCAGGGTCCTGGGATTGAGCCCCACATTGGGCTCCCAGCTTAGTGGGGAGCAGGATTCTCCCTCTCCCTCTTCCTGCTGCTCCCCCTGATGTGCTCTCTTTCTGTCAAATAAAAAAATAAAATCTTAAAAAAAGTAAAATGATGGAAAATATATACCATGCTAACATTAAACAAAAGGTAGCTAGAGTAGCTATACGAATTTTAGAGCAAGATGTCAGAGCATGGAAAATTATCAGTGATAAAGAGAAGCATTACTTAAGAACCAGCAGTGCTCGCTTCAGCAGCACATATATATAAGAACCAGCAATATCATTACCAAGGACCATGTTAGAAATACTAGATTTTAGACCTAACCCTGTATGCTGAATATGAATCTGTATAAAATAACAGTATCCCCCAGGTGATTGATATGTACACTAAAGTTTACTAAGTGTCTATTAGGCTACATAAAATCATCATTTAATTTCAAAACATAAAAATGGCAAATTCTTCTGGCTCCAAATGCTACAAAACTAGAAATTATTACAAGATCAGAAAACAAAATTTCTTTTCACCAAGAAATTAAGAACTCAAGTGACTCAAATCTCTTCAAACTAAATTTCAAATTCTTTATTTGCCCAATGAGTTACTAAATGCATTGTTTTACATTTTCCACATTTTGAAATATTATATTTATCTAAATTGTTTTCTGGGAAAATTGTATAACCTAATGTATAAAAGATTTTACAGCACATTTGAACACCAATGGATTGCAAGAGTTTTATGAAAGGGAATAATGCAAGGTGCTCCTACCATGAGGGCAAATGTCATTTTGATGCAAATTTCCACCTAAATCTTTTGGAATTCATGTATTATGACTTAAATTTATTTATTTATTTATTTATTTTTAAGATTTTATTTATTTATTTGACAGAGAGAGACACAGCGAGAGAGGGAAGACAAGCAGAGGGAGTGTGAGAGGGAGAAGCAGGCTTCCCACGGAGCAGGGAGCCCAATGCAGGGCTCGATCCCAGGACCCTGGGATCATGACCTGAGCCGAAGGCAGATGCCTAATGGCTGAGCCACCCAAGCACCCCTGACTTAAATTTATTTAAAGATGTACTTGTTATGAAGATCCAACAATTTTCCATCTCTCAGTGATGGGATTACTTGACTTGCTGATTAAAAGAAAAAAAAGTTTAGAAGCTCCAAAGGTAAAGCAAGCATCTGGCTGCATAAAATCTCAATGTACTTTAAGGAGTGGGTGTATGCTTCAAATCTTGTTTTCTTTCTTTTTCTCTAAGAATAAAAATAATCCCTAAATAATATCATCTTTATATTGATATTTCTTATTACAATTCCAATAAAAATATTCTTTTTATTGAGATATAATTGACTTACAACGTTGTGTAAATTTAAGATGTATAACACACTGATTTGATACATTTGTATATTCTAATATGATTACCACTGAAGAGCTTTTTTTTTTAAAGATTTTATTTATTTATTCATGAAAGACAGAGAGAGAGAGAGAGAGGCAGAGGGAGAAGCAGGCTCCCAAGGAGCAGGGAGCCCGACGCGGGACTCGATCCCAGGACCCTGGGATCATGACCTGAGCCGAAGGCAGACGCTTAACCATCTGAGCCACCCAGGCACCCTGAAGAGCTTTTTTTTGTTGAGAGAATAAAGATCTAGTTACTTTGCAACTCTGAATTATATAATATGATATTGTTGACTAAAGTCACTATGCTGTTCATTATATCTACAAAACTTATTAAACCTCTTGTTGAAAGTTTGTATCCTTGTATCCCCAGTTTTCTCATCTTCATTCCCTGGTAACCACCATTATACTGTTTCTACAAGTTCATCTTTTTTAGATTCCACATATAAGAAACATCATACAGTATTTGTCATTTCCAGTCCAACATTTCTAACTTATAATCATGCTCTCAGTTTCAACCATGTTGTTGCAAATGGAGATACTTCTTCCTATATTGTGGCTGAATTATATTTTATCATATAGAATTCAGAACAAATGCAGTATATAAAATTAATATATAGAAATCTGTTGTGTTTCTGTAAATTAAGAAGTAAGCATCAAAAAGAGAAATTAAGAAAACCACCCCCCCAAAAAAAAACGAAGACACAAGCAAATGGAAAGATATGCCATGCTCATGGATTAGAATAATTAATATTGTTAAAATGCCATACTACCCACAGCAATCTACAGATACAATGCAATCCCTGTCAAAATACTAATAGTATTTTTCTAATAACTTGAACAAATAATCCTAAAATTTGTATGGAATCACAAAAGTCCCTGAATAGCCAAAGCCATTTTAAGAAAGAAGAATGAAGCTGGAGGTATCACAATACCAGATTTCAAGGTATATTTAAAAGCTGTAATAATCAAATCCATATGGTAGGGGTGCCTGGGTAGTGCAGTTGGCTAAGCGTCAGACTCTTGGTTTCGACTCAGGTCATGATCTCAGGGTCATGAGATTGAGCCCCACGTAGGGCTCCACACACCCAGTGCAGAGTCTGCTTGAGACTCTCTTTCTCTGCCCCTCCCCTTCTCTCTCTCTCTCTCTCTAAAATAAATAAGTAAATCTTAAAAAGAAATCCCATATGGTACTGGCACAAAAATAGATAAACAGATCAACAGAACAGGATAGGGAGTCCAGAAATAAACACATACTGATATACTCAATCTATAGCAAAGAAGGCAAGAATATACTGTAGGGAAAAATTATCTCTTTAATAAATGGTGTTGGACAAACTGGACAGATATATGCAAAAGAATTAAATCTGACCACTTCCTTACACCATATGCAAAAATAAATTCAAAATACATTAAAGACTTAAATATAAAAGCTGAAACCATAAAGTTCTTAAAAGAAAACATAGGCAGGAATTTCTCAGACCTTGGCCTTAACAAGATATTTATAGATATTTCTCCTCAGGAAAGGGAAACAAAAGGGAAAATAAACTATCATGTTGCATCAAAATATAATAAAGCTCCGCACAGAAAGGATATCATCAACAAAACTGAAAGGCAACCTTCTGAATGGGAGAAGATATTTACAGATGGCATACCTGATAAGAGGTTAATATCCAAAACATAGAAAATTTATACAACTCAACACCAAAGTAACAATCTAATTTAAAAATAGGCAGAGGACTTCAAAGGACATTTTTTCCACAGAAGACATACACATGGTCAAAAGACACATGAAAAGATTCTCAATATTGTTAACCATCAGGGAAGTGCAAATCAAAAATAAAATGGGATATTACCTCACACCAGTTAGAATGTCTAGTATCAGCACACAGGGGATGGCACAAGAAAAACACTTCCCCAAAACCACTGAGTGGGAAAATGAGAGGGGCTGATTATCACAAGATTTTACAAGCAGGGGAGCTAAAGTCAGAAGCTTTAGAAGTCTGTGCCATGACAAGGGTTAAGCCTGGTGGGGGATGAAGTGCTCCTATGGAGAAAGAGGGCAGAGGGGCCGAAGAAGACAGCATTCTCTGAGGAACTCCTGGGTCACGTTGGGAGAGACAGTACCCCAACTTGGAGTGCATTTGGGAGAGGCTGCACTGCTTTTCAGGAGGCAAAAGAGCCGGGGCACAATTAAGCTAACACATTCATTTGCACATGGGCAGAGACACCTGCTAAGGGCAACTAACATGGATACGGGTATTCTGCTGAGCTTTACCATAAAATCCAAATCCCTGTGCAAAAGCTGTTTATCTTGATGAAGTCCAAATAGTTCATTTTTGTGTTTGTTTCCCCTGCCTTTTGAGACATGTCTAGCAAGAAGTTGCTGCAGTCGAAGTCACACAGGTTGTTGCCTGTGTTCTCCTCTAAGATTCTGATGGATTCCTGTCCCACATTTAGGTCTTTCATCCATTTCGCGTTTATCTTAATGAATGGTGTAAGAAAATGGTCCAGTTTCATTCTTCTACATGTGGTTGTCCAATTTTCCCAATACCATTTGTTGAAGAGACTGTCTTTTTTTCCATTGGATATTCTTTCCTAATTTTTAGAAGGTCAGTTGACCATAGAGTTGAGGTTCCTTTTCTGGAGTCTCTATTCTGTTCCATTGGTCTATGTGTCTGTTTTTGTGCCAATACCATGCTGTCTTGGTGATCACAGCTTTGTAATATAGCTTGAAGTCAGGGAACGTGATGCCCCCAGTTTTGTTTTTCTTTTTCGTCATTCCCTTGGCAATTCGGGGTCTTTTCTGGTTCCATGCAAATTTTAGGATTTCTTGTTCCAGCTCTTTGAAAAATGCCAATGGTATTTTAATAGGTACGGCATTGAAAGTCTAAATTGCTCTGGGCAGGATAGACATTTTGACAATATTTATTCTTCCAATCCATGAGCATGGAATGCTTTTCCTTTTTTTATGTGTCTTCCTCAATTTCTTTCATAAGTGTTCTGTAGTTTCTAGAGTATAGATCCTTAACCTCTTTGGTTAGGTTTATTCCTAAGTATCTTATGTGTTTTGGTGCAATTGTAAATGGGGTCAGTTCTTTTATTTGTCTTTCTTCTGACTCATTGTTAGTGTATACAAATGCAACTGGTTTCTGTGCATTGATTTTATATCCTGCCATAATGCTGAATTGCTATATGTGATCTAGTGATTTTTGGGTGGAGTCTTTTGGGTTTTCCACATAAAGTATCATGTCATCTGGGAAGAGTGAGAGTTTGATTTCTTCTTCGCCAATTTGGATGAATTATATTCCTTTTTGTTGTCAGATTACTGAGGCTAGGACTTCTAGTACTATGCTGAACCACAGTGGTGAAAGTGGACATACCTATTGTGTTCCTGACCTTAAGGGAAAATGTCTTAGTTTTTCCCCATCGAGAATGATATTCACTGTGGGCTTTTCGTATATGGCTTTTATGATATTGAGGTATGTTCCTTCTATCCATACACTGTGGAGAGTTTTAATGAAGAAAGAATGCTGTATTTTATAAAATGCTATTTCTGCATCAATTGAGAGGATGACATGGTTCTTGTCCTTTCTTTTATTAATGTGAAGTATTATGTTGATTGATTTGCAGATGTTGAACCACCCTTGCAGCCCAGGAAAAAATTGCTCTTGGTCATGTTGAATAATCCTTTTAATATACTATTGGATCCTGTTGGATAGATAAAAAAGCTTTTGCACAGCAAAGGAAACAGTCGACAAAACCAAAAGACAACCTACACAAGGAGAGAAGATATTTGCAAATATCTTATAGGATAAAGGGATAGTATCCAAAATCTATAAAGAACCTATCCAACTTAACACCAAAAACTAAATAATCTAGTCAAGAAATGGGTAGAAGCCATGAACAGACATTTCTCCAAAGAAGACATCCAAATGGCCAACAGACACATGAAAAATGCGCAATATCACTTGCCATTAGGGAAACACAAATCAAAACCACAATGAGATACCACATCACACCAGTCATAATAGCTAAAATTAACAAGTCAGAAAACAACAAATGTTGGAGCAGATGTGGATAAAGGGGAATCCTCTTACACTGTTGGTGGGAATGAAAGCTAGTACAGCCACTCTGGAAAACAGTATGGAGGTCCCTCAAGAAGTTAAAAATAGCGTTACCTTATGACCCAACAATTGCACTGCTAGATATTTACCCAAAGGTACATATGTTGTGATACAAAGTGGCACATCCACCCAATGTTTGTAGGAGCAATGTCCACAATAGCCAAATTATGGATAAAGTCTAGATACCCATTGCTCAGGGGAATGGATAAAGAAGATGTGATATAGATAGATGATAGATAGATAGATGATAGATAGATAGATAAATAGATATAGACATAGATATAGATATAAAGAAATATTATCCATCCATCAAAAGGGGTCAAATCTTACCATTTACATCAACATGGATGGAACTGGAGGGTATTAGGCTGAGCAAAATAAATCAATCAGAGAAAGACAATTATCATATGATTTTACTCATATATAGAATTTAAGAAACAAAACAGAGGATCATAGGGGAAAAGAGGGAAAAATAAATTAAGACAAAATCAGAGAGGGAGACAAACAATGAGAGGCTCTTAAATATGGGAAAGAAATTGGGGGTTGCTGGAGGGGAAGTGAGTGGGGGGATGGGGTAATTGGGTGATGGGCATTAAGGAGGGCACCTGATGTAATGCACACTTGGTGTCATATGCAACTGCTGAAGTACTGAACTTTACATCTGAAACTAATGACACACTATATGTTAACTAATCGAATTAAATAAAAGAAGTTAACTAAAAAAAATCAAGCCCCTGCATGGTTGTATGAGTGCTTTCCTGGGACAAACTGGTACAAGCCACGGGGTGGTGAGAACTTCCCACAGAGGATCAGCATGTGTGTGCACCATGCCAGGTCCCTAAAATTTGAAGTTTTGAAAACCAGCCACACATATGTGATAAAATGTAGGGACACTGAGCCATTGCCAAGTTGGTGGACAGTACAGACACAAACAGGGTAAAGGCAGGGATCCAAAGAAAGCCCGGGACACAAGACAGGAGAATATTCATTCTTCTGTGAAGACTTCCTGAAAAGTGGTGGTGTGAACTCCCCTCTCCAGGAAAGGGAGCATGTCCATGCTATTCTTCACCCCTTCCATCAACAGGGATGGGTTTTTTGGATATATCTGCATCCATTTGTAAATCTGTGGCATAAGTCATAATCTGAGTCTTTTCTATTTTGGGTATCCCTCCTCCTAGTCATTCTGTTGATGGGTGGCTGAGGGAATGTATAGAGTCCAAATTATTGACCAGAAACCAAGCAAGATGCACCTGTTTTCTAGGGACCTTAGGGTTATTGGCCTCTTGTTTTTCCAGCCTGTTTTCTGGGGGAGGGGCCTGCTGCGCTGTTACTCAGGCAACCCTGTTTGGGCAGAGTTGCCCTGCCCCACTGTGGCGGGGTATGGTCTCAGTGGGAAACAGTTTTGGGGGGTTTTTGTTCTCTGGCGGCTTTCCACGTTTTCTTCCGAGAGTCAGAGCAGGAGAGACCGTTTCCAACCCTCTGCCTCAAAGCAGAAAGATCGCAGTCTGTTCTTCAGTGAGCTCTCCAGGCCACACTATCTCCCTTTCTGTCTGTGCTGCTATAAACTGCAGCATCCTGGGTTGTGCATCCCTCTGCAGCACTCCCAGTCCTGCCTCCAGGTCGGGGCACATCTCTGCCCTTTGTGCTTCTAAAACTGCCAGCTGCTCCCAGTTCCCACGCATGACCCCGCCACTCTGGGTTTCTGTCCTGGGGGCTGCCCTAAAGTCCTTTCCCAGCCGCTACCAGTCTGCTAGTCTGTGACGTCCCCAGCACCCGAGGTTGTTGCTCACCGGCGGTATAGGATCCCAACGGCCAGACTCCCTCCTGCTGCCATTTATCCTCTGATATCTGCCTGCAGAATCACGGTTCCCTGCTTCCTATCTCAAAACCAACCACCCACAATATTCTGTTTGTAGAGATCCAGATCTATTTTCTTACATCTCAGGCTGATTTTGTGGGTGCTCAGAGTGGTTTGGTAGATATCCAGCTCAATTCCAGGAACCAGTTGGAATAGGGTCCCCTATTCCTCTGCCATCTTTTTTTAAATACATATATTTTTAAAAGAAACATAGATAAATGGAATAGAATAGAAAACCTAGAAATGGGCCAACAACTATAAGGACAGCTCATCTTTGACAAAGCAGAAAAGAATATCCAAGGGAAAAAGACAGTCTCTTCAATAAACGGTGTTGGGAACATGACAACAACATGTAAAAGAATGAAACTGGACCACTATTTTACACCATACACAAAAAGAAGTTCAAAATGAATGGAAGACCTAAATGTGAGACAGGAAACCATGAAAATCCTAGAGAACACAGGCAACAACCTTTTTGACCTCAGCAGTAGGAATTTCTTACTAGACATGTTTCCAGAGGCAAGGGAAACAAAAGCAAAAATGAACTTTTGGGACTTCATGGAGATGAAAATCTTCTGCCCAGCAAAGGAAACAATCAAGAAAACTTAGAGGCAGTCTACAGAATGGGAGAAGATATTTGCAAATGACATGTGATAAAGGGTTATATCCAAAATCTATAAAGAACTTCTCAAAATCTACACCCAAAAAACAAATAATCCAATTAAGGAATAAGCAGAAGACATAAATAGACATTTTTCCAAAGAAGATATCCAAATGGCCAACAAACACATGAAAAAGTGCTCAACATCACTCACCATCAGAGATATCACCTCACGCCTGTCGGAATGCCTAAAGTTAACAATACAGGAAACAATGTATGTTTGTGAAGATGTGTAGAAAAGGGAACCCTTTTACACTGTTGGTGGGAATGCATACTGGTGTAGCTACTCTGGAAAACAGCATGGAGGTTCCTCAAAAAGTTAAAACTAGAACTACCTTATAATCCAGTATTTGTACTGCTGGATATTTACCCAAAGGATAAAAAATATTGATTTGAAAGAGCACATGTACCCCAATATGTATAGCAACATTATCAACAATAGCCAAATTATGGGAAGAGCCCAAATATCCTTTGGCTAATGAATGGAATATTACTCACTCATCAAAAAGACAGAAATCTTGCCATTTGCAACAACATGGATGGAGTTGGAGTGTATTATGCTAAGCATAATAAGTCAGTCAGAGAAATACAAATACCATATGATTTCATTCATATGTGGAATTTAAGAAACAAAACAGATGAACATAGGGGAAAGGGGAAAAAGAGGGAAGCATAGTATAACAGACTCTTAACTATACAGAACAAATTGATGATTGATGCAAAGAAGGTGGGTGGTGATGGGCTAAATGGGTAATGAGTATTAAGGAGGGCTCTTGTCTTATTGAACACTAGATGTTTTATGTAAGTGATGAATCACTAAATTCTCTCCTGAAACCCAATATTACACTATATGGTAACTAGAATTTAAATAGAAATTTGAAAAAAAAAATAATTTGAAAAGATACATGCACCCCTGTTTTTTGTAGCATTATTTACAATAGACAAAATATGAATAAAGCTAAGTGGCCATTAATATAGGAATATGTAAAGAAAAAGTGGTATACATATATATAATATTATATTAACTATATATTACACAGCCATAAAATGGATGAGATCATGACATTTGAGACAACATGGATAAACCTAGAAGGTATTATACTATGTTAAATAAGTCAAAGAGAAATACAAATACCATGTGATTTACTTATATGTGGGATCTAAACAAACAAATACACAAAAAAGACTCATAAATGCAGAGAACAAACTTGTGGTTTCCAGAGGGAGGGATGTTGGGTGGTTGGGTAAAATAGGTGAAGGGGACTAAAAGGTATAAACTTTCAGTGATAAATTAAATAAATCTGGTAAGTGAAAAGTTCAACATAGGGAATATAATAAATAATGTAGTAACATTGTATAGTGACAATGACTACATTTATAGTGGAGAGCATTTGGTAATGTATAGAATTGTTGAATCATTAGGTTGTACACATGGAACTAATATAACACTATATGTCAACTATACTTAAATAATAATTTTTTAAAAATAATTCATTGCATATATATATGCAATGAATTTTTATATATATTGTGTGTATATATGTATACATTACATCTTTATCCATTCATGTGTTGATGAAACACTTAGGTTGTTTCCATATCTTGCCTTTGTTAATAATACTGTAATAATCAGGAGAACTCAGGAATCACTTTGATATCCTGTTCTCATTTCATTTGTATAGACACTCAGAAGTGGGGATTAGTGGATCATATGGCAGTTCTATTCTCAATTTTTTGAGGAACTTTTGTACCATTTTCCACAGTGGCTGCATCAGCTTGTATTCCCATCAAGAGTGCACCAGGTTTCCCTTTGATCCACAGTCTTGTCAACACTTGTATCTCTTGTCTTCTTTTTTTTTAAGAATTTATTTATTTATTAGAGAGAGAGAGAGAATGAGAGATAGAGAGCACGAGAGGGAAGAGGGTCAGAGGAAGAAGCAGACTCCCCGCTGAGCGGGGAGCCCGATGCGGGACTTGATCCCGGGACTCCAGGATCATGACCTGAGCCGAAGGCAGTCGCTTAACCAACTGAGCCACCCAGGCACCCTCTCTTGTCTTCTTAATAGCCATTCTAACAGTTGTAATATCTCCTTGTATTTTTGATTTGCACTTCCTTGATGATGAAAGATGTTGAACATCTTTTCATGTACCTAGTGGCCATTTGTGTGTCTTCTTAAAATGTCTATTGAGTTTGTATGCCATTTTTTTAATTGAATTGTGTTTTTGTTATTGAATTTTATGACTTTTTAAATTTAAATTCAATTAGCCAATATATAGTACATCTTTAGTTTTAATATAATGTTCAATGATTCATTAGTTGTGTATAACACCCAGTGCTTATCAAATCACATGCCCTCCTTAATGCACATCCCCTTACCCACCTCCCTTTCTGCAACCCTCAGTTTGTTTTCTGGAGTCAAGAGTCTCTCATGGTTAGTCTCCCTCTCTGATTTCTTCCCATTCAGTTTTCCTTCCCTTCCCCTATTGTCCTCTGCATTATTCCTTATATTCCACACATGAGTGCTATGAATTCTTTATAGATTTGGATATTAATTCTTCATCAGATGCGTGGTGTATAATCATTTTATTCCATTCTGTAGGTTGCTTTTTCATTTTGTTGTTGTTTTGACTGTGCAGAGGCATTTTACTTTGATGTAGTCCCAGTTATTGATTTTTACTTTTGTTGCTTGTTCTGTTGGGGTCATACTAAAAAACAAACAAACAAACAAACAAAAATATTGCCAGACCAGTGTCAAGGAGCTTTTTCCTATATTTTCTTTTAGAAGTTTTATGGAATCAAGTCTTATGTTTCTTTAATTAATTTCAAGTTCATTTTGGTAAATGTAGTTATCCTGTTTTCCCAAAACCATTTGTTGAAGTGATTGTCTTTTTTCCATTAAATATTCCTTCCTACTTTGTCAAAGATTAGTTGACCATAGAGTTGTGGGTTCATTTCTGGGATTTGTACTCTGTTCCATTGATCTATGGGTCTGTTTTTGTGCCAGTACCACACTGTGTTGATCACTACAGCTTTGTAATATAGCTTAACATCCAGAATTGGATGCCTCCAACTTTGCTTTTCTTTTTCATGATTGCTTCAGGTATTTGGGGTTTTCAGTGGTTCCATATGAACTCTAGGATTGTTTATTCTAGCTCTGTGATAAATGCTGTTGATATTTTGATAGGAATTGCATTAAATGTGTAGAGTGCTCTGGGTAGTAGATTTTAACAATTTTAACATTTTAACAATATCTGTCTTTCCAATCCATAAGTATGGAATATCTTTCCATTTCTTTGTGTCATATTCAATTTCTTTCATCAGTTTTGTATAGTTTCAGAGTACAGGTCTTTCACCTCTTTAGTTGGGTTTGTTGCTAGGTATCTTACTCTTTTTGGTGCAATTGTAAATTGTAGAAAACAAATTTCTCTCTCTGCTGCTTCATTATTGGTGTATAAAAATGTAACAGATTTCTGTACAATTGATTTTGAATCCTGTGACTTTACTGAATTCATTTTTCCATTCTAGCTGTTTTTGATGGAGTCTTTCATGTTATCTATATAGAGTATCATGCCATCTGCAAATAGTGAAAGTTTTACCTCTTCTTTGCTGATTTGGATGCCTTTTATTTCCTTTGTTTTTTCTGATTGCTGTGGCTAGGACTTTCAGTATTCTTGTTGAATAAAAGTGGTGAGAGTGAACATTCCTGCCTTGTTCCTGACCTTAGGGGAAAACTTCTCAGTTTTTTTTTTTTTCCCATTGAGGCTGATATTAGTTTTGCATTTTTCATATATGACCTTTGTTATGTTGAGATATGTTCCCTGTAAACCATGTTCTTGAGGTTTTTGTCATAAGTGGATACTGTACTTTGTCAAATGTTTTTCTGCATCTATTGAAATGATCATATGGTTCTTATCTTTTTTTTTATTAATGTGATGCATTGTGTTGATTAATTTGTGAATATTGAACCAAACTTGCAACCCAGGAATAAATCCCACTTGATCGTGGTGAATGATATTTTTTAATATATTGTTAAATTTGGTTCACTAATATTTTGTTGAGAATTTTAGCGTCTGTGTTCATCAGGAATACTGCCCTGTAGTTCTTTTAATGGTGTCTTTATCTGATTTTGGTATCAGTGTGATGCTGTCCTCATAGATGGAGCTGGAAATTTTCCTTCCTTTTTTATTTTTTGGAACATTTTGAGAAAAATAGGCATTAACTGTTCTTTAAATATTTGGTAGAATTTGCCTGTGAAACCACCTGGTCCTGGACTTTTGTTTGTTGGGAGTTTCTTGATCTCTGATTCAATTTCTTTACAGGTTATTTATTTGTTCAAGTTTTCTATTTCTTCTTGTCTTAGTTTTGGTTGTTTATATGTTTCTAGGAATTTATGCATTTGTCCCAGGTTGTCCAATATTTTGGCATATAGTTTTTCATAATATTCTCTTCTAGTTGTTATTTTTGCAGTGTTAGTTATTATTTGTCTTATCTCATTTGTGATTTTAATTATTTGGGTCCTTTGTCTTTCTTTTTTATATGCCTGGCTAGGGATTTATCAATTTTATTATTTTTTTTTCAAATAACCATCTCATGGTTTTATTGATCTTATTAATCTTTTCCATTGTTTTCTTATTCTTTTTTTTGGTTTAGTTTCTATATCATTTATTTATGCTCTCTTTTTTATTATTTCCTTCCTTCTGCTGGCTTTAGCTTCATTTCTAGTTATTTTTTTATAGTTCCATTAGGTGTAAGTTTAGGTTGTTTATTTGAGATTTTTTCCTGCTTCTTGAGGTAGGCTTGTATTGCTATATTAATTTTTCATAGGACCACATTTGCTGCATCCCCAAAGTTTTGGACTGTTGTGTTTTCATTGTCATTTGTTTCCATGTAATTATATTTTTTCTGTGATTTTTCTGGTTGACTCTTTCTTTGTTTAGCAGCATGTTGTTTACCCTCCATGTACTTGTGGTCTTTCCAGATTTTTTCTTGTTATTGATTTCTAGTTTCATAGAGTTGTGGTCAGAAAAGTTGCATGATATGATTATAATCTTTTAGTATTTGTTGAGCCCTGATTTGTGAACTAACATGTGATCTACTGTGGAAACGATCTCATGTGCATTTGAAAAGAATGTATATTCTGTTGTTTTAGGATGAAATGTTCTGAATATATCTGTTATGTCCATGTGGTACAGTGTGCCAATCAAAGCCATTGTTTCATTTTTTTATATTCTGTGTAGATGATGTGTCCATTGTGGTAAGTGTGGTTTTAAAGTCCTCTACTATTATTGTATTACTATCAATTAGGTTCTTTATGTTTGTTACTGTTTTATATATTTGGGTGCTCCTATGTTGGGAGCATAAATATTTACAATTGTTAGATTTTCTTGTTGAATTTCACCCTTTATTATTATATAGTGCCTTTTTTTATTATGTTCAGTTAACCAACATATAGTTCATCATTTGTTTTTGATGTACTGTTCAGATTCATTAGTTGTGTATAACACCCAGTGCTCATCACAACACATGCTCTCCTTAATATCCATCATCCAGCTACCCCATTCACCCACCCACCTCCCCTTCAGCAACCCTCGGTTTGTTTTCCAGAGATAAGAGGCTCTCGTGGTTTGTCTCCTTTTCTGATTTCTTCCCATTCAGTTTTCCCTCCCTTCCCTTATGATACTCTCCACTATTTCTTATATTCTGCATATGAGTGAAACCATATGATAATTGTCTTTCTCTGATTGACTTATTCCACTTATCGTAATACCCTCCAGTTCCATCCATGTTGATGCAAATGGTGGGTATTCATCCTTTCTGATGGCTGAGTAATATTCCATTGTATACATATATCACATCTTCTTTATCCATTCATCGGGTGAAGAGCATCCTGGCTCCTTCCACAATTTGGCTCTTATGGACATTGCTTGTTCATCAAAAAGTTAAAAATAGAGCTACACTATGACCCAGCCACTGCACTACTAGGTATTTACCCCAAAGATACAGATGTAGTGAAAATAAGGGGCACATGCACCCTAATGTTCATAGCATTACATACTGCTTTTTTTGCCTCTTGTTACCGTCTTTGTTTTAAACTTTAGTGTGTCCAATATAAGTATTGCTACTCTGGCTTTCTTTTGGCACCCATTTTCATGACAAATGGTTCTCCATCCTGTTCCTTTCAATCTTCAGGTGACTTTGGTCAAAAATGAGTCTCTTGTCAGCAAAATATAGTAATAAAGGAAAAAAAAAACAAAAGAAACAAGACAAAAGAAGATAGTAACATACAAGGGAAAAAACCCATAAGGCTTGCAGAGGATTTTTCAGCAGAAACTTTGCAAGTCAGAAGAAAGTGGCATGACATATTCAAAGTGCTGACTGGGAAAAAATCTGAAAACAAGAATACTCTATTTAACAAGGCTATCATTTACAATTGAAGGAATGATAAAGAATTTCATAGACAAACAAAAGCTAAAGGAGTCCATGACCACTAAACCAGCTCTGCAAGAAATATTAAAGGGTGTACTTGGAGTGAAAGGGAGAGACCAAAAGTGACAAAGACAAAAAAGGATTAAATAAAATCTCCAGAAAAAAACAACACAAGTAATAAAAAGGCAATAAATACATATCTATCAGTAATTGCTTTGAATGTAAACTAAACACTACAATCAAAACACATAAGGTTACAAAATAGATAAAACAAAACAAAGAAATGGAACAAATAATCCTAAAATTTGTATGGAACCAGAAGAGACCCTGAATAGGCAGAGGAATGTTGAAAAAGAAAAGCAAAGCTGGCGGCATCACAATTCCGGACTTCCAGCTCTATTACAAAGCTGTCATCATCAAGACAGTATGGTAATGGCACAAAAACTGACACATAGATCAATGGAACAGAATAGAGAGCACAGAAATTGACCCTCAACTCTATGCTCAAGTCATCTTTGACAAAGCAGGAAAGAATGTCCAATGGAAAAAAGACAGTCTCTTCAACAAATGGGGTTGGGAAAATTGGACAGCCACATGCAGAAGAATGAAACTAGACCATTTCCTTACATCACACACAAAAATAGACTCCAAATAGTTGAAAGACCTAAACGTGAGACAGGAGTCCATCAAAATCTTAAAGGAGAACACAGGCAGCAACCTCTTCGACCTCAGCCGCAGCAACTTCTTCCTAGAAACATCGCCAAAGGCAAGAGAAGCAAGGGCAAAAATGAATGATTGGGATTTCATTAAGATAAAAAAACTTTCGCACAGGAAAAGAAACAGTCAAGAAAACCAAAAGACAACCGACAGAATGGGAGAAAATATTTGCAAATGACATATCAGATAGAGGGCTAGTATCCAAAATCTATACAGAACTTATCAAACTCAACACCCAAAGAACAAATAATCCAATCAAGAAATGGGCAGAAGACATGAACAAACATTTTTCCAAAGAAGACATGCAAATGGCCAATAAACACATGAAAAAGTGCTCAACATCGCTCGGCATCAGGGAAATCCAAATCAAAACCTCAATGAGATACCACCTCACACCAGTCAGAATGGCTAAAATGAACAAGTCAGGAAACGACAGATGTTGACGGGGATGCGGAGAAAGGGGAACCCTCCTACACTGTTGGTGGGAATGCAAGTTGGTACAACCACTCTGGAAAACAGTATGGAGGTTCCTCAAACAGTTGAAAATAGAGCTACCCTATGATCCAGCAATTGCACTACTGGGTATTTACCCCAAAGATACAAATGTAGGGATCCGAAGGGGTATGTGCACCCCAATGTTTATAGCAGCAATGTCCACAATAGCCAAACTGTGGAAAGAGCCAAGATGTCCATGGACAGATGAACGGATAAAGAAGATGTGGTATATATACACAATGGAATATTATGCAGCCATCAAAAGGAATGAGATCTTGCCATTTGCAACAACGTGGATGGAACTGGAGGGTGTTATGCTGAGTGAAATAAGTCAATCAGAGAAAGGCATGTATCATATGACCTCACTGATATGAGGAATTCTTAATCTCAGGAAACAAACTGAGGGTTGCTGGAGTGGTGGGCGGGTGGGAGGGATGGGGTGGCTGGGTGATAGATATTGGGGAGGGTATGTGCTATGGCGAGTGCTGTTAATTGTGCAAGACTGTTGAATCACAGATCTATACCTCTGAAACAAATAATGCAATATATGTTAAGAAAAAAAAAAGAACATAGCAGGAGGGGAAGAATGAAGTGGGGGAAATCAGAGGGGGAGACCAACCGTGAGAGACGATGGACTCTGAAAAACAAACTGAGGGTTCTAGAGGGGAGGGGGGTGGGGGAAGGGTTAGCCTGGTGATGGGTATTAAAGAGGGCACGTTCTGCGTGAAGCACTGGGTGTTATGCACAATGAATCATGGAACACTACATCCAAAACTAATGATGTAATGTATGGTGATTAACATAACAATAAAAAATTAAAACAAAACAATCGAACAAAAAAAAAAAACAAGTCCTATTTATAAGCTGCTTACAAGAGACTCCTTTTGACTACAGATTTTTCCCATTCAGCACTTTGAATATATCATGCCACTCCCTTCTGGCTTTCCTCTACCTATGTTTTAATTAGATTGTTTGATTTTGCTACTTAATTGTATGAGTTCTCTCTCTTACTCTATGTGTGTATATACATATATATGATATATATATGGGTACATGCTCACACACACATATATGTACTTCATATATATATATATATATACATGCATTCTTTAATCCCTTATCAAATATGTGATTTATAAATATTTTTTTCATTCAGTAGGTTGCCTTTCAATTTGTTGATTATTTCTTTTGCAGTGCAGAAGCTTTTTAGTTTGATGTCTTCCCTCTTACTGATTTTTGTTTCTGTTGCTTTTGATTTTATTTTATCTTTAATTTTTTAAAGATTTTATTTATTTATTTGAGAGAGAGAGAATGAGAGATAGAGAGCACGAGAGGGAAGAGGGCCAGAGGGTAAAGCAGACTCCCTGCTGAGCCGGGAGCCCGATGTGGGACTCGATCCCGGAACTCCGGGATCATGACCTGAGCTGAAGGCAGTCGCTTAACCAACTGAGCCACCCAGGCGCCCCTGTTGCTTGTGATTTTAGTGTCCTATCTAAGAAATTGTTACCAAGATAAATGCCAAGGAGTTTCTTCTAAGAAATGCCCTGGTTTCTTCTAAGTGCTTTATGATTTTTAGTCTTGTTTTTAAGTCTTTAATCCATTTTAGTTAATTTTTGTGAGAGTTGTAAGATAGATATCCAATTTCAGTCTTTTGTACATAGTTATGCTGTTTTCCAGCACCATTTATTGAAGAGTTTTTCCTCTTTCTCTGTTGAGTATTCTTGGCTCCCTTGTCAAATATTAGTTTACCATATGTATTTTTTTAATCCTAGTGAAGAATATAAAATACAAAAGACAAAGACATTCCTTGTTTAGCAAGAGGAGATCTTTAAGTGTTCTGCTATGTTAAAAAGTTAAGGGAACTATAAAAGTGGATATTTCTAACTAAAAAATGTGAATATAAACATATTCCTGGAATTAACAGTGTTAGAATAAAGTAATAGAAGAGCTTGTAAAGAACATGATTGAATCAGTGAGGGATATAATGTTATGTTGAGTATTTTCCTAAAAGCTTGCTTTCACAAGAAAAACAATATCCCACAGAGTTGTTTTCTTATCTAATGGACACAGTTTCAATTCTTATAATGAAAACCCTGCAGTAATTTTGCTTTCTGGTGTACTAGTGTTATTTGTGGGGATTTAAATATTAGACTTGCTAGGGCACAATAACCCAGTTTAAAATTAACTGGCAAGTTGCCCTATGCTCAACAATACCTCTTTTTCTTTAGAACAATTTTTTTTTAACAAAGTTTTCTTGTACTTTTTCAAATACAGTATTTTACTCCAAACCACTGGTTCTGAATACAATCAACAGGACATTGGATGAGAATGATGCAATTAAAGCATAAAAGTCAACAGCATGACTAAAACAACACATATTCCCATATATATTCTTAGTTTTCATTTACAATACATAAAGTATGAAATTATACCAATTATAACACGATGTTTTATTGGAATAGTTAATAGTTCCTTTTATCTGATGTTATTTTCTGTTCAAGCCATATTTTGTGACTTGAAATGATAAAATTGATAAAATTGCATAGCCCAAGCTCACAGAGGTATTTTGAGAAATTTTTGTTAAATTTTCCAACTTTTATGTTCTCCTGAGGCAGACATGAAACTGATCTATAGTATACACATCTTTCGAGAAAGAGAAAGTGATTAAAATGAAAAAGAATGAGGTGAAATTTATTCTATTGCCAGGATAATCACTATTCATCTGTGATAACTTAAAGAAATCATCTTATCTTTCTGAGTATAACTTTTATCCTCTACCAAAAAAAGTGGATTTAATAATTTATTATTATATTAAGAGAATAAACATTTATTGAACATCAAGTACATGTCAGATCCTGTGCAATGTATTTCAAGTAGTCATCACATTCTTTGTGGTTTGTACATAGTAAGAAATAAATTGTATATTGAGACACAGTACACATACATAAAAATAAAACTGAAGCAAGCTTATACTGTTTTCTCTTTCCTTCCCTTTTATTCCTTTACCTTGTCTTTTTTCTCCCTTTTTAATTCCATTATAATGTATTTCATTTAAATAAAATATTGTTTTCAAACTTATCAAATATGTTTCATGATCAATGAATGGCTCAAAACTACATTTAGAGAAACATTAAGTTGGAGGGAAGATGGCAGTGAAGCAGGGCCCTAGGCTTATCTCATTTCATGAACACAACTAGACAACTATTAAATCACCCAAAATATCCCAGAAATTGACCTGAAGTCAGTCAGAACAAACTCCACAGCTAAAGGGAGAGAAGATGCCACATCCAAGAAGGTAGGAAGTGCAGAGACATATTTTATATGATAAATGGACTGAGGGTGCTGTGGAGGGGAGGAAGTCATGGTCTCAGAGAGGTGCAAGAGAGAGAGAGGAGCACACAAGGATATGCAAATGGAGAATGTTTCCCCAAAGACATTGGCTTGATAAATGAGAGGGGCTGGATTTTGAGTTCTTGCAGCCAGCTGGGCTTAAAGACTAGAGTTTCAAAGGTCAGCAGACTTGGCTTGGAAAGAGCCTGGATGGCACTGCCATGCTCCTGGAGAGAGGGCAGGCAAACAACCTGGGTGTAGACAGTGTCGAAACAGCAATCTGAAGAACACCTGGGTCATACAAGGTTGAGATTATTCACTCTTCTCAGAGCCTGTCCCTGAGAAGCAGCTTTCATGGAGATTCCTCTCTGGGAACAAAAGAGCCAAATGGCACCATTTCCCTTCCCTGCCCCTTAACATAAACACAAAGTCACCTGTGGGAAGCAACCCAGCACCAAACTGACTGCCTAATTTACTTACACCAAGCCCCACACCACTGCACTCTGATGGGACTGCCTTTCTCAATCAAGCTTGCCTCCATCCCAGTGTGATGGACCCTTCCCTCAGAAGAACAGCACAATCCCCTGCCCCCACCACATCTCTAAAGCTTGGAGTTTTAATGGTCAACAGGCTTACCTGGGATAGAGCTCTGAGGACACTGCACTGTTCCTGGATAGGAGGCAGGCAAACAAATCAGAGACAGACAGTGTGGAAACAGTATTGAAAAATACCTGGGGCACACACGACAGTGATTAGCCCTATTTATAGTGCCTATCCCTGAGAGGTGGCTTTTAAGAAGACTCCTGTTTGAGGAAAAAAGGAGGTGGCTGGCACCATGTCCATCCCCCACCCTTTGGCATAAACACAGAGCCACCTGTGGTAAGCAACAGAGTGCCCACACTCACTGCTTAACTTGCTTACACCAAACCCACATCCCTGCTCTCTGGCAGGACTGCCCCTCTCAGTCAATCTTGTCTCAGTCCCAGTGAGGCAAGCCACTCTCCAAGAATACCAACACAAACCCCTGCCCACACCACATCTCCCAATCAGAGAGTTCTGCAAGGCCTCAGTTCTCATGGAAGTGGTGTCAGATCTCATTTCACAAGCAAACCAAAGTACACCTAGTTAAAATTTGCCACGTTCAGGCCAGAAACCAAACAATGCCCACTTAAGGCAAGGACAGCCTCTGCAGATACTGACCTAAAGGATAAGGCAGCCAAAACACATCAGGTGAGTGCATGCAGAACACACAAGAGACATTCCTTGAAGGGGCAGACCCTGGATGCTACATGACCTCTTCTTCATAAAGCCATTACTCTCAGGACAAGGAACATATTTGGCTTTTTTAACATACAGAAGAAGTCAAAGACTTGGACAAAATGCCAAGACAGAAGAATTCATCACAAATGAAAGACCAAGATAAGGACAGAGACAGAGCTCTAAGCAAAACAGATATAAGTAACATGTCTCATGGAGAATTTAAAGCAACAATTATAAGGTTACTCACTGGGCTTAAGAAGAGAATAGAAACAGCTGTGAGACACTTACCACAGAGATAAAATAGTTAAAAAAGAATCAAACACAGATTAAGAATGCAATAAATGAGATTGGAAATAGGTTTGATGTAATTAACATCAGTCTAGAAGAAGCATAAGAATTAATTAGTGACATATAAGGGAAAATAATCGAAAATAATGAAACTGAACAAAAGAGAGAAAGAAGTTATGGAACACGAGAATACTTATGGAACTCAGTGACTCCATCAAATGTAATCACATTAATACTATAGGAGTCCCAGAAGAAGAAAAGAGAGAAAAGGGAACAGAAAATTTATTTGAGGAAATAACAGCTGAAAACTTCCCTTATCTAGGGAAGGAAACAGACATCCAGATCCAGGAGGCACAAAGAACTCTCATCAAAATCATCAAAAACAGGGAAACACTAAACCATATTGTAATTAAATTTGTAAAAGATACTAATAAAGAAAAAAATTCTTAAAAGCAGCAAAAGAAGTCCTTAACTTTCAAAGGAAGACCCATAACGCTAGCAGTAGATTTCTAAACAGAAACTTGGCAAGACTGAATGGAGTGGCATTATAGATATATTCAAAGTGTTGAATAAGAAAATTCTGCAGCCAAGAATACACTATCCAGCAGGGCAATCATTGAGAACATAAATAAAGATAGTTTCTCAAACAAAAACTAAAGGAGTTCATGACCACTAAGCCAATCCTGCAAGAAATATTAAACAGGACTCTTTGAGTGGAAAGGAGAGAACAAAAATGATAAAGACAAGAAAGGATCAGAGAAGATTTCTGGAAACAATGACAAAACAAGCAATAAAATGGCACTAAATAAATATCTATCAATAATTACTCTGAATGTAAGGGGACTAAATGCTCCAATCAAAAAACAGAGGGTCAGAATGGATTTAAAAAACAACAGCAACAACAACAACAAAGCTCATCTATATGCTGCTGACAAGAGATTCATTTTTTATTATTCTTTAAAGATTTTATTTATTTGCGAGAGAAAGCGAGAGAGAGCATGAGCAGGTGGGAAGGGCAGAGTGAGAGGGAGAAGCAGGTTCCCTGCTGAGCAGGGACCCCACTGTGGGGCTCGATCCCAGGACCACGGATCACAGCTTAAACCTGAGGCAGATGTTTAACCAACTGAGCCACCCAGGCACCCTAAAGGACTCATTTTAGACTTAAAGACACCTGCAGATTGAAAGTGAGGGGATGGAGAAATACTTATGCAAATGGTTGTCTAAAAGAAAGCTGAAGTAACAATACTTTTATCTGCCAAACTAGATTTTAAAACAAAGACTGTAACAAGAGTTGAAGAAGGGCACTATATCATAATAAAGGGGACAATACAGACAAATATACAACAATTGTAAATATGTATGTACCCAACATAGGAGCACCTAAAAATACATAGAACAGTTAATAACAAGCATAAAGGAATTCATTGATAATAATACAATAATAGAAGGGAACTTTAAGATCCCTCTTACATCAATGGACAAATCGTCTAAGTAGAAAATAAGGAAACAATGGCTTTGAATGACACGCTGTACCAGATGGACATAATAGATATATTCAGAACATTCCATTATGAAACAGCAGAATACACATTCTTTTCAAGTGCCCATGGGACATTCTCCAGAGTAGATCACACACTGTGTCACAAAACTGGCCTCAACAAATAAAAAGAGATTTAAATCATACCATGCACCTTTCCTGATGTTATGAAATTAGAAGTCAACCATAAGAAAAAAATTTGGAAATACCACAAATACATGGTTTTTGTGCTCTCTTGTCCCTTCCGCAATTGAAGGAGAAAAAGAAAAGATGGTTGTCTATGAGCCAGGAAGCAAGCCCTAACCTGACATTAAGCCTGCTGGTGCCTTGATCTTGAACATTCTAGATTCCAGAAATGTGGGAAATAAGTTTCCACTATGTATAGCTACCCAGTTTGTGGCATTTTGTTGTAGCAGCATGAACAGACTAAAACAGCAATTGATACTGAAGTGGGGTGACTGCTATAGAAATACCTAAAAATGTGGAAGAGGCTTTGGAACTGGGTAATGGGTAGAGACTGGAAGAATTTTGAGGTGCACGCTAGAAAAGTCTACATTGCTGTGAATGGACCATTAAGGGTGATTCTGATGACAGCTCAGAGAGAAAGGGGGAGAGCTACAAAGTCTTAATCTTCTGAGAGGGAGGGAGAAATAGAAAAAGAATGAATGAGAGAATATATATACTTTTTTCAAGAAATGTGGCATACATTCCTCTTCATTTTGAGGAACACTCTACTTTCCTCTAACTTTCATCCTTGCTTTTTTCTTCCCCTTTCTGAATTCACACTGAACAATTTTTTAAAGATTTTTTTTTAATTTATTTATTTTGTGAGAGAGAGAGAATGAGAACAAGCAGGGTAGGGGTAGAGGGAGAAGCAGACTCCCTGCTGAGAAGGGAGCCTGATGGGGGACTCAATTCCAGGACCCTGGGATCATGACCTGAGCTGAAGGCAGACACTTAACCGACTGAGCCATCCAGGTGCCCCACAGTGAACAATTCTAAACCTTCTTTCACATAACAAGTGAAATATTTGAAAAGAGTACTCATTTGCCTGTATTTTCTCCAGTTTTATTAAGGTTAATTGACAATTGCAATTGCAAATATTTAAGACATACCACTTGATGTTTCAATATATGTATATATTGTTAAATAATATAAAAAAGCTAATTAACATATTTATCACTTAAAATAGTTATCTTCTTTTTAGTAATGAGAACATTTAAGATAAACCCTCTTAGCAAATTTCAAGCATACAATATAGCACTTTTAACTACAGTCAGTTTTATACATCAGATCGCCAGAAATTACTCCTTTTATATAAATGAAACTTTGTACCCCTTGATCAACATATCCCCATGTCTTGGCAACCACCATTCTATTCCCTGCTTCTATGAGTTTGACTATTTTAGAATTTACATATAAATGAGATCATATAGCATTTGTCTTTTTCTGCATGTGGCTTATTTCACTTAGCTCTCATTTTCCACCACGAGAGTGTTTATGGGACCTTCTATAGTCTGCCATTTTGCTGGTGTCACTCCTGAAGTCTCATTTGCATGATCAGTAGCCTTAATCTCTTCAACCGTATTTGTTATAACACTTTCATTAAGATATAATAGATATATAACATTGTGTAAGTTTAAGGTATACAACATGTTGATTTAATACATTTATATATTGCAACATGATACCACTATAACATTAGCTTAACAGCTCCATGTCCCATAATTACTATTTCTTTTCTGTGCTAACATTTAAGGTTTAGTGTTTTAGCAACTTTGAAGTATATAACACAATATTAACTATAATCACAATGCAGTGCGTAATCCCCAGAACTTTTTCATCTTCTAGATGCAAATTTGTACCTTTTAACATGTCCCCAATTCTGCCACCTTCTAGCTCCATCATTAAACTTTGTTATTATGAATTCAGCTTCTTCAGATTCCAAGTATAGGTCGTTTCTTCTAGGTTTTTCAGTTTTTTGGAACACAGATGTTTGTAGTAGTCTCTTATGATAACATGTATTTATTTTTTATCAATTTTAATGTCTTTCATTTCTGAATTTATTTATTTGTGTCTTTTCTTTTTTTAAAGCTGTTATTTATTTATTTATTTTAGATTTTATTTATTTTTTTGAGAGAGAGAACACACAGCAGGGGGAGGGGCAGATGGAGAGGGAGAAGCAGACTCCCTGCTGAATGAGGAGCTGGACATGGGACTCGATCCCAGTATCCCGGGATCATGACCTGAGCCAAAGCAGCCACTTAACCAACTGAGCCACCCAGGTGCCCCTATTTGGATCTTTTCTATTTTCCTTTAGTTACTCCAGATAAGGTTTGTCAACTATGTTTATCTTTAAAAAAAAAAAAAAAAACTAGCTCTTAGTCTTTTGAAATTTTCTATTAGTTTTCTAGTTTCTATTCCATTTATTTCCCATTGGACCCACCACACACACACACACACGTGCCCGCCTCTACCAGAGCTAGGTGATTAAGGGACATCCCTTGGTCAAGAGCAACTAAAACAAGGACACCATACTTGTATACAAGCTCCTCTCCAAGGTGCCCGCACTCTGGAATGAGGCAGCAGAAGAGCACAAAGGTCACACCCTCAGTTAACATTTCAGTAGGCCTCTGGTAGTGTGTCAAGTTAGAAACTCATCCCTCAGGCTAGCCCTTAAACATAAGTAAATAAGCCCTTTTTGCAGAATGGGAGCTTTTAATCAGCTGTCTCAACACTGGGCCCTGGGGTGAATGAGTCCAGGTGCTATCCTTTAAGAACTGTTTCTCAGGGCACCTGGGTGGCTCAGTCATTAAGCGTCTGACTTGGGCTCAGGTCATGATCACAGGGTCTTGGAATGAGGCCTGCATTGGGCTCCCTGTCTGGCCGGAAGCCTGCTTCTCCCTCTCCCACTCCCCTTACCTGTGTTCCCTCTCTAGCTCTGTATGTCAAATAAATAAATAAAATCTTAAAAAAAGAGCGATTCCTCAGTTTGCTATAACCTTGTGGGTTTTGTGAACACAAGCACAAATATCTGTCACAGCTAGATGTTTTGAGGCCTTGTCTCAGGTGAAAGTCTTAAAAGTTGGGATGCCAGATGTGGGGTTCAAGCTTTAACCTCCTTAGGGAGAATCTCAAGGTTGTGAGTTCCTTCTCCATTGTGGGTGTCCTTATCAGAGGAAGGATTTGTGGAGAAGTTGTATCTTTTATTTATTTTTGGGGTGCCTGGATTTTGGCCCAGATCATAATCTCAGGGTCCTGGGATCGAGCCCCACATCAGTGAGATTCTCTCACTCTCTCTCTCTCTCTGCCCCTCCCACTCCTGTTATCTCTCCCTCTCTAAAATAAATAAAGTTTAAGAAAAAGACTTTATTTATTTATTTTGAAAGAGAAAGAGTGTGCCAGTGGGGGAAGGAGCAGAGGAAGAGGGAGAGAAGCAGTCTCCTTGTGGGGCTCCATCTCACAACCCTGAGATCATGACCAGAGCTGAAACCAACTGAGCCACCTAGGCACTCTAAGAGGTTGTATCTTACCCTTTCACACCCACTTCAATGTTTTCTTTTTTTTTTCATTTACCTGATATTTAGAAGTCATTTAGCTAGCTTTTGTTTTTGTTTGTTAGTTTTTCCAGAGGAAATTTTTCTGTATGTAGCAGTAGATTTGGTGTTTCCATTGGAGTAGGTGAATTCTGGATCCTTCTACATTACCATCATGAACGAGAACTCCCTTTTTTGTTTTGTTTTGTTTTTAATCTGCCTCTTTTCTGATCTCCTCTTCCTCCCCAGTCATAGGACTCTGACTTTAATACTCTGGGAGAGAAATGGGCTTCTTAACATTGTTCTGTACAGCTGGTGAAGCTGAGCACTCACTTACCACTCTCACTTTTCCTCCATGTGAGAGTCCTAGTTTTCTCTTTCTCTAAACTGCTGTCTTGAGGGAAGTTGTGATGTTAGCAAAGTTTCTCTTACCCATTCCAATGTGTTCAGACTATTTGCTTCAGTGGAGTTCTGGAAACTTTCCTCTAGAGACCTGGACTTCTACAATGGCCCTTGTGCCCACCAGTATATGCCCAAGTCAGTATTTTCCAGGTACCACAGCCAAGAGGATTTGGAGACAGGTCACAGGATCCTGCAATTCTACAGCTCTTACAGGGGTTTGCTTATTACTTGGTGTACAGATGGGTGAGATTCCTTTCTGTTTCTTGTCATATGACCTGGATCCCACAGCTCCCACAAGAACACTTTTGTTTGTGAGTAGGTATAAAACTTTAATGTTAAGTGGGAACAAAAATGAAAGACATCTTATGCCACCATGATGCTGATACAACTCTATGATATGATATTCTTATCCCACCATATTCCTACTTGTCTCTTTAAATACATGCTCCCAAATGTTTATATACATTGTGCGACAAGAAATATTGTGTACATATCGGATAATAATAAACTGGACATGGGTTTTAGCACTTTCCTGGTTTAAATGGACATGGTCATTCTAAAAATGTTTCTGTTTAGTCCTGCCAAATGTCATACTTGAGGCTTTTCAAATATACTTGTGTTTTTTTTCCTGTCATAATCCAACATTTGCATTTTATGGGCATCTGGAGACCCACTTTCTGTTGGACCAGCAAATATTATTATCCTGAACTTTTGAAACACAATAGTTTAACAGGGGTTGTTTCTTCTGGATGACTATTGCCTAAATTATGCTCAGTAAGTTATGTGCAAATATAACAAAGGAATGCTTTCATGAGATAACATAGGGAAAGTCAATCACAAAATACCCCATGATAGAATTGTGTGGAATTTACTTTACTAGCAAAGGACAAAGAAAGATCTATGAAAGCAGTCTGGATTATTATGTATTTTCTTGGAACAAGCCACATATATCACTTATGTGGTAAGAGACTAAGCTATTTCTTAATGATGCCTATTTCTCTGTTTTTTTTTTTTTTTGATGTGCAGTAGACATTGAGAACAACTAATTATTCCTCAAGGTAGACTTGTTTTAGCAATTAATCTGTTCTCTTTTCAACACGTTTTAATGTATAAACTTGATGGTGTGCTACCTCAGGAATTTGCCGTTTCTTTTACAAAATTTTCCCCTTCATAAAAAGCCTAGTTACTTCAAATCAAACCTTTGTTTTTCAATTCTTATTTCAATGAAATGGACTGAAGAGGCTATTTTGAAAGTCATAAGTTGATCAATAACTCTTTTTCAGTTTAGTCTCCATTAGCCACAATATTTCATCTGTGCTACCATAAAGAATCCTGTACTTGAATTACTGAATTTCACATATATATAAAACTCAGAAATAAAGTATATTTTATTTATGTTTATTACATATTTTTATTTTTTAGTAAGATGAATCCTTCACATTTATCCTTACATTTAGATTATTACATTAAGCCCACTGTTTTGTTTTGTTTTGTTTTGTTTTTTTAGCCCACTGTTTTAAGATGCTGAAATTATTTTGGATCCTGCTGCAGGTAATCAGTATATTAGATATTCTTCTCATCAGAGTATCACCTACATATAAATATTCTTAGCCATGCCATTGGCACAGTATTTAACAGAGCAAATTTAACACAAAGCTCTACAAACTAAAAACAGAAATTCATCTTCAACATTCAAACAATTTGTCAGTTTTACTTTAAGCTTTTTTCTGATAAAAGCAGTTATCCTAGATCAGTGATCTTAAAATATTTGTTTGCACAATGTATCAGAAGTCTAAAACCAAGAGCAAATTTTTAAAAAAGAACAAAAGTTCAATTATGTGTGCTGATTTTTAAATTGCATGCATATGTTGAATATATATATATTATTGTAATGTAATTACAAAACACTTGCAAAAACTGAAATTACAAAAGGATAAGACTTTTTAAAAATAATTAAAAAGATGCTTCTCTTACTTCAATTAATTATCTTATAAACTCCTTAGAGTGCATAGTCAATTTAAGAGACCACTGAAATACAAAACAACTCTATTTTCTACTAATTTTCAAAAGCAATACAATTATTCTTTCTGTTTACTCTATTAAAAAATAAATCAGTGCAGCAGTACTTGTTCTTAATGAATAAATGCTGACTTCTAATAATTCATGCATTAAATTACTTATAAACCACACTTTCCATAATTTATTTTCCAATCATGTCCAAGTTCTGTAATTTCACTATTTTGGAAAAAAAATGGTATCATTATCTATGACTTCTTCAAGATTATTGATTAAAAGCTAACTATCCTATCAGTAAATTTCTCTGAAATCTAAAATGCAATACTTTCATACCAGGAGACATAACACTAACTCAATATTTGGAGATATAAGAATTATGGAATAAATTAAAGTATTTTTATAATTACCCAGGTTGTCAGCTATTTGTAAAGATGTGACACATTTCAAAATAAAAGTGAAAATAATAATCCCTAAAGCCAGCCCTGGAAAAATAATGTAGAAGGAAGGAGGAGATGGATCATGTGCCCCAGTTCTGTATCAGATATATCTCCTGTATTAATCTACTAGGCCTGCCATAACAAGATATCACAGACTGCATGGTTTAAACAACAGAAATTCATTTCTCACAGTTTTAAAGAGTGTAACTCTAAGATCAAAGTGTTGGCAAGTTTGATTTCTCCCAAGGCCTCTTTCCTTGGCTTAAAAGGGTTGCCTTCTTTCTGCATCCTCACTGGCATTTTCTCTGTGCATTTCTCTGCACATTCCTTCTGTCTCTTCTTTAAGGGAACTAGCCCTATTGGATCAATTTCCATCCTTATGAACTCATTGAACATTAATTATCTCCTTAAAGGTTATATCTCCAAATACAGTTGCATTGGGAATTAACACAACTCATGAATTTTATCCATAATAACTTTCTTTCTTGCCCCAAACACAAATTCACATCCCTCTTGCATGAAAAATATTTTCACCTGATCCAAATAGCCCCAAAAGTCTTAAACCATTCCATCATCAACTCCAAGTCCTAATTCTTACCTAAATGTCATCTAAATCAAGTATATGTAAGTCTAGAAGTATGATACTTCATGAGGCAATATTTCTCTCTGTGAAAACGTGAATTCAAACAAGTTTTTTTTCTTCCTAAAATACAGTGGTGAAGAGGCATAAAATAGACATTCACATTCCAAAAGGTAGAAAGAAGAAAGAAGAAAGGGATAATGGGTGCCAAAAAAGTCCAAAACCTAGTAAGGGAAATTCTGTTAGATCTTAGGGTTAATAATCTTCTTTTATTCAATGTTCTGCCCTCCAGGCCCAAGAAGGTGACCATATCTCCTCCACAGCCTAGGCAAGCATCTTGCCTCCTCAACTCTTGTTGGTAGCCCCACCCTACAGCCCTCCATGACTCTGATTGGTGGCCCTGCACTCAAGGGTCTGGGTGGCAACCTGGCCCACTTAAACTGTGACAACAGTCTCACCCTTTGAAACTGAGGAGGAGAAAGCCTTGTTTCTTGTATTTGTAGTGGTAGTGGCAGCCCCACAGATGTCTGAATTGGCCTTGGAGTCATTTTTCCCTTTCCTTGAAGAATGACGCATTTGAAATCATGTAGCTCTTTTGTCCCATCCTGAAGAATCCTACAAATCTGACAGCCTTTTTTAGTTTCATCACATTTCTGTCCCCTTCAGTCCAAATTGACAGTGTCTCTACTGGTAAAACCCTATCTCTATTTATGCCCTCTGCTGAAATGGCTGACCAAATCCATGAGTAACACTACAATCTCTCTCTCTCTCTCTCTCTCTTTTTTTTTGTTATTGTTACAAAAATTCTGTTTAATACAGTCTAGGCTATGATAGTCTTGAAATAGTATTTTAATGGTCTCCCTAAACAGAAGAATTTTTTAAATATAAAAGCAGCTAATTGTAATCAGAAAAATAAATTCCATAAAAGAATGTATAAAAAATTAGTTTCACATTTCTGACAAATGTGAGGTTATTTTTCAGAAGCAGTGTAAAAAAGGTAAAAGCCAGATGGTTGGACAGCTTTATTTTTGTTTCTGTTGGTAATGGTTTTACTGAGATACAGTTTACACATTTAGCATGTACAATCTGATGTTTTGATGTATACTCACAAAATTGCACAGCCATTACCATAATCAATTTTAGAATATTATATCACTTAAAAAAGAAACCACTTATTCTCTAGCCATTACCCTACAAACTCCTTATTCTCTTAATGGGACATTTCATATAAATATAAACATATATTATGTGATACATACATACAAGACATTATGTGGTCTTTTGTGTCTGGTTTATTTCCCTTAGTATGTTTTCAAAAGACACCCATGGTGTAGCATACATCATATGTCATTCTTTTTTATGCAGAATAATATTGCATTGTATGTATACAGTACATTTTGTTTAGCTCTTCTTCAGTTGATAGATTTTGGGATCTTTTTCACTTTTTGGCTATTATGAATAATATTGCTATGAACATCCATGTATGTGTATTTGTATGGACATGGGTTTTCAATTATCTTGAATGCCTGAGAGCAAAATTTCTGGATCAAATGGTAACACTACATTAAAATTTTCGAAGAAACACCATTGTATTCCAAAGTGACTATATCATTTCAAATTCCCACTAACAGTGTATGAGGTTTTTCAATTTCTCCATATCTTCATCAACATTCATTCTAGTGTGCATGAAGTGGTGTCTCATTGTGGTTTTGATTCGCACTTAACTGATGACTTTGATGTTGAACATTCTTTCATGTGTTTATTCACTTCTTATGCCTTCTTGGTAGAAATGTCTACCCAGATCCTTTACCAATTTTTAATAGAGTTATTTGTCTTATTATTATGAAATTGTAGGTATTTGTATGTATTCTAGATAGAAGTGCTTTATCAAATATTTACCATGCAAATACTTTCATTTGTCAATGTCATATTGTCAATTGTCTTTTCATTTTTTTCAATGGTGTCCTCTGAAACTCAGAAGGTTTAATTTTGATGATGAAAATAATCTATCTGTTTTTTCCTTTGTTGCATGTGCATTTGGTGTCTAGGAATATCCAAGAATCCTCTACCAAATCCAAGGTGACAAAGATTTAAGCCCATGTTTTCTTCTAATTTTTTTTATAGAGCTACCTGTTACATTTAAGCTTTTTTACATTTTTTGGTTAATTTTTCTATATGGTATGAAGCAGGGGCAGTCTATCTAAATATTTTGCGTGTGGATATTCAGATCTTTTCATCAAAAAATTTTTCAACCACAACCTTGGTACTCTGTCCAGAACACCTTTTCTTATTTTTTTGTAATATGGTTAGGCTGATAAATTTTCCAAATCTTCAAGTTTGGGTTCATTTTTATTTAAGAATTTCTTTAACTTATCTATCTTCTCACATTTTACTACAACCTGTAAGGAAAACAAAACAAAACAAAACAAGTCAACCTTCAACACTTTGCTTAAAAATCTGTTCAGCTAAATATACAAAGTTCATCACTTTTTAGTTCTACCTTCCACAAAACACTAGAACACAGTTCAACCAAGTTCTCTGCCACTTTATCACAAAGATTGCCTTTTTAAAAAAGTTTCCAATAACCCGTTCTTCCTATTGTTCTGAGACCTTCCCAGAATCACCATTGACATCCATATTTCTAACAATGGTCACAAGATATCTTGGCTTCCTCTGCAAAGATAGTATATCATATTAGATTATAGTATGTTACTAAAATTATACAAAACAAATAATAGTTAATAATATGGAATAACTCAAATAATCCAAAAGAAAGCAGGAAATAAGAAACATACGTATGATAAAGAAAATCAATCAAAGGCAAAAATTAGTTCCTTGAAAATACATTAGAAATGGATATACCACAAACATGACTGATTAGGGAAAAACACAGAGAGAGTGAAGGTGCAAATTACCCATTGGAGAAATGAAAACCAGGACACCACTACTGATCCTGTATATATAAAAAGAGTTAAGAGGATTTCATAAACAATTTTATGCCAATTTTTTGAAGATTTACATGAAAAACAGATTCCTTGAAGACACCATATATGAAAAGAAACACAATAAGAAATAGAAAATATGATATTCTTATTTAAAAGAAGTAAATTGAATCTGTAATCAAAATTTTTCTCAAGGAAAACAAAATAACAAAATAAAGCACTCCAGGACCATTAGGCGTTCCGAGGGAATTCTTCCAAACACTGAAGAAGGAAATAACATGAACATCACATCTCTTATAGATAATAGGGAAAAAATGCCTTCTATCTTACATCCTTGAAAGCAAAACCTAATAGGAATCATATAAGAGAGGAAAATTAGAGGTAAGTCTCTCTCATTAATTTAAATGCAAAGGCTAAAAAGTACAAATAAAAAAACACTTAGCTGTATTAAAGAACTAAATATGAGACAGGAAACCATTAAAAACCTACAGGAGACTGTCTTTTTCCCATTGGGCATTCTTTCCTGCTTTGTCAAAGAATAGTTGACCATAGAGTTGAGGGTCCATTTCTGGGCTCTCTATTCTGTCCCATTGATCTATGTGTTTGTTTTTGTGCCAGTACCATACTGTCTTGATGATGACAGCTTTGTAATAGAGCTGGAAGTCCAGAATTGTGAGGCCGCCAGCTTTGTTTTCTTTTTCAACATTCCTCTGGCTATTCTGGGTCTTTTCTGGTTCCATACAAAATTTAGGATTATTTGTTCCATTTCTTTGAAAAACAGTGGATGGTATTTTGATGGGGATTGCATTGAATGTGTAGATTGCTTTAGGTAGCACTGACATCTTCACAATATTTGTTCTTCCAATCCATGAGCATGGACCTTTTTCCATTTCTTTGTGTCTTCCTCAATTTCTTTCATGAGTATTTTAGAGTTTTCTGAGTACAGATCCTTTGCCTCTTTGGTTAGATTTATTCCTAGGTATCTTATGGTTTGGGGTGCAATTGTAAATGGGATTGACTCCTTAATTTCTCTCTCTTCTGTCTTGTTGTTGGTGTATAGGAATGCCACTGATTTCTGTGCATTGATTTTATATCCTGCCACTTTACTGAATTCCTGTATGAGTTCCAGCAAAACTGAAAAAGTGCTCAACATTGCTCGGCATCAGGGAAGTCCAAATCAAACTTCAATGAGATACTACCTCACACCGGTCAGAATGGTGAAAATTAACAAGTCAGGAAACAACAGATGTTGGTGAGGATGCGTAGAAAGGGGAAAACTGCTACACTGTTGGTGGGAATGCAAGCTGGTGCAACCACTCTGGAAAACAGTATGGAGGTTCCTCAAAAAGTTGAAAATAGAGGCCTCTGCAGCCCCGCAGGCCTCGGCTCTCGTACTCCCGGCTCTGCGCGGCTCGCGGCTCGCGGCCCCACGTCCAGGCTCCTGCAAGATGACGCTCAAGGCGAGCGAGGGCGAGGGCGGGGGCAGCATGCGCACGGCGCTCTCCGACCTGTACCTGGAGCACTTGCTGCAGAAGCGCAGCCGGCCCGAGGCTGTGTCACACCAGGTGAATGCCGTGACTGAGGACATGTACACCAATGGTTCTGCTGCCCCAGGTAGCCCTACCCAGGCCAAAGGGCAGGAGGTACGGAAGGTGCGACTCATACAGTTCGAGAAGGTCACAGAAGAGCCCATGGGAATCACTCTGAAGCTGAATGAAAAGCAGTCCTGTACGGTGGCGAGGATTCTTCATGGTGGCATGATTCATAGACAAGGCTCCCTTCACGTCGGGGATGAGATCCTAGAAATCAATGGCACAAATGTGACTAATCACTCAGTAGATCAGCTGCAGAAGGCGATGAAAGAAACCAAAGGAATGATCTCATTAAAAGTAATTCCCAACCAGCAAAATCGTCTTCCTGCACTACAGATGTTCATGAGAGCACAGTTTGACTACGATCCCAAAAAGGACCATCTGATCCCTTGCAAGGAGGCGGGACTGAAGTTTGTTACTGGGGACATCATCAAGATAATCAACAAAGATGATAGTAACTGGTGGCAGGGGCGGGTGGAAGGTTCCTCCAAGGAGTCAGCAGGCTTGATCCCTTCTCCTGAGCTG
Source organism: Callorhinus ursinus (assembly GCF_003265705.2). Taxonomy (NCBI): domain Eukaryota; kingdom Metazoa; phylum Chordata; class Mammalia; order Carnivora; family Otariidae; genus Callorhinus; species Callorhinus ursinus. Next base: position 13,212,503 of record NW_027397102.1, on the reverse strand, counting down.
CAGGAATGGCGAGTGGCTAGTGTGGCTCAGTCTGCTCCAAGTGAAGCCCCCAGCTGCAGTCCGTTTGGGAAGAAGAAGAAATACAAAGACAAGTACCTGGCCAAGCACAGCTCAATTTTTGACCAGTTGGATGTTGTTTCCTATGAGGAAGTTGTTCGGCTCCCTGCATTCAAGAGGAAGACCCTGGTGCTGATCGGAGCCAGTGGAGTGGGTCGCAGCCACATTAAGAATGCCCTACTCAGCCAGAACCCGGACAAGTTTGCATACCCTGCCCCATATACAACACGGCCACCCAAGAAGAGTGAGGAAGACGGGAAGGAGTACCACTTCATCTCCACCGAAGAGATGACCAGGAACATCTCTGCCAATGAATTCCTGGAGTTTGGCAGCTACCAGGGCAATATGTTTGGCACCAAATTTGAAACCGTGCACCAGATTCATGAGCAGGACAAGATTGCCATCCTTGACATTGAGCCCCAGACCCTGAAGATTGTCCGCACGGCAGAACTGTCACCATTCATCGTGTTCATCGCACCTACTGACCAGGGCGCTCAGACGGAAGCCCTGCAGCAGCTGCAAAAGGACTCCGAAGCCATCCGCAGCCAGTACGCACACTACTTTGACCTCTCGCTGGTCAATAATGGCGTTGACGAAACCCTTAAGAAACTGCAAGAAGCCTTTGACCAGGCATGCAGTTCTCCACAGTGGGTGCCTGTCTCCTGGGTTTACTAAGCTTGCAGATATGCCCTTCTCTAGCAGTTTGAATTTCATTCTCCTTGCTTTAACACAAACAGGGACACTCCACCCAGTATGTCAGCTTCCAGTGCTCTGCATCTATCCTAATTAGGCCAGTGGGTGTCAGTCTTGTTCAAGTCCCTTGGCTGGGCTCCGATTTTCCTGATCAATGGAGCCCCATTGATCAGGGTTTCAGAAGGATCTCTGGAACTCTGAGGCCCAAAGTACTATCAAAATGCAACTGCTAATCAAAGATGGTGCACACGGAGAGGAAAAGGCAATGGCCCTTGTTCTTTAAAGCCTGTGCTCCTTCACCTTTACACTGGGCATCTCATGTGTCTTTGAAGCATCTGTAACCTCAACTTTCTAAAATGCCAAAATGAAGCGGCTGTGCAATAGAATGATGTCTGCTCTAGGGACACCCTCAAAAGCAATAAAAACGTTGCTGTGTTAAAATGCCAAAAAAAAAAAAAAAGTTGAAAATAGAGCTACCATACGACCCAGCAATTGCACTACTGGGTATTTACCCCAAAGATACAAATGTAGGGATATGAAGGGGTACGTGCACCCCAATGTTTATAGCAGCAATGTCCACAATAGTCAAACTGTGGAAAGAGCCAAGATGTCCATCGATAGATGAATGGATAAAGAAGATGTGGTATATATATATATATATATATATATATATATATATATATATACACAATGGAATATTATGCAGCCATCAAAAGGAGTGAAATCTTGCCATTTACAACGATGTGGATGGAACTGGATGGTGTTATGCTGAGTGAAATAGGTCAATCAGAGAAAGACATGTATTATATGACCTCACTGATATTAGGAATTCTTAATCTCAGGAAACAAACTGAAGGTTGCTGGAGTGGGGGTGGGGTGGGAGGGATGGGGTGACTGGGTGATAGACATTGGGGAGGGTATGTGCTATGGTGAGCGCTGTGAATTGTGCAAGACTGTTGAATCACGGATCTGTACCTCTGAAACAAATAATGCAATATATGTTAAGGAAAAAAAAAAGAAGAAGATAGCAGGAGGGGAAGAATGAAGGGGGGGAAACTAGAGGGGGAGAAGAACCATGAGAGACGATGGACTCTGAATAACAAACTGAGGGTTCTAGAGGGGAGGGGGATGGGTTAGCCTGGTGATGGGTATTAAAGAGGGCATGTTCTGCATGGAGCACTGGGTGTTATGCACAAACAATTAATCATGGAACACTACATCAAACTAATGATGTAATGTGTGGTGATTAACATAACAATAAAAATTTTAAAGAGGAAAAAAAATCCTACAGGAGAACACAGGCAGAAACCTTGTTGACATTGGCCATAGAAACTTCTTACTAGATACGTTTCCTGAGGCAAGGGAGACATAATCAAACACAAGCTATTGGGACTTTATCAAAATAAAAAGCTTCTGCACGGCAAAGCAAACAGTCAACAAAATTAAAAAGCAACCAATGGAATGGGAAAAGATATTTTCAAATGACATATCTGATGGGTTAGCATCCAAAACATAAAGAACTTCTCAAACTCAACATCCAAAAAACAAATAATCCAGTTAAGAAATGGGCAAAAGACATGAATAGACATTTATCCAAAGGAAACATACAGATTGTCAACTACACATGAAAAGTTGCTCAACATCACTCATTATCAGGGAAATACAAATCAAAACTACAATGAGATATCACCTCCCACCAGTCAGAATGACTAAAATTAACAACACAGGAAACATCAGGTGTTGATGAGGATGGGGAGAAAGGGGAACCCTCTTACACTGTTGGTGGGAACGGGAATGGGAATGGGAATGGGAATGCAGCCACTCTGGAAAACAGTATGGAGATTCTTCAAGGAGTAAAAATAGAACTACCCTACATTCCGGCAGTTGCACTATTATGTATTTACCCAGAGGATAAAAAATACTGATTTAAAAGTATACATGTTCCCTGATGTTTATAGCAGCATTGTCAACAATAGCCAAATTATGGAAAGAATCCACATGTCCATCAACTGATGAATGGATAAAGATTATATATATATATATATATATATATATATATAACTTTGCCATCAAAAAGAATGAAATTTTGCCATTTGCAATGACACAGTTGGAGCTAGAGAGTATTATACCAACCAAAGTAAGTCAGTCACAGAAAGACAAATACCATATGATTTCACTCATATGTAGAATTTAAGAAACAAAACAAATGAACATAGGGGGAAAAAGAGAGGCAAACCATGATGAAACAGACTCAACTACAGAGAACAAACTGATGGTTACTGGAGGGAAAGGAAGTGGGGATGGATTAAACAAGCAATAGGTATTAAAGAGGGCATTGGTGATAAGTGCTGGATATTGTATGTGAGTGATGAGTGACTAAATTATACCTGAAATTAATATTGCACTGTGTGTTAACTAGCTGGAATTTAAATAAAAACTTGAAAAAAAAAACATTTAGCAAGTCAGAATGCAAATTTGTTTTAGAATTAGAAAATGAAGCAATATAATTTACACTTTTTATGAACAAAATATAAATATGTGATTATTTTAATAGATATTGAAAATAAATATTTGTTAATATTTGGGGTAATGGCTGAGAGAGGGCATCAAGGCAGATATTGGATATGGTGATATTATTATTAGATATTATTGTTAACTATTCCAGTGTCTTCATTTTGTTAAAGGTCTTCAAGCTTTATATTTAATCCTTTGCATATCGTTGTATGCATGCTACACTTCAATAAAAGATATACCAAAAATTATTCAACCCTGTTCCTAGCAAAATATGGAAGTGTTTCCTTTTCTTAGGCTGAGTTTTTTTATATGTAAGATACAGAAGAAAATAAAATTCTGTTTACCCCCCTCCCAGGAGAAAAACTATATGAAGCTTTTCTGTGCGGAAAAACAAGATGAAGAGAAGTAAAAAACAATAAATGTGCTTTTGTTATTTTGGCTTTTAATTTGGCATTTCAAGCAAATCTTTCCCCTGATTATATTGCCAGAAAAGAACCTTTGGAACAATTCTACTCTTCTCTTTTTATAGTGTTAGTTGATTCTAGAATTAAAGTATTAGAATAGTTAATGCACATAGGCAGAACATTGATGATACCAAACTACAAATGCAACTCTAAGCATCAGGTAACCTGAGTATGAGGACTCAAGATATCTAGGCTGCTGTTTCTGACTATCTTTCTTAAAGACATTTCTAGAGGCCCAGTATTACAGAGACATTTCCTCTTCTTTGACAATTCAGGATAGTCCTAAGGATTCCCTACCTTTGTGAGTATAAATGAAGGTTAACCTATGACCTCAATAGCTACAGCTTCTTTTACAGGGGCTATAGTGACAGCCTAGGGACATTAAGCAAAGCCTACAATGAAAGCAGTCTTAACTTCTTCCAGAGATACCTCCACAACAACCCTACTGCAGGCAGGTCCTCAGAAATAAAGTTCCCACAGCACATACACAAAAAGTCGGTTGTTTTCTGCATCTTGCCAAAAGCTTTAGACCTCTAGAGGAAGGAGTAACAGCCTTATATGCAAAATAAAAATGTTTTTATACGATATCTTAAGAAGCTTTACCATATAGAGAGTTACTAAACACTCCTTCAGCAACAACTACACCACCTCCCAAGTACCTTCTCCTGTCTGCTTAATTTCTTCCAAAAAAAAAAAAAAGCGGTGCCTAGTGAAACTATAAATCTCTAAGATCATCCGAAGCTAAGTGAATTATCCTGACTGCTGAATTTGAGGTCAAGATTTGAATGGATCTAGGAAATGTATGACTGTGCAACAGAATGCAGAATGCCCTTGTTTGAGGGCAATATACCATAGTTGCACCATACTAATTTATATGGTGCATTTTTGCCAGTCAACTCTGAGACTTTTATTCTGCCATTTTACACTGTAATGCAAAAAATGATTTCTTAAAAATCGTAGGATTTTTTGTAGTATGACTGTCACATCCACACCATTATACCTGATTATTCTATTAGAAAAACAAACCAGAGCTAGAAAAACAGAGCTGCCTCTTTGGTGGGTTATATACATGAGGAAATAAGGAGACAGAAAGATCTTTAAATTATTTTTGTTTTTAGAGATAATAAATATGTGTTTAAAATGCCCCTTACAACTTAGACAGTGTATCTTTTTTTTTGTAAATTATGATACAATGAATAATCTTTGCAACAAATAAAAAATATGGAGATACTGGTTGCTACAGTTACTGCTGCAAGTGCTAAGACTCTAAATTGGCAAGTCATTAATGGGTGTACAGACTGGTAAGAGAAGGTGCAAAAGAGTAACAAGTGGAAGCTATATCTCCTTGAATAAGAAAGCAAAGCTTTCATCATATAGAAAGTCATCAGGCTCTAAGAATTATGATCCAGTAATAGATCATTTAAATATAAGCTCTTTCAGAAAGTTTGAAGTTTTTCCTGAAATTATTATTATACCAGAAGAAGGCACCAGTGGCGAGACACACATCTCCCAATATTAAAGGATTTTGAGTGAAACATACCTTTGATATTGGACTACAGAAATAGTAACTAATGTCTGAGGCCACTTGATGGCCCATGAAGGTTGGGAGAAATTTTTGTAAAACACGTAGCCAGAGAAATGCAGAAAATGAAAACCAAAGATGGTGGCATCACAATTCTGGACTTCAAGCTCTATTACAAAGATGTAATCATCAAGACAGTAGGTACTGGCACAAAAACAGACACATAGGTCAATGGAATAGAATAGAGAACCCAGAAATTGACCCTCCATTCTATAATCAACTAATTTTTGACAAAGCAGAAAAGAATATCCAATAGAAAAAAGTCTCTTCAACAAATGGTGTTGGGAAAATTGGACAGCCACATGCAGGAGAATGAAACCGGACTGTTTTCTTACAACATACACAAAAACCAACTCAAAATGGATGAGAGACCTAAATGTGGGACCAGAATCCATTAAAATCGTGGAGGAGAACACAGGCAGCAACCTCTTCGACCTTGGCCACAGCAACTTCTTGCTAGACATGTCTCAAAAGACAAGGGAAGCAAGGGCAAAAATGAACTATTGGGACTTCAAAAGATAAAAAGTTCTGCACAGCATAGGAAACAATCACCAAAAACAAAAGACAACTTACAGAATGGGAGAAGATATTTGCGAATGTCTTATCAAATAAATGGTTAGTATCCAAAATCTATGAAGAATTTATCACACTCAACACCCCAAAAACAAATAATCCAAGAAATGGACAGAACACATGAACAGACATTTATCCAAAGAAGACATCCAAATGGCCGACACATGAAAAAATGCTCAACATCATGCAGCATCAGGGAAATCCAAATCCAAACCACAATGAGATACCACCTCAAACCAGTATGAATGGCTAAATTTAACAAATCAGGAAACAACAAATTTTGGAGAGGATGCAGAGAAATGGGAACCCTCTTGCATTGCTGGTGGGAATGCAAGTTAGTACAGCCACTCTGGAAAAGAGTATGGAGGTTCCTCAAAAAGTTAAAAATAGAGCTACCCTATGACCCAGCAATTGTACTACTAGGCTATTTACCTAAAGGATACAAACATAGTAATCCAAAGGGGCACATGCACCCCAATGTTCACAGCAGCAATGTCCACAATAACCAAATTATGGAAAAAGTACAGATATCCATGGACAGATGAATGGATAAAGAAGATATATCACATCTTGGAATGTAGAATATTCACAATGGAATATTACTAAGCTATCAAAAGATGAAATCTTACCATTTGCAAGGACGTGGATGGAATTAGAGGCTATTATGCTAAATAAAATAAGTCAATCAGAGAAAGACAATTATATGATTACACTCATATGTGCAAATTAAGAATCAAAACAGGGGATTGTAGGGGAAGGGAGGGAAAACTAAAATAAGATGGAAACAGATGTGGAATCAAACCATAAGAGACTCTTAACTATAGGAAACAAGCTGAGGGCTGCTGGATGGGAGGTGGGTGGGGGGATGGTGTAACTGGGTAGTGGGCATTAAGGATGGCACATGATCTAATGAACAGTGGGTGTTATATGCAATGGATGAATAAGTGAATTCTACCTTTGAAACTAGTAATATGATGTATATTAATTACTTGAATTTAAATATAATAAAGTCTAAAAAAAGAAAGAAAATATGAATTACACAATTTCACAATTTATTCTTCTTGACGGGATGTAAGGGCAATATATATATTAAATATTAAAAAGTATATTTTAATAAATTAATATATTTTTCATTTTAGCAATCCTAATGTAATCAAATTTAATACTTTGTTATACAACATTTTAAAAGTTTTCTTTTTAATGTTTTCATTTAAATTCCAGTTAGTTAACACAGAATGTAATACATTACTTTCAGGTATAAAATACAGTGATTCAGTGCTTCCACACAACACATGGTGCTCATCATACCTACACTCCTTAATCCCCATCACCTATTTAACCAATCCCCCTACCCACCTCCATTCTGATAAATATCAGATTGTTCTGTATAGTTAAGAGTCTGTTTCTTGGTTTGCCTCTCTCTCTTTCTTTATTCCCTTTGCACGTTTGTTTTGTTTTTTAAATTCCACATATGAATGAAGTCACATGTTATTTGTCTTTCTCTGAGTTATTTTGCTTAGCATAATACTCTCTAGCTCCATCCATGTCATTGCTAATGGCAATATTTCATTCTTTTTTATGGCTGAATAATATTCCATCATATATCTATACCACATCTTCTTATCCATTCATCAGTCCATGGGCACTTGGGCTATTTCCAAATTTGGCTATTGTAGATGATACTGCTATAAACAATAGTGTGCATGGATCCTTTAGAATGAGTACTTTTTTATTCTTCGGGTAAGCATCTAGTAATGCAATTATTGGATCATAGAGTAGTTCTATTTTTAACTCTTTGAGGAACCTCCAAACATCCAGAGTGGTTGCACAAGTTTGCATTCCCACTAATAGTATAAGAGGGCTCCTCTTTCTGTACATCCTTGCTGAAAACTGTTGTTTCTTCTGTTGTTGATTTTAGCCATTCTCATAGGTATGAAGTGATATCTCATAGTTTTAATTCATATTTCCCTCATTATCAGTGATGTTGTGTCTTCTTTGGAAAAATGTCTGTTCATGTCTTCTGCCCATTTTTAATTAAATTATTCATATTTTTGTTGTTGAGTCTTATAAATTCTTTATATATTTGAAATATTAATGCTTTATAGTATATGTAATGTGCAAATATCTTCTCCCATTCTGAGGTTTGTCTTTTAGTTTTGTTGTTTGTTTCCTTCACTATGCTGAAGATTTTATTTTGATGAAATGCCAACAGTTTATTTTTGTTTTCGTTTCCCTTGCCTTAAAAGGAATATCTAGAAAGAAGTTGCTGTGGACAATGTCAAAGAGAATAGTGCCTGTGTTTTTTTAGTTATTTTTTTATAGTTTCAGGTCTCACATTTAAGTCTTTAACCCATTTTGATTTTATTTTCGTGTCTTCTGTAAGAAAGTGGTCCAATTTCTTTTGCATGTTCTGTCCAGTTTTGCCAGGAGCATTTGTTGAAGAGAATGTCATTTACCCATTGGGTATTCTTCCCTGCTTTGTCAAAGATTGACTGTATAGATGTGGGTTCATTTCTGGGTTTTCTGTTCTATTGATCTATGTGTCTAGTTTTATGACAGTAACCATAATTTTTTGTCACTACAGCTTTATAAAATAACTTGAAATCTGCAATTGTGATGCCTTCAGCTTTGCTTTCCTTTTTTCAAGGTTTCATTGGCTATTCAGAGTCTTTTGTGTTTCCATAGAAATTTTAGGATTGTACTCTCTCTATGAAAAATGCTGTCAGTATTTTCATAAAGATTGTACTAAATGTGTAGATTGCTTTGGATAGTATAGACATTTTAACAATATTTGTTCTTTAAACCTATGACATGGAATATCTTTCCATTTCTTTACATCATCTTCAATTTCTTTCATAAGTATTTTATTCTTTTCAGAGTACAGGTCTTTCATTCCTTTGGTTAGTTTTATTCATAGGTATCATATTGTTTTTGGTGCCATTGTGAATAGGATTGATTCCTTGATTTCTCTTTCTGCTGCTTCATTATTGGTGTATAGAAATGCAACAGATTTCTGTACACTTTGTATTGTGCAACTTTACTGAGTTTGTGTGTCAGCTTTAGCAAATTTTGGATTTTCTATATAGAGTATTATGTTATCTGCAAATAGTGAAAGCTTTATTTCTTCCTTGCCAATTTGGATGCTTTTATATCTTTATGTTGTATGATTGCTGTGGCTAGGACTTCCAGTACTATGCTGAAAAAAAGTGGTGAGAGTGGACATCCTTGTATTGTTGATGACCACAGAGAATAAGCTCTCATTATTTTCCCATTGGGAATAATATTAGCTGTGGCTTTTTAATATGTGGCTTTATTATCTTGAGGTATGTTTCCTTTAAACTTACTTCTTGAGGGTTTTTAACATGAGCAGATGTTGCACTTTGTCAAATGCTTTTTTTGCATCTATTGAAATCATCATATGGTTGTTATCCTTTCTTTTATTAATGTCGTGTACCACATATATTGATTTGTGAATATTGAACCACTCTTGCAATGCAGGAATAAATCCCACTTGATCAAGGTGAATGGTTATTTTAATGTATTGTTTGATTTTGTTTGCTAGTATTTTGTTGAGAAATTTTTCATCCATGTTCATCAGGGATAGTGGCCTGTAGTTCTCTTTTTTAGTGGAATCTTTTTCTGGTTTTGGTGTCAGGAGAATGTTAGACATAGAATGAATTTGGTTTTCCTTCCATTTCTATTTTTTGGAATAGTTTGAAACATATAGCTATTAACTCTTTAAATGTTTGGTAAAATTTGCCTGTGACGCTGTCTGGCCCTGGACTTTTGTTTGTTGGGAGTTTTTAAATTACTGATTCAATTTCTCTGTTCAAGTTTTCTATTTCTTCCTGTTTCACTTTTGATAGTTTACATGTTTCTAGGAATTTGTCCATTTCTTCCAGGTTGTTCAGTTTGTTGTCATAATAGGTTTTCATAATATTCTCTTATTATTGTTTGTATTTCTGTGGTGTTGGTTGTAATTTCTCTTCTCTCATTTATGATTTATTTATTTGGGTCCTTTCTCTTTTCTTTTTGATAAATCAGACTAGAGGTTTATCAATTTTATTATGTTTTTCTTTTTTTAAGATTTTATTTATTTATTTGACAGAAAGAGAGAGAGATAGCACAAGTAGGCAGAGAGGTAGACAGGGGGAGAGGGAGAAACAGGCTCTCCACTGAGCAGGGAGCCTGATGCAGGGCTCGATCCCAGGACCCTGGGATCATGACCTGAGCCAAAGGCAGACACTTAATGACTGAGCCACCCAGGCACCCCTTTATTATGTTTTTCAAGAACCAATTTGTTTTCATTGATCTGTTCCCTTTTTTCTGTATCATTTATTTCTGCTCTAATCTTTATTATTTCTTTCTTTTGCTGACTTTAGGATTCAAACATTCTTTTTCTAACTCCTTTAGGGCTAAAGTTAGGTTGTTTATCTGAGACTTTTCTTGCTTCTTTTTTTTCATATTTGAAAATGTAACTTTTATTATGAACATGTAGTATTTATCTTTATTAGCAATGAGTTTTTTCATAATATGAGCATGCTTCAATCACCCAAAAGCTAGCTAGCTACCTACCTGCCTATCTATATAAGTTAATATACATTCTGTTGATTGGCTACTTAATAGAATCACATGGTAAGTTTTATTATGACTGATCAGCCTACCTCTGATATTTTTGGTACAAATAAAAATATTTCTACTTTATTTTTACTAAATCAAGTTAACCTGTAACAAATTCCCTTTTAGAAAATTTCCACATGACTACAAGTCTAGTCTTACGAAGATCAGAAATAAATTTGAGAAGTAAGGCCCTGGAAATAAAAAAAATAAATGCACAAGGTTGGATTAGAACACACCAACAGAGTAGATAATGTATACAAATATCTGCTTAGTAAATTACTTCAGAAATTTCGAAGACTTTATGTGGTATATGTTATTAGTTATTTTCTGTTGCTGACATCTATAGAATTAAAATAAGCTCTTCAGTGCTTTTTAAAGAAGAATAAAAGGTATTTTTAAACACACTGAGGGAAAAATATGCAGATTGAATCCCTTCAAATTTCTTGAATCTAGAAGTACTAGGTTACTGTATGGAAACTTAATAGTAAGAAATCATTTTAAAAAACTTGTCAAGTTTTAAATTCAAAATTGTGAGAGTAACTTAAACAACGCTTTTACTGTTTTCTTTGCCAATAACTACATCTCGTGTAACATTCCTGTTACATTAGATATTATGACAAAATGGTTTCATAAAATGTAGGGAAAAGGCTAGACAAGAAACATTTCAACTAGATTAAAACAAAAGCAAGACAGTGAATGTTAATTTAAAACTTATACCAAGACCAACCACATCACAAAAGTCTTATCACGGGTAAGGAAAAGCCTTATTTTTTTAAATGCCAAAGAACAGTTTTGAGTAAAATTCAATTCAATTTTATATCTAACAAAAAAGGTAGAAATTAGATGGTCATATTCAAATCAACTAGTCACATTAAATGTAACATGAACAGAAATGGTGGGGAAAATCCCACTTCTACAAAAATGCTTTCTCATTATAAAAATATCAAACTAACTTAAATAAAAAATCACCTTTGAAGAAATTGTTTACTATCTTATAAGGAATGAAAGTAGGATAAATCTTATGCAAAACATTCAGAATAAATGCATGAACATTGTATGTGGTTATCACCATTACAAATGAACAATACCTTAGAAAAACGTTACTTATCAATGTAAAAAGTCTAAGAATTAACATGACCAAGATTATAAAACAACTCCAATTTAAGTAGGAATCCGGTCTCTCAAATATTCCAGAATAGCAGCTGTTCCTTTCATTAATATGGCTGCTCGAGGAACACGGAATGGATTTCCATCTAGTAGTAGTGTTCTTAAGTTCACACAATTACCAAGCTCTGGCGGAATTTGTAGGAGGTCATTATTTTGAAGGTCCAAGGGGATCAGATTTTCCATTGCCTTCATTTTCTGAGGATCCACAGATCCAAGCTGATTGTTACTAATCAAAATTGTTTCAGGTGTGGGGATGTGATACAGAACTTCAGGTAGTATTCTGAACCTGTTAAAGGAGAGATTAATTGTTTGTAGTCTTATCAGCGATTCCATTTCTTCAGGCAAAGAATTTAAAAAATTGTTCCTGAGATCTAAAAAAGTCAATTTTTGAAGCCTACATAATTCCAAGGATATAAAGCAAAGCTTATTAAAACTGAGATGACATCAGAAACCATTTCTTTCAGTTCCACAATCTTTTTATGAATTTCACATAGCTGATTCTTACTGAAGTTAACAGAAGTGATAATGTTGCTTTTTACTGCATCAAATACTTCATCAGGAATTAAAGTTGTTTGTTTATCACTATAGTCTAATATTTTTAATGTGATGATAACGTGTACATTGACTGACTTTTCTTGCTTCTTGAGGTAGGCCTGTATCACTATATTTTGCAAATTTAATTACAATATGTATTGGTTTAAACTGCTTTTGTTGGTTTTGATGGGAGTTCTCTGTGCCTCCTCGATCTGGGTGTCTGTTTCCTTCCCTAGATTTGGGATGTTTTCATCTATTATTTCCTGAAATAAATTTTCTGCCCCTTTTTTTTCTCTCTTATTCTTCTGGGACTCCAATAATATAAATGTTTTTACATCAGATAGAGTCACTGAGTTCCTAAGTCTATTCTCATTTTGCATGATTCTTCTTCTTCTCTTCTGTTCAGCTTCATTATTTTACACAATTTTGTCTTCTAGGTCATAATCCATCCCTCTGTTTCTTCCACCCCACTGTTCTTTGCATTAAGTGTGTTTCTAATCTCATTTATTGCACTCTTCATCTCTGATTCTTTTTAAGTATTTTATCTCTGTGGTAAAGGTCTTCTGTCATTTTCTCAGTCCCAGTGAGTATCCTTATGATTGTTGCCTTAAATTCTCTATCAGGCATGTTACTTATATCTGTTTTATTTAGATCTCTGGCTGTAGCTTTATCTTATTCTTTCATTTTGGATAAATTCCTGCATCTTGGCATTTTGTCTATGTCTCTGCCTTCTACTGTGTTTTAAAAAAGCAGTTATGTTCCCTGATCCTACAATGACTTTATGGAGAGGTAATGTAATGTCCAGGGCTTGACACTTTGGGTAGTGTCACTGGTGTGTGCTATGTGCAGTTCTGTGTTGTGTTTGACTATTGTTCAGGCCATTCATCTGCAGAAGCTCTCTTTGCCTGCTGTGGGCTGTTTGGTCTGTAGCCTGAGTGTGGTGAGTTTTAACTAGGCAATGAGAAAAGAGACCTGATACCACTTCCATGGGAACTGAGTCCCTTCAGAATTCTCTGGTTGGGAGACATGGCGTGGGCAGGGGTTTGTACTGGTCTTCTTGGGGAGGGGTCCACCTTGCTGGAATTGAGGCAAGCTTAATGGAGAGGGGCCAGTCCAGCCAGAGCACAGGACGTAGGATTTGGTGTAAACAAGTTAGGCAACCTGTGTCAGTGCTGAGTTGCTTCTCATAGGTGGCTCTGTGTTTATGCTAAGGGGCAGGTGAGGGGAAATGACCCTAGCCAGCTCCCTTGTTCTTGGAGAGGCTTCTACTTGAATGCTGCCTCTCAGGGAAGTACTCTGAGAAGAGGGAATCATCTCCCTCTGTGTGACCCATGTGTTCTTCAGATCACTGTTTCCATGCCATCTGCCCCAAGATATTTTCTTGCCTTCTCTTCAGGAGCAGGGCTGTGGGCTCTGTTCCAGCCAAGCCCACTGACCTTTAAGATTCTAGGTTTTAAGCCCAATTGGTTGCAAGAACTCAGGAAATTCAGCCCCTGTTGTCTTCCCAAGTCAATGGCTTTGAGGAAACATTCTCCTTGTGCATTCCCCTGCGTTCTCCTCTCTCTCTTGCCCTTCTGCATGACAAATGGCTCCCTCCCTTCCACAAAACCTGCAATCCCTTTCTTCCCTAAACCAAGTCTCCATACTCCCTACCTTCTTCAACGTGATCTCTTCTCTCCCTTTAGTTGTGGAGTTTGTTCTGTCAGTCTTCAGGCTGATTTCTGGGGTATTTAGGATTATTTGATAATTATTTAATTGTGTTCATGGGACGAGATGAATCTAAGGTCCTCCTACTCTGCCACAGTCTTCCAGTGTCCCTTTATCTCTATGTCATTTATTTCTACTCTAATATTTGTTATTTCCTTCCTTCTGCTGGTTTTTCATTTTCTTTGGTCTTTTTCTAGCTGCTTTAGCTGTAAGTTTACACTGTTCATTTGATACTTTTCTTGCTTCTTGAGGTAGCCCTGTATTGCTATTATCTTCACTCTTAGAACTACTTTTGCTACATATTGAATATTTTAGACCACTGTGCTTTCATTTTCACTTGTTTCTTTGTAATTTTTTATTTTTTTCTTTTTTTCCTCATTGACCTATTCATTGTTTAGTAGCATATTATTTAACCTCAATTTATTTGTGATCTTTCCAGATTTTTTCTTACGTTCATTTCTAGTTTCATATCATTGTGGTTAGAAAAGATGCATGGCATGTCTTCAGTCTTTGTGAATTTGTTGAGGCTTGTTTTGTGGCTTAAAATGTGACCTATATATTTTGGAGAATGCATTGTGCCCTTGAAAAGAATGTGTATTTTGCTATTTCAGTGTGGAATGTTCTGAATATATCTGTTAAATCCATCTGGCCCAGTGTGTCATTCAAAGCCACATTTTCCTTATTGATTTTCTGTTTAGATGATCAATCCATTGATGTAAGTGGGGTATTAAATTCCCCTATTATTATTGTATTACTAACAATTGGTTCCTTCATTTTTGTTTTTAAGTCTTTTATGTATTTTTGGTGCTCTTATGGTGGGTGCATAAATATTTACAATTGTTGTGTCTTCTTATTGGATTGTCCCCTTTATTATTATAGAGTGTCCTTCTTTTTCCCTTGTTATAGTCTTTGTTTTAAAATTTATTTTATCTGATATAAGTATTGCTACTCTGGCTTTCCTTAAATATCTATTTGTATGACAAATATTTCTCCATCCCCTCACTCTGCAGGTTTCTTTAGGTCTGAAATTAGTCTTTTTTAGGCAGCGTGTAGATTTTAGTCCATTTACATTCAAAGTAATTACTGATAGATATGTAGTTATTGCCATTTTGTTACTTGTTTTGTGGCTTTTTTTGTGGTTGTTGTCTCATCCTTTCTTCCTCTTTTTTCATGGTTTACTCACTTTCTTTAGTGATATACTTGGATTCCTTTCTCTTTATTCTTTGTATATCTGTTACTGGCTTTTGATTTATGTTTACCTTTAAGTTTGTTTATAACATCTGCATATAGCAGTCTATATTAAGGTGATGCTCCCTAAGTTTGAACCCATTCTTTACTCCTCTCCCTCTCACATTTTAGGTATATGTGTCACATTTTACATCTTTTTATTTTGCTGATCCTTTAACTCTCATTTACAAATCTATTTATTATTACTGCCTTTTTATTTTTTACCTTTTATCCTATTACTTATGGTCTCTCCTTTCCACTCAAGATCTCCTTTAGTGTTCTTGTAGAGCTTTTTTAGTGGCCATGAACTTGTTTAATTTTTGTTTGTTTGAGAAACTGTTTATCTTTCCCTCTATTCTGAATGATAGCCTTGCTAGGTAGAGTATTCTTGGCTACTGATTTTTCCCTTTTGGCCTTTTGACTATATCACACCACTCCCTTCTGGACTGCAAAGTTTTTGCTAAAAATTCTGTTGAAAGCATTATGGGGTTTCCCTTGTATATAACTGTCTTCTCTTGCTACTTTCACATTTTTTTTCTTTATCACTACTTTTTGCCATTTTAATTACTATGTGTCTTGGTGTGGACTTCCTTGGGTTGATTTTTGGTGGGATCCATGTGCCTTCTGCATCTGGATATGTTTCCTTCCTCAGATTAGGAAGGTTTTCAGCTATCATTTCTTTAAATAAATTTTTTGCCCCCTTTTCTCTCTTCTTCTGGGATCCTTATTATGCAAATGTTTTTATATTTGTTGGAGTCATTGAGGTCCACAAGTGTATTTCATTTTGCATATTTTTTCTCTCCTTTGTTTAGCTTGATTACTTTCCATTATTCTGTCTTCTAGGCCCTTAATTAATACCATATTTGTTTCTACATTTGTCTATTAAAGATATGGTGACAAATGGAAGCTATACTTGTGGTAAGCATGGCATGATGTATAAACTTGTTGAATCCCTGTCTTTTACACCAGAAACTAATGTAACATTTTGTGTGAGCTATGCTTAAAAAAATACATATTTGCTTACAACATCAAATCTGGATTTTCTTGTACTTTCTGGGTCTCTTATCTGACCCCACCCACTTATCCATCAAATTTATCAACATTTTTCTGTAATCTATTTTGCTTCACTTAAGCTGATCTTGATGTTCTATAGAGATTGTTTCTCTATTATTCAAAATCATCCCTTAGTTTACGGTTTCACTTTGACAAAAATACCCTCATGTCTCCCTCTGCAAATACTGTTATTGTTCTATTTCCATTTATTAATTTCCTTATTTTCTGAAATATTGATAACATTTGTATTTTGCATCATATAATGTAGCACATACCACCCTCTATTATCTTCTATATGTAAGTTTATGTTATTCTGAACTCTTTTACTAGATTTTAGTTCTTTGAGGAATGAAGCTTCAACCAGGCAAAGTGATGAACACTATTCTCAAAGTGTCAACGGACCACCCTTTGAGAAATATTGGATATATATCTTTTTCTTTTTCAGCAAAACATTAGAAACTATGGGCATGAGAAGAAAACAAGAAGTCCCACACATAGTAAATCTAGAACTCTGGTATTTTTGTCTCCATAGGCTGAGATATAAATACTATTCAACTGTTTCTCAATGTTTACTATACATTATACTTATCCAGGAAGTTTGTTAAAATTGCACATTACTGAGAAGTACCAACTAGAGATTTTCATTCAGGAGGTGTTAGTAGTGCTCAGAGATCTGATATGTAAGTTACCTCCATATGAGTCTGATGCAGATGTTCTACTAACAAACTTGGAAAGAAAAAGTCCACTAAATTAGAGTGTTAATAGCTACACTGAATAACAAACCCAACAATTATGACCAATGTTCTAAGCTATATGAATGAAAATAAAAAAGAAGCTGCTAATATAGTCTGTCACTTTGAAAACATGCTTTCCAATTTTTAGAAATTTGTTGTGCTGGATAATCTCTCTTGGCACTTTTACATAAATCTTTGAAGAAAAAAGCTAGGGAGTAAGGTACTCTCTTAAGTCAAGTAAAAATAGAAGAGTCAAGTGAAAATATACTTTAGACAAAAATGAAATCCTGGGGCGCCTGGGTGGCTCAGTTATTGAGCGTCTGCCTTCGACTCAGGTCATGGTCCCAGGGTCCAGAGATCAAGCCCTGCATTGGGATCCCTGCCCCGCAGGAAGCCTGCTTCTCCCTCTCCCACTCCCCCTGCTTGTGTTCCTTCTCTCACTGTGTCTCTCTGTTAAATAAACAAATCTTAAAAAAAAATGAAATCCCTTTCTCACAAAAATTTTTGGTAATTCAAGCACAAAACTTAATTTTCCACCTACTTTCAGTTATGCATGCCTTCCCTGAGTGAAGTGAGAAAATAATTAAAATAACATATTTTTTTAAAGATTTTATTTATTTGAGAGACAGAATGAGATAGAGAGAGAGCATGAGAGGGGAGAGGGTCAGAGGGAGAAGCAGACTCCCTGCTGAGCAGGGAGCCCGATGTGGGACTTGATCCTGGGACTCCAGGGTCATGAGCTGAGCTGAAGGCAGTCGCTTAACCAACTGAGCCACCCAGGCGCCCAAAATAACACATATTTTTAAAAGCATTTCTTTCCTTAATAATTTGTTTCTAGTTCTTACACATTATTTTTCATAAACTGCCTTGTTGTTTATATTTCTTATAAAGTAATTAAAAATAAATATCTTTATTATTTTTTGAAATATGTCATTAAATTTTTGAGCTATAGGAAGGCATATTAGGGTGTAAAAAAAGGGACTTGGAAGCTATTTCATTGATTAGTATTTGAGATTGATATTTCATTTATTATGAAAAAAATTAAGAAGATATTTAATATATTTTATAAGACATTATATTTGACATCTTCCATAATCAGTATCAATAGTGATCAGGTATTTCAGAAATTTTTATTGTATTTTTTAGTTATATTATTTACTTTAACATATTAAATACTTAATATATTAATATAGTACATCTTATTATTATATTAAATATAATTATATTATATATTATATATTTTATTTAATTATATTTATAACTAAAGAGAGAGAGAAATATCACTTTTTTATACTTTCAGAATGAGAAGTTTCAGAAAAGCAGTTTTCATATTTTCCTCTCTCTAGTACAGTAACATAATACCTATTTCATTTTCATTTGGTAGAAAATAATTATCCTTTTAAATTATAGTACAGAAATAATGAAAATAAGCATACAAAGATAAATTTAATGCATTACTATGAAGAATTATAAATATCTTTTAAGACATCCCAGAATGTATGTGACCCACAATATTTTTGATATAGAAACAAAATGGAAATTTGACAAATAGTCAAAGAAATAACTTTTGCAAAGGATTCTGAATATCAATTTAATATTCATTAGTTTACACTACAACACTAAACTTTTATTCTTATTTTTATTTTTATGCATGTAATCAACACTTTTCTTTTTTACCTGTAACTGAGAAATTGCATTTGTTTGTGCTTTTTATGGTTAAATATTAGATTATTTTTATAGAAAGTTCTGAAAGTTCATTTCCTTTCATCATTAATCCTGTTTGCTTTATTAAGAATTATACTTACAACATTATTTGAGGAGAATTACATAAAAAGAGTGAGCATAATATAGAATGTTTTCAATTTTTATAAAGCAAACTATTAATTTCAAGGGAAAGTCTGTTTAGTTTCCACATTTCCCACTGAATGGGGGAGATAAAAGATAGTTAATGTCACCCAGTGAGGCATAGATTTGATATGCTAAAACTATAACAAGTATTTTAACTTAACTTATTCATCACTGAATAATTTCAATAAAAGGGTTCTAAAAGCCCTTTTTAAAGGTGTTAAGGTAAATTCCACTTGAGAAAAAGTTTTAAAAATATGTTATTGATAGTTATAAACAAATATATTTTCTACAAATTTTTGTAGTTATTGCTTAGCCAAGCCACAGGTATACAATACATGTTAATTTCCCAGTGTTTCAATGGACAATCAAATCATTGAAGGGGACATTTAAAACAATGTAGTTTTTAAAGCATATGTCACTTTACTCATTGAATATTTTCATTATTTTTCACATCTCTCTGCCTTATTTAACTGTCATTATAACAATAGTGTGATCATATAGTATCAAAATTATCAGATTTTCTACACTTAAAGACATTTACAACCTTTAAAAAAGATAATTTTTAAAACGCTTTTCTACTTGTTTTTTACCTGTAACGGTATGTTTGCAGCTGTAATTCAATAATTTATTAAACCACATCAATTAGCCAAATAGATGAGAACACCTGGCTGTCTTAATATGCTCTATTCTTATAAAATATTCTTATATTCTTATATTGCAACTGATTTTTCTAAATAATAATCAACTCATTTTAAAGCAAGAAAAATAGGCACTGAGTGACAGCAAGGAATGAACAGAAAAAGAAAAAAATAAGCAGGCATATGTTAGTATGCTATTAGAGGTCATGTATTAAAAATAAAGGTACTTAATTGGGGTGCCTGGGTGGCTCAGATGGTTAAGCGTCTGCCTTCAGCTCAGGTCATGATCCCAGCGTCCTGGGATCGAGCCCCACATTGGGCTCCTGGCTCAGCAAGGAGCCTGCTTCTCCCTCTCCCTCTGCCTCTCTCCCTGCTCATGCTCTCTCTCTCTCTGTATCTCTGTGTCTCAGATGAATAAATAAAATCTTTAAAAATAAATAAATAAAGGTACTTAATGGAACAGCAGAATGTATATGTATATATATATATATATATATATTGATTTGAACTATCTACTCTCCTTTTCAATCCCCTTGTGAACAGTGTACATACTTTCATAAGCCAGCAAGCCAGTTTTAGAGTAATCTCCATTAATGGAATACAAATAATATAATTGGCTTTTATTTACTGAGTCTCAACAAGACTGAGTATGGACTAGAAATAAAAATTGGCCTTGATATTTCTATCATAGGTAATTCACTGGGGCCCAGTTATTTGGGTAGATTAAAATTTTTGTTCTCCTTTTGGGTTCCCACCATAGAGAATATATTAATGAAAATCTCTAGCCCCTGTGTTCACCATGCATAGTACTCCACTCCTATTTCAAGATATAAGAGTGCCAAAACTAAATGAAGCTATACAATTCTACAGACAGTGGATAGCTTCATAGGAAATAATGCATTATTTTTCTGCCACTAATATGTATGTACATACACACACACACACACATGCGCACGCACACACACACACACACACACAGAAAAGAGAGACACACAGACACAGAAGAATGCCTGTGGACCCAAGGGTAAGATAGAGGTACACAGACACATATGTGTGTGTTTGCATGAATGTGTGTATAATTGTGTTTTCTGGATAGGAACAAAAAAAGGCACTCTGATATTTGATGGTGGGATGTAATTTTAATGTGTCTTATAAGAGCTTGTTTACCCTTGTTATACTCTCCAACAAATAGCCACTGATTTTTAAATCCCAGAACCAAACCAAGAGCACTCCAATTGTGATACCTAAAAAAAAAAAATACTTGAAGAGGAAATCATAAATAACTACAAATATACAAATAAAGTAAGCCCACATACATGATAAATTGATTGTGGTAGCTATTGAGAAAAATATTTCAATACTGAAATCTATTATATGATGAAGTAAATTGTTATTTTCACTAACTCAGGTGTTAGAATGACAAAAGGATGTTTTCATGAAAAATATGTAAACAACCCAAGGAATTTAATAACATAATAAATTTAAACATAATTTATAACACAGGTATCAACTATAAACACAACACTATATTTTTTCAAATTTTTATTTAAATTCTGGTTAGTTAACATATAGTGTAATAATTGGTTTCAGGAGTAGAATTTAGTGATTCATCACTTACATATAACACCCAGTGCTTAACACAACAGGTGCCCTCCTCAATACAATCATCCATTTAATCCATCCCCTGTCCACCTCCTCTCAAGTAATCCTCAGTTTTGCTCTGTAGTTAAGAGCCTCCTATAGTTTGCTTCCCTCTTTTTTTCCCCTTCCCCTATGTTCATCTTTTTTGTTTCTTAAATTCCACATATAAATGAAATCATATTGTATTTGTCTTTGTCTGACTTATGTCACTTAGCAAAATACACTTCAGCTCCATCCACGCTGTTGCAAATGACAGGATTTCATTATTTTTGATGTCTGAATAATATATCACTTCTTTATCCATTCATCAGTAGATAGACATTTGGGTTCTTTCTATATTTTGGCTATTGTTCATAATGTTGCTATAAACATTGTGATGCATGTCTCCTTTTGAATCAGTATTTTTTTTTATTCTTTGGGTATTTTTGTATCAGTATTTTTATATTCTCTTGTAGTCTTTGGGCACCTAGTAGTGCAATTGCTGGATCATAGGGTAATTTTATTTTTAACTTTTTGAGGAACCTCCATACTGTTTTCCAGAGTGACTGCACCAGTTTGTATTCCCACCAACAGTGTAAGAGGGTTCCCCTTTCTTCACATCCTCGCCACAATCTGTTGTTTCCTGTAGTGTCAATTTGAGCCACTTTGACAGGTGTGAGGTGGTATCTTAATGTGGTTTTGATTTGTATTTCTCTGATGATGAATGATGTTGCACATATTTTCATGAGTCTGTTGGCCTTTTGGATGTCTTATTTGGAAAAAACAATGTTCAGGGCACTTGGGTGGCTCAGTTGGTTAAGCGTTTGCCTTTGGCTCAGGTCATGATCCCAGAGTGCTGGGATCTAGTCCTGCTTCAGGCTCCCAGCTCAGTGGGAGTCTGCTTCTCCCTCAGTGGGGAGTCTGCTTCTCCCTCTTCCCCTCTCCCTTGCTCGTGCACTCTCTCTCTCTCTCTCAAAAATAACATCTTAAAAAAATGTCCATTCAAGTCTTCTGCTCATTTCTTAACTGGACTATTTGGTTTTGGGGTGTTAAGTTTAATAAATTCTTTATAGATTTTGGATACTAGCCCTTTATTAGATATGTCCTTTGCAAATACCTTTTCCCTTTCCATAGGTTGCCTTCTCATTTTAACACTACACTATATTTTAAAGAAGAATGCAATAGATAGTTTTGTTGGTAACATTGTAGCCTATTCTGTCCATGACTAGGACATCCTTCTTAAGGTTATGTGGATATACATATAAGATAATATAGTCAAGAGATGTGGATTTTTTAGACACAGTTCAAAAAGTAGCAAAGCTGTGACAGAACTCATATTCTATTAGAGTTCTATTAAGCAACAAGCTTCCTAAGCAACAATTTCCCTTCAGAGAACTTGACCTGTAATTTAAGCAATCTACCACATATTGTTAGTCTCAAGGTTTAAATTGTAAACTGGGTTATTTATCTGAAATTTAAAAATCTGTTAAAATATATCAGGTGAAAAAGTAAAAAAAAGAGAGTTTATGTAAATAAGCTTTATTTTTTTATTTAAATTCAATTAGTCAACATCATTAGTTACAGATGTAGTGTTCAATGATTCATCAGTTGCATATAACACCCAGTGCTCATCACATCACATGCCTTTAAATTGACATCTCACTTTAAGACAAATCTTTTTTGAAAAAGGCTTAAAATACAAGAGATAGCTATGATTTTCTTGATCAACTCCTCTATTACAAAAAAGTCTGTTCTTTTCAGTTATAAAAGCCACATATACTCATTATAGAAAATATGTAAAATATTATAAGAAGAAAAAAAATCATTCATTATCCCATCACTCATATAGGAAAAGCTTCCAAAAGAATTTTTAATATTTTTCCCAAGTATATCTATTAAAACTATATAGAACTTAGGAGGATAGTGTTGTACAGTATGTATAAGCATTTAATTTTAAATAAAGGAAACTACACTTGGAATTCTAGTTCTGGTATTTACTAGATGAACGAATTTGAGCAATTTATCTAAGACATTTCTCCCATCTACAAAATCAAGAAAGTTCAGCTATGAAAATAAGTAAGGCAATGCATGTAATGCATTTATCAAAATATCAAGTACGTAGCAAATGCTCAAGTAATGTTATATATCATTATATTAAAATGATTTAATTATGACAATGCTCTTTCTAAATAAAATATGTTTTGTTGCTTAAAAATGTATTTGGGGAATTCTTCTACTGGTATTGCTCAATAGTCCTCTGATTAATCCTGATTAATCTTTTTGTAGGAAAAGAACTATAAAATTTATAAAAATTTTTTTAAATTCTAAATGAAAGATCTAAAAAATAAACACAAGCAGACAAATCATTAAGAGCCATTGACACATGGGAGAAGAAAGTGGCATGTGATGAGATTACCATTTTTATGGCCCTCAGCTTAATGGCAAGTACATAGGGCACTTAGAATTCCAAGGGAAAGCCCATAGTCTTTTTAGCCTAAGAACAAGGGGACTGAATTTGAAGCAAGCGCTGCCATGGGATATTGAGAGAGTATTCTAGAGTATAGAGGACCAAAGAGAGTGATTCTGAAATTGAATATATAATTCTGCTAAAATCTCTGACCAGACACTAAAAAATGTATTCTCAAGGCAAGCTCAAAGCAGTGAACCAAAAAGTAAAAGAACTGAACTAAATTTGAGATGACACCCAAAAGACAAAGTTTGCAGTTTGAGTCCAGTCAAGCTAAGTGCTTGCTCAAATAAGAATATTAGTACTTTAAAAAAAAAAAGAATATCAGTACTTTTGGGAGAATATAACAGAATGCAGGCTCACCAAATCCTAACAGTCTCAACGTCCAGGAATAATCCAGAATTGCTTATCAAACAGAAAACCAGGAAATTGTTACCCGGTCTCAATAGTAAAAATAGTCCACCAAAAAAATTAAAGATGGCCCATAATTTACAATTAGCAGACAAGTATATTACAGTAGCTATTTTATTAATGCTAAATGAAGTTAAAGTGAAAGTGCTAAGAGTAAATAAGACATAGGAATTCTCAGCAGAAAATAAATGAAACCATAAAAAGAACCAAATAGAAATTGAATTACCATATGATCCAATAATACCACAACTGGGCATTTACCTAAAGAAAATGAAAACGTAAATTCAAAAAGATACATGCACCCCTATGTTTATTGCATCATTATTTGTAATAGTGAAAATATAGAAACAAACCAAGTGTGCATCCATAGATTAATGAATAAAGAAGTGATATATAGATATATATCTATATATCACTTCCATATATATACTTTACAATAAATTAATATATATATTATATATGACATATATATATGCATAAAAGGATGGAATCTTGCCATTTGCAACAACATGGATGGACCACGAGGGCATAATTCTAAGTGAAATAAGTCAGTCATAGAAAGAAAAATACCATACGATTTCATTCATTTGTGTAATTTAAGAAACAAAACAAAACAAACAAAGAGAAAAGAGACAAACAACAACAAAAATGCCCAGACTATTAAATACAGAGAACAAACTTGCCAGAGGGGAGGTGGTGGGGGATGGGTGAAAAATAGATAAAGGGAATTAACAGTGCATTCATCTTGATGTGCACTGAGAAATATACACAATTGTTGAATCATTATATTGTACACCTGAAACTAATATAACACTGTATGTTAATTATACTTAATTTTAAAATAATAATAAAATAAAAAATGGGCCAGATCTTTTGGGAAGCATAAACCTCTTCCTGAATATGGTAGATTTGGATGACATTTGTCTTTTTAGGTCACTTGGATACCATTTATTTATTAACTTTTTTTTTTAGCATTAGTTTTAGCATTAGTTTCATGAGTAGAATTCAGTGATTCATCATATAACATATATATGTTATATACATATAACACCCAGTACTCATCCAACAAGTACCTTCTTCAATGACCATCACCCATTTAGTCCATCCCCCCAGCAACTTCCCTTCCAGCAATCCTCAGTTTGTTCTCTTAACTATAGAGTCTTTATGGTTTGCCTCCGTCTGTTTTTATCTTATTTTTCCTTCCGTTCTACTACATTCATCTGTTTTGTTTCTTACATTCCACATATGAGTAAAATAATGTTTGTCTTTCTCTGACTTATTTCACTTAGAATAAAACATTTTAGTTCCATCCACATTGTTGCAAATGGCAAGATTTCATTTTCTGTTGGTGATATTCCATTGTGTTTGTGTATATTAATATGATATTCCATTATATATATAAGACCTTTTTTTTATCCATTCATCAACTGATGGATATTTGGGATCTTTCCATAATTTGGCTACTATTGATAGTGCTGCTATTAACATTGGGATGCATGTGCCCCTTCAGATCAGCAGTTTCGTATACTTTGGGTAAATACCTACTAGTGCAATTGCTGGGACATAGGGCAGCTTTAATTTTAACTTTTTAAGGAATCTCCATGCTGTCTTCCAGAGTGGCTGTACCAGTTTGCATTCTTACCAACAGTGCAAAAGTGTTCCCCTTTATCCACATACTTGTCAAATTCTGTTGTTTTCTGAGTTGTTAATTTTAGCCATTCTCACAGGTGTGAGGTGGTATCTCATCATGGTTTTGATTTGTATTTCCCTGATGTTGACTTATGTTAAGCATCTTTCATGTGTCTGTTAGCCATCTGAATGTCTTCTTTGGGAAAATGTCTATTCATGCCTTCTGCCCATTTCTTAACTGTATTATTTGCTTTTTGGCTGTTGAATTTGATAAGTTCTTTATAGATATTGGATACTAATCCTTTATCAGATATGTAATTTGCAAATATCTCCTCCGATTTCATAGGCTGCCTTTTACTTTTGTTGATTGTTTCCTTCACTGTGCAGAAACTTTTTATCTTGATGAGGTCCCAATAGTTCAATTTGGCTTTTGTTTCCCTTGCCTCTGGGAATAGGTCTAGTAAGAAATTGCAGCAGCAGAGGTCCAAGAGGTTTCTGCTTATTTCCCCCTCTAAGATCCTGATGGTTTCCTGTTTTACATTTAGGTCTTTCACCCATTTTGAATTTATTTTTGTGTATGGTGTAGGAAAATGGTCCAGTTTCATTCTTCATGTCAGTGTCCAGTTTTCCAAGCACCATTTGTTGAACAGACTGTCTTTCTTCCATTGGATATTCTTTCCTACTTTATCGAAGATTGGTTGACCACATACTTGTGGATCCACTTCTGGGTTCTGTATTCTGTTCCATTGATCTATGTGTCTGTTTTAATGCCAGTACCATACTGTCTTACTGTTTTTGGCTTGGCAATACAGCTTGAAATCTGTAATTGTAATTCCTCCCACTTTGCGTTTCTCTTTCAACATTTCCTTGGCTATTCAGGGTCTTTTCTGGGTCCATAGAAATTTTAGAATTGTTTGTTCTAGTTCTGTGAAAAATGCTGGTGTTATTTTGATCCAGATTGCTTTAAATGTGTAGATTGCTTTGGGTAGTATAGAAATTTTAACAATTTTTGTTCTTCCAATCCTTGAGCATGGAATGTTTTTCCATTTCTTTGTGTCTTCTTCAATTTCTCTCATAAGTCTTCTATAGTCTTTGAAGTAAAGATCCTTTACTTTGGGGTGCCTCAGTGGCTCAGTCAGTTAACCATCTGCCTTCACCTCATGTCATGATCTCAGGGTCCTGGGCTTAGTCCTGCATCAGGCTCCATGCTCAGTGAGGAGTCTGTTTTTCTCTCTCTCCCTCTGCCTCTCTCCCCCACTTTTGCTTCTCTCTCTCTCTCTCTGTCTGTCTCAAATAAATAAATAAAGTCTTAAAAAAAAGACCCTTTACCTCTTTGGTCAGGTTTATTCCTAGGTATCTTGTGATTATAGGTGCAAATGCAAATGAGATCAATTCCTTGCTTTCTCTTTCTGCTGCTTCATTATGGGTATATAGAAACGTAACAGACTTCTGTGTCTTGATTTTATATCCTGTGGCTTTGCTGAATTTATGAATCAGTTGTAGCAATTTTTGATGAAGTCTTTTAGGTTCCACATAGGGTATCATGTTGTCTGCAAAGATGAAAAGTTTGACTTCTTCCTTGCCAATTTGGATGCCTTTTATTTCTTTTTGTTGTCTGATTGCTGAGACTAGGACTTTCAGTAATATGTTGAACAACAGTGGTGAGAATGGATATCCCTCTCATGTTCCTGACCTTAGGGGAAAAGTACTCAGTTTTTCCCCATTGAGGATGATTTTAGCTGTGGGTCTTTTGTATATGGCCTTTATGATGTTGAGGTATTTTCCTTCTGTCCCTATTTTGTTGTGAGTTTTTTTCAAGAAAGGATGCTCTATTTTATCAAATGCTTTTTTTTGCATCTATTGAGAGGATCATATGGTTCTTGTCCTATCTTCTATTAATGTGATTTATCATGTTGATTTTTTGTGGATATTGAACCACCCCTGAAGCCCAGGAACAAATTACACTTGATCATGGTGAATAATTCTTTTAATGTACTGTTAGATTTGATGTGGTAATATCTTTTTGAGAATTTTTGTGTCCATGTTCTTTAGGGATATTGGTCTGTGATTCTCCTTTTTAGTGGGGTCTTTGGTTTTAAAATCAAGTTAATGCTGGCCTCATAGAATGAGTGTGGAAGTTTCCCTTCTATTTCTATTTTTTGGAGCAACTTTATAAGAATCGGTATTGATTTTTCTTTAAGTGTTTAGTAAAATTAGCCTGCATAGCCATTCAGCCCTGGATTCTTGTTTGTTGGGAGATTTTTTTTGGGGGGGGGAGATTTTTGATTACTGATTAAATTTCTTTCCTGGTTATTGGTCTCTTCTGATTTTCTATTCCTTCTCGTTTCAGTTTTGTAGTTTATATGTTTCTGAGAATATATCCTTTACTTTCAAATGGCCCAATTTGTTGGCATACAATTGTTCATAATATTATCTTAAAATTGTTTGTATTGCTTCAGTGTTGGTTGTGATCACTCGTTTTTCGTTCATGATTTCATTTATTTGGGTCTTTTTTCTTTTTGATAGGTCTGGCTATGGGTTTATCAATTTTGTCAATTCTTTCCAAGAACCAGCTCCTAGTTATCTGTTCTACTGTTTTATTATTATTATTATTTCTATATGATTGATTTCTGCACTGATCTTAATTATTTCTCTTCTTCTATTTGTTTTATGCTTTATTTTCTGTTCTTTTCCCAACTCTTTTAGGTGAAATGTTATGTTGTGAGTTTGAGACTGCTTGCTTCTTCAAGAAGGGCTGTATCTTTATATATTTCCCTCTTATGACTGCCTTTGCTGCATCCCCAAGGTTTTGAATTATCCTATTTTCATTTTAATTCTTTATTTTTCCTTTAATTTCCTGCTTAACCCATTCATTATTTAGTAAGGTATTGTGTTCTTTCTCATTTTTTTTCTTGTAGTTGACTTCATGTTTCATAGTATTGTGTTTAAAAAGTATGCATGGCATGTTCTCAAACTTTTTATACTTTTTGAGCCCTGATTTGTGACCCAGTGTGTGATTCATTCTGGACAATGTTACATGTGCTCTTGTAAAGAATGTGTATTCTGTTACTTTACAATGAAATGTTCTGAATATATCTGTTAAATCCATCTGATCCAGTGTGTCATTCAAAACCATTCTTTCATTGTTGATCTTCTGCTTAGATTATCTATCCATTGCTCTCCTGTTATTACTGTATTATTATCAATGAGTTTCTTTAATTTCACTATTATTTGATCTATATGTTTGGCTGCTCCAATGTTGGAGGCACAAACATTTACAATTTAGATCTTGTTGGATAGACCCCTTTATTATGATAGAGTGCCATTCTTTATCTCTTCTTACAGTCTTCGATTTAAGTTCTAGTTTGTCTGATATAAGTATGAATACTCCAGCTTTCTTTTGATAGCCATTAGCATGATAGATGATTTTCCACCCCTTCACTTTCAATCTGGAGGTGTCTTAAGGTCTAAAATGAGTCTCTTGTAAGAAGCATACTGATGGGTCTAGTTTTTTTATCCATTCTGATATCCTATGTCTTTTGATTGGTGCATTTAGTTCATTTACCTTCATAGTAATAATTGATAGCTATGAATTTAGTGTCACTGTATTACCTGTAATGTCACTGTTCCTTTCTGGTGTTTGTTGCATTTGGTCTCTCTTTCCCACTCAAAGGGTCCCCTTTCAAATTTCTTGTAGAGCTGGTTTAGTATTCACAAACTCCTTTAGTCTTTGCTCGTCTTGGAAACTCTTATTTATTAACTGTTAATTAGCATTATGAGTCGATAAGAAGTTGTCTATTATGCCATTTAACAATAATTGTATGTAGATTAAAATGATGGTAATGCTGATTGACAGCTCTAATGAATTAGAAAAATGGTATCTGGAGCAAAAATATCACTCAATAGATTTGACAATTGTATGGAGATGAAGATAAAATAGATTAACAGAAATTATCATATTTGAAGAAGTTATAGAGAAAGATTGTTTAAAAGAGCCTTAGGGATTTGTGGGAAAATATATAAAAATACAGCACTTCTGTAATTGTCATCTCCGAAAAAGTCAAGAGAGAATAAGGAGAAATGCGTCTTTAAAAGTAAATAGATAAACATTAAAAAATGCCTAGAAACATCAAGGCACCTGGGTGGCTCAGTCATTTGAGTGTCCAATCTTGATTTCAGCTCAGGCGATGATCTCAGGGTCATGGGATTAAGCCCCACATTGGGCTTCACACTCAGAACAGAATTTGCTTGTCCCTCTACCTCTGCTTCTCTACCCACTTGTGTGCTCTCTCTATAATAAATAAATAAATATATATATATATAAATACTTTAAAACATATAAAAACATAAATTTATATATTAAAAATTCTTTGTGAACCCCAATCAGGATATACAGAGAAATGATTCCTTTCACAACATAATCAAAATCCTGGAAATAAAAGATGAGGAGAAAAATTTGAAAGCATAGGTAAAAAATCCACAAATAATATATTCCATATAGTGAATCAGTCATTTGAAAAATTACTGACTGATCTGAAACAATGAAGACCAGAAGACAGGAAAAATATATTTATAGTGTTAAAGAGAAAACCATTTAATCCCAGCATATGAGGCCCAGCAAAAAAATATTCTTAAAGAATTAAGACATTTTCAAATTAATCAAAATCAAGACTGCAAACCAAAAACTAAAAAGTGTATGTTTTTGATTGAGGTTGGAAAATGGTGACAGAGTAGGAGGACACTAGGCCCACTTTATCTCACAAACAACTAGATAACTATCAGGTCATCCTATGTACCCCAGAAATTGACCTAAAGCCTGGCAGAAAAAACTCCACAACTAAAGGTAGGAAAGAAACTACATCCAAAAAGGTAGGAAGTGTAGAGATGCAGTTTGGGATGGAAATGAATCAGGGTCCCCGTGTGGGGAGGAGACTGGTCTCAGAGAAAGGGCAGGAGACAGACTAACACAGAGGGGAGCATATGGGGAAAATGAGTGCCCATAGTAATTGGCCTGGAAAGTTATAGGGGCTGATTTTATGAGTTTTTGCAACCAGCAGGGCTTAAAATTTAGAGTTTTAAGGTCAGTGGGCTTTGCTGAGATAGAGCCTGGAAAGCATTTGGGCTGCTCTAGAAGAGAAGGCAGGGCAAACATCCTGTGGACATACAGCATGGAAACAGTGATCTGAAGAGTGCCTGGGGTATACGGTGGGGAGGTTATTTCCTCAACTCAGACGATGTCTCAGAGAAGCAGTGCTCATGGAGAGACCCTTCTGAGAACCAAAGAACTGAAAGTTGTCATTCCGTTCCTCCACTCCTCAGCATAAGCACATGGCCCACCTACAGAAACCAACATAATGCTGATACTACCTTATTTGCTTACACCAAGCTCTGCTCCCTCAACGCTCTGGTAGAAACACCCTTCCTAAGTCACTTTTGCTTCAGTACCAGTGTGGGGGGTACTCTCCTCCAGAATACTAGCCCAAAGCCCTGCACACACTACATCTCTAGACTCAAGTTCTGTAAAGCCTCAATTCCAGCAGCAGTGGTGAGACATCTCATTTCATATGCAGAGGAGAGCACCCCTACTCAGAAGGTGTCACATTCAGGATAGGGACCAAGCATCGCCCACAACAGGAAAATAGATCCTCTGCAGAGAACTATCGTGGAGGATAAAGCAGCCAGGACACAACAGCAGAAAGCCCTCAGAACACATTGGACTCACTTCTGGACATTCCAGGCCCTAGGGGACAGGGGACACTACATGCAGAACACTACAGGACCTCTGCATCATTAGACCATTACCATGAAAAACAGTAGATGTAGCTGATTTTCCAAACAAACAGCAACAGGAACAGCAACTTAGACAAAATGAGAAAACAAATAAATTTATCCCAAATATAAAACAGGACAAGGCCATGGCCAGAGATCTAAGTAAAACAGATATAAGTAACATGCCTGATGGAGTATTTAAAGGAATGATTGTAAGGATACTCACTGGAATTGAGAAAACAATGGAAAATATCAGTGAGAACATTAACACAGAGATAAGGAATAACATAGTAGAGATAAAGGGCTCGATAAATGAAATGAGAAACACACTTAATGAAATGAACAAGAGGCTGGAAGAAGCAAAGGAATGAATTAGTGACCTAGAAGAGAGATTAATGGAAAGTAACCAAGCTGAATAAAAGAAAGAAAAAAGCATAATGCAAGACTTAGGGAACTCGGTAACTCCATCTAATGTAATAATATTTGTATTATAGGAGTCCCAGAAGAAGACAGAGAAAATGGAGCAAAAAAATTGATTGGAAGTAAGAATAGGTGGAAAATTCCTTAATCTGGGGAAAGAAACAGATATCCAAATCCAAGAGGCACAGAAAAACACCAATAAAAGCATATCTACACCAAGATATAAGGTAATTAAATTTAGAAAATACAGTAATAAAGAAAAAAATAAAAGGAGCAAGACAAAAGAATACAGTAACATATTAGGGAAACCCCATAAGGCTAGCAGAGTTGTTTCAGAAAAAACTTTCCAAGCCAGAAGAGAGTGGCATTATATACTCAAAGTGTTGTATGGGAAAAATCTGAGGGCAGGAATACTCTGTCCAGCAGGGTTATTATTCAGAATAGAAGGAGGGATAAAGAGTTTCCCAGACAAAAACTAAAAGAGCTCATACAACTAAACTAGCCCTGAAAGAAATATTAAAGGGGACTCTTCAAGTGGAAAGGAGAAAACAAAAAGTGACAGAATGAAGGTAGGAGACACGAAAGCAGTAAAAAGAAGTGAATATTTTTGTAAAAAGCAGACAAAGAAATCACAAAATAAAAGGATGTAAAATATGGCAACATATACCTAAAACATGAGGAGGAGCAAAGAATGGTTTCAAACTTAAATGACCATCAACTTAATGCAGATGGCTGTATGCAGAGGAGGTTATATACAAACCTAATGGTAACCATATATCAAAAACTACTAATACGTATGCAAAGAATAAAGAGAAAGAAATCCCAAATATATCTCTAAAGACAATCAGCAAATCATAAATGAGAGAAAGACAAGAAACAATAAGGGAAAATCTTCAGAAACAACCACAAAATAAATGATAAAAGGACAATAAATATATACCTATCAATAATTACTTTGAAAGTAAGTGAACTAAATGTTCCAATTAAAAAAAAACATAGGGTGACAGAATGGATAAAAACACACACAAACACACACACACAAGACCCATCTATGTGCTGCCTACAAGAGACTCATTTGAGACACTGGCAGATTAAAAGTGAGGGGATGAAGAAACATCTATAATGCAAATCCATGCCAGGAGAAAGCAGGAGTAGCAATACTTATATCAGAAAAAAATACACTTCAAAAGAAAGACCGTAACAAAAGACAAAGAAGGACACTATATAATAATAAAGGGGACAATCCAACAAGAAGATATAACAATTGTAAATTTTTATGCACCCAACTTAGGAACACCTAAAATATATAAAGCAGTTAATAACAAACTTAAAGGAATGAATCAATAGTAATACAATAATCGTAGGGGACTTTAAAACCCTACTTACATCAATGAACAGATCATCTAAACAGAAAATCAACCAGGAAATGATGGTTTTGAATGATACACTGGACCAGATGAATGCAATAGATATATTCGGAACATTCTATCTTAAAACAGCAGAATACACATTCTTTTCAAGAATAGATGAATATAATACAGAATAGATCACATATTACCCCTCAAAATAAGCCTCAATAGATTCCAGAAGATAAAAATCATACTATCCATCTTCTTTCACCTCAATGCTATAAAGCTAGAAGTCTGCCACAAGAAGAAATCTTGAAAGACCACAGATAAATGGAGATTAAATAACATGCTAATAAACAATAAAGGGGTCACCAGGAAATAAAAGAAATTAAAAAAAAACACATGGACTGATGAATGGACAAGGAAATGTGGTATATATAATGAATGAAATCTTATCACTTGCAATGTCATTATGGAATCAGAATATTATGCTAAGTGAAATAACTCAGACAGAGAAATACCAATGCCATATGATTTTACTCATGTGTACAATTTAAGAAACAAGACAAAAGACCAAAGGAAAAAAGAGAGAGAGGGAGAAACCAAGAAACAGACTCTTAATTACAGAGAACAAACTGATGGTTGCCAGAAGAGAGGTGGGTGGGGGGATGAGTTAAATAGATGATGAGTATTATGGAGGGCACTTTTGATTAGTACCAGGTGATGTGTTGAATCACTAAATTGTACACCTGAAACTAATATTACACTGTATGTTAAGTAACTGGAATTTAAGTAAAAATGTAAAATAAAGCACCTGTAAACAAATAAAAATGGAAAAACAATGGTCCATAACCTTTGGGATACAGCAAAAGTTGTTCTAAGAGGGAAGTTTATAGCAATAGAAGCCTACTTCAAGAAGCAATTAGATTCTCAAATAAACAACCTAATCTTACATCGAAAGGAGCTAAAGAAAGAACAAGAAACAAAACTGAAAACTAGCTGAACGAGGGAAATAATAAAGATTATAGCAGAAATAAATGACATAGAAACTAAGAAAACAATAAAACACCTCAATGAAACCAAGAGCTGGTTCTTTGAAAAAAAAATTAAAAAATTGATAAACCTCTAGCCAGACTTATAAAAAAAAGAGAAATGACTCAAAATAAATAAAATCACAAATGAGAGAGTAGAAATAACAACCGACACCACAGAAATATGAACATTTAGAAGAGAATATTATGAAAAACTCTATGCCAACAAATTGGACAAACTGGAAGAAATGGATAAATTCGTAGAAACATATAAACTGCCAAAATTAGAAAGAAATAGAAAACTTGAACAGACCAATAACTTGGAAAGAAATTGAATCGGTAATCAAGTCTCTCAGTAAACAAAAATCCAGGACAGATGGCATCACAGGAGAATCCTACCAAATATTTAAGGAAAAGTTCATACTTATTCTTCTCAGACTATTCCCAAACATAGAATAGAAAGGAAAACTTCCAAATTCATACCATGAGGCCAGCATTACTCTCACACCAAAACCAGATAAAGTCACCACAGAAAAAGAGAACTACAGACCAATATCCTTGATGAATATAGATGCAAAATCCTCAATAATAATAAAAAAAAAGATTCAACACGATTATGTGGCATCTATTGCTGGTTACAATGGTGGTTAAATATCCACAAATCAATCAAAATGATACATCACATCAATAAGAGAGAGGATAAGAAATATACAATCATTTCAACAGATGCAGTAAAAGCATTTGATAAACTACAACATGAATTCATGAGTAAAAATCCTCAAGAAAGTAGGTTTGGGGGAATATATTTCATGATAATAAGGCCATATATGGAAAAAAAAAAACTAACATCATCCTCAATGGGGAATAACTGAGAGCTTTCCCCCTAAGGTCAGGAACAAGACGGGGATATCCACTCTCACCACATATACTCAACATAATACTTGGAGGACCTAACCACAGCAATTGGACAATAATAAGAATAAAACACATGCAAATCAGCAAGGAAGAAATAAAACTTCCACTATTTTCAGATGACATGAGTTCAATGTCTATTTTTTTGTTTCTCTTTCTCTCTCTTTATCCCTTTGCTCATTTGTTTTGTTTCTTAAATTCTACATATGAGTGAAATCATATTACCATATGTCTTTTTCTTTCTCTGACTTGTTTCACTTAGCATCATACTCTCTTTTTTTATATATGTTCAGTTAGCCACTGTATAGTACATCATTAGTTTTTTTCTTATGTTCAGTTAGCCAATGTATAGTACATAACATCATTAGTTTTTGATGTAGTGTTACCAGAGGGGAGCTGGGTTGGGGATGGGTGAAGCAGGTGTTGGGGATTAAGGAGTGCACTGTTGTGATGTACACCTGAAACTAATATTACACTATATAGTAACTAACTGGAATTTAAATAAAAATTTTAAAAAAAAGATGACATAATCCTCTATATAAAAAACCATAAAGGCTCCATCAAAAAATGGTTAGAACTGAAAAATTAATTCAGTAAAATCACAGGATACAATATTAATGTGCAGAAATCTGTTGCATTTCTATACAGTAATAATGAAGCAGCAGTAAGATAAATTAAGGAATTAATCCCACACACAATTTCACCAAAAACAATAAGATACCTAGGAATAAACCTAACTGAAGAGGTGGAAGAAACACCTGTACTCTGAAAACCATAAGACACTAATGAAAGAAATTGAAGATGACACAAAGAACTGTAAACACATTACTTGCTCATGGATTGGAAGAACAAATATTGGTAAAATGTCTATACTACCCAAACCAAATTACACATTTAATGCAATCCCTATCAAAAAACAACAACATACTTCACAGAACTACATCAAACAGTCCTAAAATTTGTTTGGAACTACAAAAGACCTTGAATAGTCAAAACAATCTTGAAAAAGGAAAACAAAGCTGGAGGCATCACAATTCTAGATTTCAAGTTATATCACAAAGCTGTAGTAATCAAAAGAGTATAGTACTGACACAAAAATAGACACACAGATCAATGAAACACTATAAAAACACAGAAATATACCTACAACTAGAGGTCAATTAATCTTTGACAAAGGAGAAAAGAATATCCAATGGGAAAAAGACAGTCTTTTCCACAAACGGTATTGAAAAAATTAGATAGCAACATGCAAAAGAATGAAACTGGACTACTTTCTTCCACCATACAAAAAAACAAACTCAAAATGTTTTAAAGTTCTTTCAACCATTTTGAGTCTATTTTTGTGTGTGGTGTAAGGAAATGGTCCAGTTTAATTCTTCTGCATGTGGCTGTCCAATTTTCCCAACCCCATTTTTTGAAGAGACTCTCTTTTTTCCATTAGACATTCTTTCCCGCTTTGTTGAAGATTAGTTGACCATAGAGTTAGAGTAGGGTCCATTTCTGGGCTCTCTATTCTGTTCCATTGATCTATGTGTCTGTTTTTGTGCCAGTACCATACTGTCTTGATGATGACAGCTTTGTAATAGAGCTTGAAGTCTGGAATTGTGATGCCACCGGATTTCCTTTTTTTTTTTTTTTTCAACATTCCTCTGGCTATTTGGGGTCTTTTCTGGTTCCATACAAATTTTAGGATAATTTGTTCCATTTCTTTGAAAAAAATAGATGGTATTTTGATGGGGATTGCATTAAATGTGTAGATTGCTCTAGGTAGCATTGACATCTTCACAATATTTGTTCTTCCAATCCATGAGCATGGAACGTTTTTCCATTTCTTTGTGTCTTCCTCAATTTCTTTTATGAGGATTGTATAGTTTTCTGAGTACAGATTCTTTGCCTCTTTGGTTAGATTTATTCCTAGGTATCTTATGGTTTTGGGTGCAATTGTAAATGGGATCGACTCCTTAATTTCTCTTTCTTCTGTCTTGTTGTTGGTGTATAGGAATGCCACAGATTTCTGTGCATTGATTTTATATCCTGCCACTTTACTGAATTCCTGTATGAATTCTAGCAGTTTTGGGGTGGAGTCTTTTGGGTTTTCCACATAATGTATCATATCATCTGCAAAAAGTGAGAGTTTGACTTCTTTGCAGATTCGGATGCATTTTATTTCTTTTTGTTGTCTGATTGTTGTGGCTAGGACTTCTAATACTATGTTGAATACCAGTGGTGATAGTGGACATCCCTGCCACCTTCCTGACCATAGGGGGAAAGCTCTCAGTTTTTCCCCATTGAGAATGATATTCACTGTGGGTGTTTCATAGATGGCTTTTATGATATTGAGGTATGTACCCTCTATCGCTATACTCTGAAGAGTTTTGATCAAGAAAGGATGCTGTACTTTGTCAAATGCTTTTTCTGCATCTATTGAGAGGATCATATGGTTCTTGTTCTTTCTTTTATTAATGTATTTTATCACATTGATTGATTTGTGAATCTTGAACCAACCTTGCAGCCCAGGAATAAATCCAACTTGGTCGTGGTGAATAATCCTTTTAATGTACTGTTGGATTCTATTGGCTAGTATTTTGGTAAGAATTTTTGCATCCATGTTCATCAAGGATATTCGTCTATAATTCTCCTTTTTGATGGGGTCTTTGTCTGGTTTTGGGATCAAGGTAATGGTGGCCACATAAAACAAGTTTGGAAGTTTTCTTTCCATTTCTACTTTTTGGAAACAGTTTCAGAAAATACGTATTAATTCTTCTTTAAATATTTTGTAGAATTCCCCTGGGAAGCCATCTGGCCATGGGCTTTTGTTTGTTGGGAGATTTTTGATGACTGCTTCAATTTCTTTAGTGGTTATAGGTCTGTTCACGTTTTCTATTTCTTCCTGGTTCAGTTTTGGTAGTTGATACATCTCTAGGAATGCATCCATTTCTTCCAGATTATCTAATTTGCTGGCATATAGGTTCTCATAATATGTACTTAAAATTGTTTGTATTTCTTTGGTGTTGGTTGTGATTTCTTTCATTCATGATTTTATTTATTTGGGTCCATTCTCTTTTCTTTTTCATAAGTCTGGGCAGGGGGTTATCAATATTATTAATTCTTTCAAAGAACCAGGTCCTAGTGTCATTGATCTGTTCTACTCTTCTTTTGGTTTCTATTTCATTGATTTATTCTCTGATCTTTATTATTTCTCTTCTCTCTGTGCCTCCTGTATTTTGATGCCTGCTTCCTTAGGCTTTAGTCTTTATTTGCTGTTCTTTCTCCAGCTCCTTTAGGTGTAGGGTTAGGTTGTGTATTTGAGACCATTGTTGTTTCTTGAGAAAGGCGTGTATCACTATATACTTTCCTCTTAGGACTGCCTCTGCTGCATCCCAAAGATTTTGAACAGTTGTGTTTTCATTTTCATTTGTTTCCATGAAATTGTTTAATTCTTCTTTAATTTACTGGTTGACCCATTCATTCTTTAGTAGGATGCTCTTTAGCCTCCATGTATTTGAGTTCTTTCTGACTTCCTCTTGTGATTGAGTTCTAGTTTCAAAGCATTGTGGTCTGAAAATATGCAGGGAATGACCCCGATCTTTTGGTACCCATTGAGACCTGATTTGTGACCTAGGATGTGATCTATTCTGGAGAATGTTCCACGGGCACTAGAGAAGACTGTGTATTCTGTTGCCTTGGGATGGAATATTCTGAATATATCTGTGAAGTCCATTTGATTTCTGTCTATGCTGTTATAATCTGCAGTGTCCTGGGTTATGCGCCCATCCACAGTGCCCCTAGTCCTGCCTCCAGGTCGGGGCAGGTCTTTGCATTTTGTGCTTCTAAAACCACCAGGTGCTCCCAGTTCGCACAGGCGACACTTCCGCTCTGGGTTTCCATCCCAGGGTCTGCCATAAAGTCCTTTCCCAGCTGTTACCGGTCTGTGAGTCTGTGCCCCGTCCCCAGCACGTGAGGCTGTCACTCACCGGCAGTGTAGGATCCCCATGGCCAGGCTCCCTCCCGCTGTCGTTTATCCTCCGATATCTGCCCACAGAATCATGGTTCCCTGCTTCCTCGAAACCAACTGTCTGCAATATTCTGTTTGTAGAGATCCAGATCTTCTTACATCTCAGGCTGATTTCGTGGGTGCTCAGAGTGGTCTGGTGGATATCCAGCTCAATTCCGGGGACCAGTTGCAATAGGTCCCTTACTCCTCTGCCATCTTTTTCCTCCCACCCCGATGTTTATCTGGATTATTAATTTTTAAATTGAAATATAATTGACATAATGTTATGTTAGTTTATGATTTTATATTTGTATAAATTACCAAATTATCACCACAATAAATTTAGTTAACATCTATCACCATAGGTCATTACCAAAAAAGTTTTCTTGTGATGAAGACTTTTATGATTTACTTTCTTAGTAAAAGTCAAATATGCAATAAAGTACAGTCACTATCCTACACATTATGTCCTTATGACTTATTTCTTTTATAACTGGAAGTTTATACTTTTTGCCTCATTTGCCCATTTCACCTAGCCCCCAGCCCCCACCTCTGGCAACTATTAATTTTTTCTCTGTAAATTATGAGCTTTCTTTTAATATTTTGAAGTTTTGAACTATAAAAATTTTAATTTAATTAAATATTAATTTTACTTATATTTAATTATACTTGTAACTCATATATAAATAAGATATAATGGTATTTGTTTTTTTTTCTAACTTATTTTCTTTTTTTTTTTTTAAAGATTTTATTTATTTATTTCAGAGAGAGAGAGAATGAGAGATAGAAAGCACGAGAGGGAAGAGGGTCAGAGGGAGAAGCAGACTCCCTGCTGAGCAGGAAGCCCGATGTGGGACTCGATCCCGGGACTCCAGGATCATGACCTGAGCCGAAGGCAGTCGCTTAACCAACTGAGCCACCCAGGCGCCCCTCTAACTTATTTTCTTAGGATAATGCTGTCACGATCCATTGAGGTTGTCAAAAAATGGGAAGATTTCACCATTTTTATGACTGAATAGGATTCCATTTTATAATACATCTATGCACACCTTTTTATCCATTTACCCATCAGTGGACACCTAGATTGTTTTCATATTTTGGCTATTGTAAATGTTACTGCAGTAAACATGGGGATGCATTTATCTTTTTGAATTAAATATATTGTTTTTCTTTTGGAAAATACCCAGGAGTAGTGTTGCTGGATCATATACTTGTTCTATTTTTCATATTTTCAAGGACCCTCCATTCTGTTTTCCACACTGTCTGCACCAACATACATTCTCCCTACAGTACAAAAGGATTCTTTTCTCTCCTGCCTTGTTAATACTTCTTTTTCACTAGTCATTCTAACAGGAGTGAGATATTATTATTTTCTTTTGCATTTCCTTGATGATTAGTAATGTTGGGCATTGGTTCCTGTACCTATTCACCATCTCTATGTCAACTATGGAAAAATGTCTATTCAGATCCTCTGCTTATTTTTTAACTTCTATTTATTTATTTATTTTAAAGATTTTATTTATTTATTTGAGAGAGAGAAAGCACATGAGAGGGGGGAAGGTCAGAGGAAGAAGCAGACTCCCCGCTGAGCAGGGAGCCCGATGCGGGACTCGATCCTGGGACTCCAGGATCATGACCTGAGCTGAAGGCGGTCGCTTAACCAACTGAGCCACCCAGGCGCCCTTAAACTGCTTTTTAAATTCTACTTAGTTACCACAGAGTAATATTAGTTTCAGGTGTACATTATAGTGATTCCGCAATTTCATACATTACCCAATGCTCATCACAAGTGCAGTCCGTAGTCCCCCTCAGCTATTTAACCCATCACCCTGCCCCCACCCCTCTTATAAACGTCAGTTTGTTCTGTTAGTTCAGAGTATGTTTTGTGGTTTGCATCTCTTTTTTGCCCATTTGCTCATTTATTTTGTTTCTTAATTTCCACGCCTGAGTGAAATCATATGAATTTTGTCTTTTCTAGCATAACACTTTCTCGCTCCATCTATGTCATTGCAAATGCCAAGAATTCATTTTTTTAAGGCTGAGTAATATTTACAACTTTTTATCCATTCATCAGTTCGTGGACACTTGGGTTGTTTCCATAACTTAGCTATTATAGACAACACTGCTATGAAATCAGGGAACATGTATTAATTAATTAGTATTTTTGTATTGCTTGGGTAAATACCTAGTAGTGCAATTGCTGGATCATAGGTAGTTCTACATTTTGAGGAAACCCTGTACTATTTTCAAGAGTGGCTGCACCAGTTTGCAATCCCACCAACAGTGTAGGATGGTTCCCATTTCTCTGTATCCTCACCAACATCTGCTGTTTCCTGCGTTGTTAATTTTAGCCATTCTGACAGGTGTGAAGTGTTATCTCATTGTTTTTTGTTTTGTTTTGTTTTGTTTTTGCATTTCCCTGAAGATGAATGATGTTGAGCATCTTTTCATGTGTCTGTTGGCCCTCTGGATGTCTTCTTGGGAAAAAAATGTCTGTTCATATCTTCTACCCATTTTTAATTGTATTATTTGCTTTTTAGGTGTGTTTTATAAGTTCTTTATATATTTTGGATACTAACCCTTTATCAGATATGTCATTTGCAAATATCTTCTCCCATTCAATAGGTCACCTTTTAGTTTTGTTCATTGTTTCCTTCACTGTACAAGAGTTTTTATTTTTATGTATTCTCAATAGTATATTTGTGTTTTTGTTTCCCTTGTCTCAGGAGACATATCTAGAAAGAAGTTGCTATAGGCAATGTCAAAGAAGTTAGTGCTTGTGTTCTCTTCTAGGATTTCTATGGTCTCAGTCTCACATTTAGATCTTTAATACATTTTGAGTTTATTTGTGTGTATGGTGTAAGAAAGTGGTCTAGTTCATTCTTTTGCATGTTGCTGTCCAGTTTCCCCACACTATTTGTTGAAGACTGTCTATTATCCACTAGATATTCTTTACTGCTTTGTCAAAGATTAATTGACCATAGAGTTGTGGGTTCATTTCCGGGTTCTCTATTCTGTTCCACTGATCCGTGTGTCTGTTTTTGTGCCAGTACCATACTGTGTTGATTACTCCAAATTTGTAATATAACTTGAAGTCTGCAACTGTGATGCATCCAACTTTTGCTTTTACTTTCAAAAATGTTTTAGCTATTCAGGGTCTTTTGTGGTTCTATACAAATTCTAAAATTGTTCCTTCTAGCTCTGTGAAAAATGCAGTTCTTATTTTAATAGGGATTGAATTAAATGTGCACAATGGGCGGCATAGTATACACATTTTAACAATATTTGCTCTTCCAATCCACGAGCATGGAATATGTTTCCATTTCTTTGTGTCATCTTCAATTTCTCTAGTCAATGTTCTATAGTTTCCAGAGTATAGGTCTTTCACCTCTTTGGTTAGATTTGTTCCTAGGTATTTTATTTTTGGTGCAATTTTGTATGTATTGATCCCTTGATTTCTCTTTCTGCTGCTTCATTATTGGTGTATAGAAATGCAACAGATTTCTGAACATTTACATTGTATCTTGTGACTTCACTGAATTCCTCCATCACTTCTAGCAGTTTTTGGGTGGAGTCTTTCTTTTTTTCTATATAAAGTATCATGTCATCTCAAAATAGTGTAAGTTTTACTTCTTCCTTGCTGATTTGGATGCCTTTTATTTCTTGTTGTTGTCTGATTGCTGTGGCTAAGACTTCCAGTATTATGTTGAATAAAAGTGGTGTGGGTATTTCATGTATGGCTTTTATTATTTCGTGGGATGTTCCCTCTATCCCTACTTTGTTGATGGTTTTATCAAGAATGGATATTGTACTTTGTCAAATGCTTTTCATGCATCTATTTAAGTGATAATATCATTCTTATACTTTCTTTTTTTAATGAGATATATCATGTAGATTGATTTGTGAATGTTAATGCACCCTTGAAACCCAGGAATAAGTCCCACTTGATCATGGTTAGTGTTTATTTTTTAATGTATTGTTGGTTAATGGTTGCTAGTATTTTATTGAGATTTTTTGCATCCATGTTCATCATAGATGTTGGCCAATAGTTCTCTTTGTTAGTGATGTCTTTATCTGGTTTTGGTTTCAGGGTAATGTTGGCCTCATAGAATGAATTTGGAAGTTTTCATTCCTTTTCTATTATTTGGAAGAGTTTGAGAATAGGTATTAACTCTTTAAATATTTGGTAGAATTCTCCTGTGAAGCTGTCTGGTCCTGGACTTTTGTTTGTTGGGAGTTTTTAAATTTCTGATTCAATTTCCTTACAGGTTATTGATCTGTTCAACTTTTCTATTTCTTCCTGTTTCAGTCTTGTAGTTTATATTTTTTCTAGAAATTTATATATTTCTTCCATGTTGTCCAATTTTTTTGGCTTATATTTTGTCATATTATTCTTTTCTTCTTATTACTTATTTTTTTAAGATTTTTTATTTATTTGAGAGACAGAGAGAGCACAAGCAGGGGAGGGGCAGAGGGAGAGGAAGAGACAGACTCCCCACTGAGCAGGGAGCCCAAAGCAGGGCTTGATTCTAGGACCTTTGGATCATGACCTGACCTGAAGGCAGACACTTAACCAACTGAGCCATCCAGCTGCCGCTAATTGTTATTATTTCTGTAGTGTTGATGGTTATTTCTCCTCTCTCATTTGTGATTTTATTTGAGTCCTTTCTCATTTCTTTTTGATAAGTCTGGCTAGGGATTTATCAATTCTCTTAATATTTTTCAAATAACCAGGTCCTGATTTCATTGATCTTTTTTGTTTCTTTATCATTTATTTCTTCTCTCTTCTTTATTATTTCCTTCCTTCTGCTGGCTTTAGGGTTCATTTGTATATTTTTTTTTCTAGCTCCATTATCCTTAAGGTCAGGTTTTTGAGATTTTACCTGCTTCTTGAAGTAGACCTGCATTGCTATGTACTTCCCTCCTAGGACCACTTTTGCCATATGCCAAAAGTTTTGGGCTATTGTGATTTCTCTCTTTTTAAAAAAATGACATTTTCTTTACTCTCTAATATCATGTAGGTGAAGGATAGCAGAATATTCCTCCCTAAAATATGTCTTTTGGGCTTAAGGATTATTTTGAGTTGATTCTTTTGCAAAACAGCTGATACTGAAGCAGTCTGGAAAGAGTGGAAATTACTCTTTTGTAAGGAAAATCTATAAAGGAAAGCGGCATTTGTAAGGGTGTCTCCTTCTCAATTCCTTGAAGAGAAGGATGACCAAATCACAAGATAATCTTTTTTTTTTTTCTGAGTAACATTCTATATTCACAACCAGTTTAGAAAATTTTTGTTTGTTTGTTTGTTTCAGGAGTAGAATTTAATGATTCTCATATACATATACCACCCAGGGCTCATCACAAGTGCCCTCCTTAATACCCATTACCCATTTAGCCTATCCCACACAGACTTCCCCTCGACCAACCCTCAGATTGTAGTGTCTCTTACGGTTTACCTCCCTCTCTTATATTTCCTCCTTCA
The DNA here is from genome assembly GCF_003265705.2 of Callorhinus ursinus. Lineage (NCBI taxonomy): Eukaryota > Metazoa > Chordata > Mammalia > Carnivora > Otariidae > Callorhinus > Callorhinus ursinus. The sequence goes on along the minus strand of NW_027397102.1, from coordinate 13,168,011 downwards.
TTACGTTCATCTGTTCATGTTTTCTGACTATTCGCTTAGAATAATACACTTTAGTTCCATCCACATTGTTGCAAATGGCAAATAGATAAATCTTCTTTATCCATTCATACTATATCTATATCTATATCATCTGTATCTATATCTATATCTATATCTATATCTCTATCTCTATCTCTATCTATCTATATATATATATTGAATTGAATCAGAAATTTAAAAACTCCCAACAAAGTCCAGGACCAGACAGCTTCACAGGAGAATTCTACCAAATATCTAAAGAAGAGTTAATACCTATTCTCAAACTCCTCCAAACAATAGAAAAGGAATGAAAACTTCCAAATTCATTCTATGAGGCCAACATTACCCTGAAACCAAAACCAGATAAAGACATCACTAACAAAGAGAACTATTGGCTAACATCTATGATGAACATGGATGCAAAAAATCTCTCTCTCTCTCTCTCTCTCTCTCTCTCTCTCTCTCTCTCTATATATATATATATATATATATATATATATATATATATATATAAAATCTCACATATATCCTTTCAGTTCTGTATAGATTTAGATACTAACCCTTTATCAGATATGTCATTTGCAAATGTCTTCTCTCATTCCATAGGTTGCATTTTAGTGTTGTTGATTATTTTCTTCACTGTGCAGAAGCTTTTTATCTTGATGAAATCCCAATAGTTCATTTTGGCTCTTCTTTCCCTTGACTCCAGAAATGTGTCTAGTAAAACGTTGTTACAACTGATGCCAAAGAGGTTGTTGACTATATTCTCCTTCACAATTTTACTGGTTTCTTGTCTTACATTTAAATCTTCAATTTTGAATTTAATTTTTGTATGGTGCATGAAAGTGGTCCTCTTTCATTCTTCTGCAGCCTGCTGTCCATTTTTTCCCAACACCATGTGTTACAGAGACTATCTATTTTCCATTGGATATTCTTTCTTCCCTTGTCAATGGTTACTTAACCATACCATCATGGGTCCAATTCTAGGTTTTCTATTCTGTTCCATTGATCTGTCTGTTTTTGTGCCAGTACATTATTGTCTTCATAATAATAAAGCTTGAGCTCTGTAATTGTGATGCACCCGGGTTGCTTTTCTTTTTCAAGATTGCTTTGACTACTCTGGGTCTTTTGTGATTTCATAAAAATTTTAGGATTGTTTGTTCTAGCTCAGTTCAAAATTCTGGTGGTATTTTCAAAGGGAATACATTAAACGTGCAGATTGCTTTGGGTTCTATATATTTTAATTAATTAATTAATTAATTAATTTATTTATTTATTTCTCTTTTTAAAAACTATATATTTTATTTTATTTTTTATTATGTTCAGTTAGCCAACACATAGTACATCATTAGTTATTGATGTAATGTTCAATGATTCATTAGTTGCATAAAACACCCAGCGCTCATCACAACCCGTGCCCTCCTTAATACCCATCATGGGTTACCCCATCCCCCCTTCCCCTCTGTAACCCTCAGTTTGTTTCCCAAAGTTTAGAGTCTCTCATGGTTTGTTTCCCTCTCTGATGTCTTCCCATTCAGTTTTCCCTCCCTTCCCCCGTGGTCCTTGGCACTATTCCTTATGTTCCAAATATGAGTGATATCATATGATAATTGTCTTTCTCTCATTGACTTATTTCACTTAGCATAATCCCCTACAGTTTCCTCCATGTCAATGCAAATGGTAGGTATTCATCCTTTCTGATGGCTGAGTAATATTCCATTGTATATATGAACCACATCTACTTTATCCATTCATCTTTTGAAGGACATCTTGGCTCCTTCCACAGTTTAGTTTTTGTAGTCATTGCTGCTATGAACATTGGGGTGCATGTGCCCCTTCTTTTCACTACATCTGTACATTTGGGGTAAACACCTAGTACTGCATTTGCTGGGTCATAATGTAGCTCTATTTTTAATGTCTTGAGGACCCTCCATACTGTTTACCAGAGTAGCTGTACCAACTTGCATTCCCACCAATACTGTAAGAAGGTTCCCCCTTCTCCACATCCTCACCAACATTTGCTGTTTCCTGTCTTGTTAATTTTGCCTTTCTAACTGGTATAAGGTGGTATCACATTGTGTTTTATATTTGTATTTCCCTGATGGCTAGTGATATTGAACATTTATTTATGTGTCTGTTAGACATTTGTATATCTTCTTTGGAGAAGTGTCTGTTCATGTCTTCTGCCCATTTCTTGAATGGATTATTTGTTTTGGGGGGTTTAGTTTGAGAAGTTCTTTATAGATCTTGGATACCAGCCCTTTATCTGTAATGTCATTTGCAAATATCTTCTCCCACTCCGTGGGTTGCCTCTTAGATTATTTGACTGTTCCCTTTGCTGTGCAGAAGCTTTTTATCTTGATGAAGTACCAAAGTTCATTTTTACTTTTGTTTCCCTTCCTTCTAGAGACGTATCTTGAAAAAAGTCGCTGTGGCCGACGTTAAAGAGGTTACTACCTCTGCTCTCTTCTAGGATTTTGATGGATTCTTGTCTCACATTGAGGTCTTTCATCCATTTTGAGTTTATCTTTGTTTATGTTATAAAAGAATGTTCCAGGTTCATTCTTCTGGATGTGGCTGTGCAGTTTTTACCAGCACCATTTATCGAAGAGACTGTCTTTTTTTCCATTGGATGTTCTTTCCTGCTTTTTCGAAGATTAGTTGACCATAGAGTTGAGTGTGCATTTCTGGGTTCTCTATTCTGTTCCACTGGTCTATGTGTCTGTTTTTGTGCCAATACCATGCTGTCTTGATGATCACAGCTTTGTAATATAGCTTGAAGTCAGGCATTATGAAGCCACCAGCTTTGGTTTTCTTTTTCAACATTCCCTTAGTGATTCAGGGTCTTTTCTGATTCCATAGAAATTTTAGGATTGCTTGTTCCAGCTCTTTGAAAAATGCCAATGGTATTTTAAGAGGGATGGCATTGAAAGTGTAAATTTCTCTGGGCAACATAGACATTCTCACAATGTTTATTCTTCCAATCCATGAGCATGGATTTTTTTTTGCCATCTTTTTGTGTCTTCCTCAATTTTTTTCATAAGTGTTCTGTAGTTTCTAGAGTATAGATCTTTACCTCTTTGGTTAGGTTTATTCCTAGGTATCATATGGGTTTTGGTGCTATTGTAAATGGAATCAATTCCTTAATTTCTCTTTCTTCAGTTACATTGTTAGTATATAGAAATGCCACTGATGTCTGTGCATTGATTTTGTGTCCTGCCACGTTGCTGAATTGCTGTATGAGTTCTAGTAACTTGGGGGTGGAGTCTTATGGGTTTTCCACATAATGTATCATGTCATCTGTGAAGAGAGAGAGTTTGACTTCTTTGCTGATCTGAATACTTTAATTTCTTTTTGTTGTCTGATTGCTGAGGCTAGGACTTCTAGTACTATGTTGAGCAACAATGGTGAGAGTGGGCATACCAGTCGTGTTCCTATCCTTAGGGAAAAGTTCTCAGCATTTCCCCATTGAGAATAATATTCACTGTGGGCTTTTCATAGATGGCTTTGATGATATTGTGGTATGTTCCTTCTTTCCCTATACTTGGAACAGTTTTAATTTGGAAAGGATGCTGTATTTTGTTGAAAGCATTTTCTGCATCAATTGAAAGGATTACATGGTTCTTGTTTTGTTTTTTTCTTTTTTTAATGTATTTATTCACGAGAGACAGAGAGAGAGGGAGGGAGGCAGAGGCAGAGGGAGAAGCAGGCTCCCCATGGAGCAAGAAGCCTGATGCGGGAGTTGATCCCAGGACCCTGGGATCATGACCTGAGCCAAAGGCAGACACTTAACCAATTGAGCAACTCAGATGCCCCTGTCTTTTCTTTTTTTAATGTGCTCTATCATGTTGATTGATTTGTGAATGTTGAACTACCCTTGAATTCCAGGAATAAATCCCACCTGGTCGTGGTAAATAACCCTTTTAATGTACTGTTGGATCATATTGGCTAGGATCTTGTTGAGTATTTTGGCATCCATGTTCATCAGGGATATTCGTCTGTAATTTTCCTTTTTGATGGGGTCTTTGCCTGGTTTTGAGATCAGGGTAATGCTGACCTCATAGAATGAGTTTGGTAATTTTCCTTCTATTTCTATTTTTTGAATCAGTTTCAGTAGAATAGGGATTATTTATTTAAATGTTTGTTAGAAATCCCCTGGGAAGCCGTCTGGCCCTGGACTCTTTTTTTTGTGTGTGTGAGATTTTTTTATTACTGCTTCAATTTCCTTGCTGGTTATTGGTCGGTTCAGATTGTCTCTTTCTTCCTGTTTCAGTATTGGTAGTTTATAAGTTTCCAGGAAAGCGTCCATTTCTTCCAGGTTGCTTAATTTGTTGGCATATAGTTGCTGGTAATAATTTCTAATAATTGTTTCTATTTCCTTGGTGTTAGTCATGATCTCTCCCCTTTCATTCATGATGTTATTAATTTGGGTCCTTTCCCTTTACTTTTGGATACATGTGGCCAGAGTTTTATTGATTGTATTACTTCTTTCAAAGAAACAGCTTCTAGTTTCGTTGATCTGATCTACTGTGTTTCTGGTTTCTATTTCATTGATCTATGTTTTAATCTTTATTATTTCTCTTCTCCTGCTTGGTTTAAGTTTTACTTGTTGTTCTTTCTCCAGGTCTTATATGCGTAAGGTTAGCTTGTGCATTTGGGATTTTTCTAATTTTTTGAGAAAAGCTTATATGGCTATGTATTTTCCTCTTAGGATCACCTCTGCAGTAACCCATAGGTTTTAAACTGACGTGTTTTAGTCTCATTAGTTTCAATGAATTGTTTAAGTTCTTCTTTAATTTCCTGGTTGACCCAGTCATTCTTTACCAGGATGTTCTTTAATTTCTGAGAGTTTGAGTTCCTTCCAATTTCTTCCTGTTGTTGAGTTCCAGTTTCACAGCATTGTGGTCTGAAAATATGCAGGGGATAATCTCAATCTTTTGGATTGGTTGAGACCTGATTTGTGACCCAGTATGTAGTTTATTCTGGAGAAAGTTCTGTGTGCATTTGAGAGAATGAGTGTTCCGTTGTCTCAGGATGCAATGTTCTTTATATATCTATGAAGTCCATCTGGTCCAAAGCGTCATTCAAAGCTCTTGTTTCTTTGTTGATCTTCTGCTTAGATAATCTGTCTCTTGCTATGAGTGGAGTGTTGAGGTTTCCTACTATTAATATATTATTATCAATATGTTTCTTTATTTTGGTTATTAATTGGTTTATATAATTGGCTGTTCCCATGTTGGGGGCATAGATATTTACAATTGTTAGATTTCCTTGCTGGATGGACACATGTATGATATAGTGTCCCTCCACATCTCTTACTATGGTCTTTGGCTTAAAATCTCATTTGTCTGATATGACGATTGCTACCCCAGCTTTCTTTTGAGGTCCATTAGAATGGTAAATTGTTCTCCATCCCCTCACTTTCAATCTGGAGGTGTCTTTAGGTTCAAAATGAATCTCTTGTAGACAGCATATGGATGGGTCCTGCTTTTATATCTGATCTGAAACCTTGTGTCTTTTCATGGAAGCATTCAGCCCATTTACATTTATAGTAACTTTTGAAAGATATGAATTGATGCAAACTGTATTGCCTTTAAAGCCACGGTTTCTGTAGTTTTTCTGTTTCTTTTTGATCTATGTGACTCTTGGGTTTTCTTTTATCTTACAAAATCCCCCTAATATTTCTTGCAGGGCTGGCTTGGTGGTCACATATTCTTTCAGTTTCTGCCTGTCCTGAAAGCTCTTTATCTCTCCATCCTTTCTGAATGGCAGCCTTCCTGGTTAAAGTATTCTTGGCTGCATATTATTTTCATTTATTACCCTGAATATATCTTGCCAACTCTTTCTGGCTTGTCAGGTTTCAGTGGACAGGTCTGATATCATTCTGATGTACCTCTCTCCAAATATAAGAAATCTCTTCCCCCCAGCTGCTCTCAGTGTATCTTCCTTGGCTGTAAGATTTCAAGCTTTACTATTATATGTTGGGCTGTTGATCTATTTTTATTGATTTTGGGAGGGGTCTTCACTGCCTCTTAGACATGGATGCTTGTTTCCTTTCCCAGATTAAGGAAGTTCTCAGCTATGATTTGCTCACATACACCTCCTAGTCCTCTCTCTCTTTCCACTCCCTTGGGGATCCCAATAATTCTGACATTGGAACATTTCATGGCATCATTGACCTCAAGTCTATTTTCATGGGCTGCTAGCTGCCTATCCCTATTTTCCTCAGCTTCCTTCCTTTCTATCAGCTTATCTTGTGGATCACCGACCTGCTCTTCTGCCTCATTTACCCTGGCTGTTAGAGTATCCATTTTAGACTGCATCTCATTCATAGCATTTTTAAGTTCGGCCTGATTTGATCTCATTTCTACCCTTAGGCATTCTATATTGTCACTAATGCCTTTTCAAGCCCAGCTATTGACTTCTTGATTGCTATCCTGAATTTTATCTGTGACTTCTTGCTTATATCCATATCCATTAGTTCTGTGGCAGAGGATATTGTCTCTGGTTCTTTTCTTTGTTGAGAGTTCCTCCTCCTAGTCATTCTGTTGAGGGATGGCTGAGCAAATGAACAGAGTCCAAAATATCAACCAAGACCCAAGCTGGATGCACTGTAGCAAAATCCGGAATGGTCAGACACCACCACCGAAAAAAACAAAGCCAAAATGAAACACAAGTATAAAAATAAAAATGAAAAAGAAATTTTTAAATGGGGGCAAGGGGAAGGGGGGGCTATAAACTCTCATTGTAGACAAACCAGGGTGTTTCATTTGTTCCTGGGTGTATTTTGATCTGTGTGTTAGAGGACACTATGTCCCAAATTTACAAGGAAAGTAAAACTTGCATATATAAAAAGGTAAAACTGAATAGAGTGAAAAAGGGCTAAAATAAAGCATATATCTATAAAATATATAGGTGTATATTGGGCGCCTGGGTGGCTCAGTTGGTTAAGCAACTGCCTTCGGCTCAGGTCATGATCCTGGAGTCCCGGGATCGAGTCCCGCATCGGGCTCCCTGCTCAACAGGGAGTCTGCGTCTCCCTCTGACCCTCTTCCCTCTTGTGCTCTCTCTATCTCATTCTCTCTCTCAAATAAATAAATAAAATCTTTAAAAAAAAATAAAATAAAATAAAATAAAATATATAGGTGTATAAAAATACAAGTTAAATAGTGCCTATGAAAAATAAGCTGATATAATAGACATCTAGTTGAAATGAGTAGAAGGTCAAAAGAAAAATAAAACAGACAAAAAGCATGAGAAAAGGGAAGAAAAGAAAAAAGAAAAGGAGAGAAATATATCTGAAAAATAAACAAGTTGTGAGGCCACACCTGGAGCTCAATATACAATTTTCCCCTTGTGTTGGGATTTTACAGTCTTATAGGATCTATCAGATTGTCATCCACCTGTTCCTCTGGCCTGTCTTCCGGGGGGGGTGGTCTGCCGTGATTTTTCTCAGGTAAACCTGCCTGTGCAGAGTTGCCCTCCCCCGTCAGGGGGATGGGCTCAGTGGGAACTGGTCTTCTGTGTGTCTTTTGTTCCCTGGGGCCTTTCTGTGCCTCTTCAGAGGATCAGAGCAAAAATGGCTGCAGCCAAACCTCTGGCCCAGAACAGAAAAATCTCAGTCTGCCCTCTTTAATAAACCCTCCAGAACAGTCTCCACTGCTGCATGTGCTAGTGAAAACCACAGCCTCCCAAGGTGTGCACCCACAGCAACTCTCTCAGAGGTAGTCTCAGGGGCCCAGGAGTGCCTCTGTCATTTGTGATTCTAAAACCGCTAGTGGCTGCAGGCTCACGTGCGCACCTGAAGCTCTGGAATCAGGTCTGGATTCTGTTCTAACGTCCTTTCCCAGCCACTACTGCTCTGTGAGTTTTTGCCCAGTTGTGGGTGCAGGTTCCAGAATTTTCAGGCTATTCAAGGAAAGATTGGTTATCAACTGGCTTTGCTCATGGTTTATGGTGATCCGAGCTGAGAGTCCCTTCCTGGACTTGCTGACCATAACCTGTTTCCTGGCTCCAATGCTCAGGTCCTTTAACGTTTCAGGAATGTCCTTTTGCTCTTGGTCCCCTGTAGCCTGAGACCACAATGCCCTACCTAGAATTCTGCCTTTTCATTTCCAGAACCCCTTTCAGAGAGGGATGTCTCTTACTAGAGCAGATTTCTAAGGGTTCTGATTTTGTGCTCCAGTGTTAAATCACTTTCCAGGAGCCAGCTTATGGAGGCTCCCTCCCCCTTCTGTTTATCTTCTAATATCTTCCCTCAGATTCACAACTCCACATGTCCTACCTTGTAAAAAGCAGTCACCCTTCTGCTTGTAGAGGTCCAGATATATATTCTTATATCTCAGGCTGATTTGATGGGTGTTCAAAATGTTTTGATAGATATCCAACTAAATTCAGGGGACCAGTTGAAACAGGGTACCCTACTCTTCTGCCATCTTGCCTCAATCAATATATACATTTTAATGATGTTTGTTCTTCTAATCCATGGGCATGGAATATTTTTCCATTCCTTTATTTCCTCTTCAATTTCATAAGTGTTCTATAGTTTTCAGAGTATAGATCTTTTACCTCTGGTTATGTTTATTCTAGGTATCTTATGATTTTTGGTGCAATTGTAAATGGGATCTATTCTTTAATTTCACTTTCTGTTCTTCATTCTTGCTGTATATAAATGCAACAGATTTCTGATATATTGATATTGTATTTTGTGACATTGCTGAATTTGTTTATCAGTTCTAGCAATTTTTTGCAGGATTCTTTTGGGTTTTTTGACTCTTTTTTTTTAAATATTTTATTTATTTGAGAGAGAGAGAATGAGAGATAGAGAGCACGAGAGGGAAGAGGGTCAGAGGGAGAAGCAGACTCCCTGCCGAGGAGGGAGCCCGATGTGGGACTCGATCCCGGGACTCCAGGATCATGACCTGAGCCGAAGGCGGTCGCTTAACCAACTGAGCCACCCAGGCGCCCTCTTTTGGGTTTTTTGTATAGAATATCATGTCATCGGGCGCCTGGGTGGCTCAGATGGTTGGGCATCTGCCTTCGGCTCAGGTCATGATCCCAGAGTCCTGAGATCGAGTCCCACGTCGGGCTCCCTGCTCCTTGGGAGCCTGCTTCTCCCTCTGCCTCTCTCTCTCTCTCTGTCTCTCATGAATAAATAAATAAAAATATTTAAAAAAATAGAATATCATGTCATCTGCAAACAGTTAAAGTGTGAATTATCCTTGCTGATTTGTATGCCTTTTTTCTTTTTGTTGTCTGGTTGCTGTGGCTAGGACTTCCAGTACTATGTTAAGTAACAATAGTGGGAGTGGACATCTCTGTCTTGGTCCTGACATTAAGGGAAAAGCTCCTGGTTTTTCACCATTGAGAATAATATTTGCTGTAGTTTTTTCATATATGGCTTTTATGATGTTATGGCCCATCTATACCTACTGTTGATTTTTTTAAACAATAATGGATGCTGTATTTTGCAAATGACTTTTCTGCATTTATTGAGAGGATCATATGGTTCTTATCCTTTCTTTTATTAATGTAATCTATCACGCTGACTGATTTGTGAATGTTGAACCACCCCTGCAGCCCAGGAATAAATCCCAGTTGATCATGGTGAATAATTCTTTTAATGTACTGTTGGATTCGATTTGCTGGTATTTTGAGAACTTTTGCATCCATGTTCATCAGGGATATTGGCCTGTAATTTTCCTTTTTAGTGGGTCTTTGCCTGGTTTTGGAATCAAGGTAATGCTGACCTTGTAGAATGATTTTGGAAATTTCCATTCCATTTCTATTTTTTGAAACTGCTTCAGAAGAATAGGTATTAATTCTTCTTTAAATGTTTGTAGAATTCCCCTAGGAAGCCATCTGGTCCTGGAGTTTTTTGGGGGGGGCAATTTTTGATTACTGATTCAATTTCTTTGTTGTTCATGGCTCTGCTCAAATTGTCTATATCTTTCTGTTTCAGTTTCAGTAATTTGCATTTCTCTACGTATTAATCCATTTCTTCTAGATTGCCCAATTTGTGGCATATAATTTTTCTTAATATGCTTTTATAATTGTTTGTATTTCTGTGCTGTTGGTTGTGATCTCTCTTCTTTCATTTGTGATTTTAGTTACTTAGGTCCTTTCTCTTTTCTTTTTGATAAGTCTGGCCAGGGCTTATCAATTTTATTAATTCTTTTAAAGAACCAGCCCCTAGTTTCATTGCTCTGTTCTAGTGTTTTAGTTTTCTTTTTATATCATTTCTTTTTGCTCTAATCCTTATTATTTCCCTTCTTTTGCTGGTTTTAGGCTTTATTTGCTGTTCATTTTACAGCTCCTTTATGTGTAAGTGTAGGTTGTGTATTTGAGAGTTTTCTTTCTTCTTGAGGAAGGTCTGTATTGCTATATTTTCCTCTTATGACCACTTTGCTGCATCCTAAAGATTTTGGACAATTGTGTTTCTGTTTTCATTTACTACCATGTATTTCTTTATCTCTTCTTTAATTTCCTGGTTGACCCACCTATTCTTTAGTAGGATGTTTTTTAACCTCCATGCTTTTGTGGACTTTCCAATTTTTTTTTCTTCTGTTGGACTTCAAGTTTCATAGAATTGTCGTCTGAAAATATGCATGGTATGGTCTTGATCTTTTTGTACTTGTTGAGGCCTGATTTGTGAGCCAATATGTGATCTATTCTGGAGAATGTTCCATGTGCACTTGAAAATAATGTATATTCTGCTGCTTTAGGGTGAAATGTTCTGAATGTCTCTGTTAAGTTTTTCTGGTCCAGTGTGTCATTCAAAGCCATTGTTTTCTTGTTGATTTTCTGCCTGGATATCAGTCCAAGTGGGGTGTTAAAGTCCCGTACTATTATCGTATTTTTATCAATGAGATTCTTTATGTTTGTGATCGTTTTATATAGTTGCATGCTCCCAAGTCTGAGGCATAAATATTTACGATTGTTAGATCTTCTTGTTGGGTATACCCCTTTATTATGATATAGTGCCTTTCTTCATCTCTGGTTACAGTCTTTGGTTTAAAATATAGTCAGATATAAATATGGTTATTCTGGCTTTCTTTTGATATCCATTTGCATGGTAAATATTTCTCCATCCCCTTACTTCCAATCTACAGGTGTCTTTATTTCTAAAATGAGTCTCTTGTAGGCCAAATATCAATGGGTCTTGTGTTATATCCATTCTGATACACTGTGTCTTTTGATTGTTGCATTTATTCCATTTGCCTTCAGAGTGATTATTGATAGATATGGATATAGTGCCATTGTATTACCTTTAAAGTCAGTGTTTTTGGAGACTTTCTGTCTTTCTTTTTAGTCTTTGTTTCTTTTGGTCTTTCCTTCCTACTCAAAGAGTCCCCTTTAATGTTTCCTGCAGGGTGGATTTAGTGGTCATGAAGTCCTTCAGTTTTTGTTTTGTTTTGTTTTGTCTGGGAAACTCTTTACTTTCCTTCTACTCTGAATGACATCCTTGCTTGATAAGGTATTCTTAGCTGCATATTTTTCCCATTTAGCACTTTGAATATAACATGCCACTTTCTTCTGGCCTGCCAATGTTCTGTGGAGAGATCTCTCACTAATCAGATTTGTGTTCCCTTGTAAGTTAGGGATTTCTTTTCCCTGGCTGCTTTCAGGATTCCTTCCTTATTTCTGTATTTTGCAAATTTTCCTATGACATGTCTTGATGTTGGCCTGCTTTTGTTGATTTTGATGGAAGCTCTCTGTGCCTCATGGATTTGGATGTCTCTTTGCTTCCTCAGAGTATAGAAGTTTTCAGCTAAAATTTGTTTAAATAAAACTTCCACTCCCTTTTCTTCTCTTCTTCTGGGACTCCTGGGTACAAATGATAGTATACTTTATGGAGTTGCTGAGTTCCTAAAGTCTATATTCTTGATCCAATATTTTTCTTTCCACCTTCTATTCAGCTTCATTATTTTCCATAATTCTATCTTCTATATCGGTTGTTTGTTCCTCTGCTTCTTCCATCTTTGTAGTTATTATATCCAGTCAGTTTTGCATTTTGGTTATAGCATTTTACCTTTCGAACTGACTTGTTTATAGGTTTTTTATCTCCGTGTTAAGGGACTCCTTTTTGTCTTCTATGGTTTTCATAAGCCCAACTAGTATCTTTATGATTGTTGCTTTCAATTCTATATCAGGCATATTACTTCTATCTGTTTCAGTTAGATTCTTGGCTGTTAACTTTTCTTGTTCTTTCTTTTGAGATGAGTTCTTCCATCTTGGCACTTTGTGTAGGTCTCTGTCTTTTTCTGTGTTAGGATACCCTGTCATGTTTTCTGCTCCTAAAAGCAATGTCTATATTAAGAAGAGGTCATATACTTCCAGGGCCAGATATTTCAGGAAGTATTTCTACTGTATACTGTGTCCACTCTGCTGTTGTGTTTTGGCTACTCTTTCTCTCAGGTCAGTCCTCTGTAAAGTTTCTCCTTGCCTGCAGGGGGAGTGTTTGGACCATATCCACAGTGTGGCAAGTTTTGACTTGGTGTGTTTGGTCTGTTTGTTAAAGAGGCTAGATATCATTTCACCTAGAGCTGAAGCTTTGCAACAGTCTATCATCAGTAGAATTTGTAGGTGTGTGGATTGTGCTGGTTCTGGGGGAGGTTCCTCCTGCTACTCTGACTCTCAGGTACCCTTGCCCCAGTAAAAAAGCACCTACAGAGCACAGGAGATGGGGCTTGGTTGTAAGTGGCTCAAGCCTCCACTGTGGATGCTCTGTTGCTCGCTAAAATCTGTACTTGTTAATGGGCAAGAGTAAAAATGGCATTAGCCAGCTCTCTTGTCCCTGGAAAGAGGAGTTCACACTTGCCTCTGTTTAGGAAGCCCTAACAGAAGAGTAAACAATCTCCCCTTGTTTGTTCCAGGCTTCCTTAGATTCCTGCCTTTACACTGTCTGTGTTTGAGCTGTCTGTCCACCTGGCACACAGTGCTCTTGTGTTTTATCTCCGGCACTCTGGCTGGGTTTAAAAACTCCCAGTTTTAGAGACCTGGCACAACATGGACCCATGGTGATACTCTGGGGGAGGGTCTCCATATGCTGTTCCTGGTGCTGGTTTGTCCCAGAAGGGCAGTTGTAAGAATGTGCAGGGGCTTAGAGTTTATGGTAAAGCACAGCAAAAAGCCAGCATCCAGGTTAGCTGCTCTAAGCAGCTGCTTCTACTCCTATGCTAATGAATGCAATAGCTCAATGGTGTCTGTGGGCTCTCTTGTCCCTGGAGAGGTAGTGCAGCCTCTCCCAAATGCACTCTAAGAAGGTAAACTGTCTCTCCCAGTGTAACTCAGGGAATCCTCAGACCATCCCTGTCTGCTCTGGGGCTTCTCCCCTCCTTTTCCACAGGAGCACCTCTATACCCACCAGGCTTCACTCCCATGATGGCCCAGACTTCTAAAACTTCAGACTTGTGCTCTGCTGCTTGTAAAATCTTGCAATTATCTGTCCCTCTCATTTTCCCAAACACTTGTTTTGGGGAAGTGTTTTTCTTGTGCAATGCCTGTGCCCTGCTCTCTCTTTCTCTCTTCTCTCTCTCTCTTATATAGGCTTCCTCCCCTCCACAGCATCTGCAATTCTTTTCTCCCCCCAATCACATCTCTGCATTTCCTACCTTCCACAATGTGGCCTCTTTTCTCCTTCTAGGTGTGTAGTTTGTTCTTTCAGTCCTCAGAACATCCCAGATTCCTGGGTGTTCAGAATGATTTGATATTTATCTAGCTGTGGTCAAGTGATGAGAAACATACGATTCTCCTACTTCTCTGCCATCTTAATTCCTCTCTCATGTTTTCATTTTCATTTGTCTCCATGTATTTTTTTATTTCTTCTGTGATTTTCTGGTTGACTCCCATTGTTTAATAAAATGTTGTTTACCCTCCATGTATTTGTGGTCTTTCAAGATCTTTTCTTGTGGTTGATTTCTAGTTTCATAGTGTTATGGTCAGTAAAGACGCATGATATGATATCAATCTTTTAGTATTTGTTGAACCCTTATTTATGACTTAATAGTGATCTACTCTGGAAGTTATCCCATGTGCACTCGAAAAGAATGTATATTCGCTGTTTCAGGGTGGATTGTTATGAATATGTCTGTTAAAGTCCGAAGGTCCAGTATATCATTCAAAGCCATTGTTTCCTTTTTGATATTCTTGTAGATGATCTGTCCATTGATGTAAATGGTGTTTTAAAGTCCCCCACTACTGTATTGTTATCAATTAGGTCCTTTATGTTTTTTTATTAATTGTTTTATATATTTGGGTGTTCCCATGCTGGGTGCATAAATACTTACAATTGTTAGATATTCTTGTTCAATTTTCCCTTTTATTATATGGTGCCCTTTTTTTTGTCTTTTGCAATCTTTGTGTAAGGTCTAGTTTGTCCAATATAATTGTTGCTACTCTGGCTTTCTGTTGGCATCCATTTCTGTGATAAATGGTTCTCTAACTCTTCTTTTTCAATTTGCATGTGTCTTTAGATAAAAATTAGTCTCTTGTCAGCAGTATATAGGTGGGTCTTTTTTTTTTTTCCATTTTGTCACCCTATGTTTTGATTGGAATATTTATTTAGTCCATTTACATCCAAAGCAATTATTTTTTTTAAGATTTTATTTATTTATTTGAGAGAGAGAGAGTGAGAGACAGAGAGCACGAGAGGGAAGAGGGTCAGAGGGAGAAGCAGACTCCCTGCTGAGCAGGGAGCCCAATGTGGGACTTGATCCCGGGACTCCAGGATCATGACCTGAGCCGAAAGCAGTCACTTAACCAACTGAGCCACCCAGGTGCCCCCCAAAGCAATTATTGATAGATATATATTGACTGCCATTTTACTACTGTGTTGTTGTTGTTTCTGGAGATTTTCTCTGATCTTTTCTTGTCTTTTTCACTTTTGGTCTCTCCCTTTCACTCCAAGTGAACTGTTTAATATTTCTTGTAGAGCTGGTTTAGTAGTCATGGACTCCTTTCGTTTTTATTTCTCTGGGAAACACTATCTCTCCTTTTATTCTAAATGATAGCCTTGCTGGATAGAGTAATCATGGCTGCAGATTTTTTCCATTCAGCACTTTGAGTATATCATGCCATTCCCTTCTGTCTTTCATCTCCCCATTTTTTATTTAGATTTTTTTTGTTTGCTTGTTTTTGCTATTGAATTGTATGAGCTCTCCTCTCTCTATATATATACACACACATGATTTCTTTAACCCCTTATCAGATATGTGATTTGCAAATATTTTCTTTCATTCAGTGGTTTGCCTTTTCATTTTGTTGATTATTTCTTTTGCTGTGCAGAGCTTTTTAGCTTGATGTATTCCCTCTTATTATTTATTTTGTTGTTTGTGTTTTTCGTGTCATATCTAAAAAAAAATTACCAAGACCAATGCCAAGGAGTTTTCCCCTGTTTTCTTCTAATAGTTTTGTGATTTTAGGTCTTGTCTTTAAGTCTTTAATTCATGTTAGGTTAATATTTATAAGTGTCGTAAAATAGATGTCCAATTTGAGTCTTCTGTATATGGTTATGCTGTATCCCAGTACCATTTACTGAAGAGTTTTCCCTTTCCCTATTGAGTATTCTTAGCTCCTTTGCCAAATATTAGTTGGCTGTATATGTGGGGATTTATTTTTGGCCTCCTCATTCTGTCCCATTGGTTTGTGTGTCTATTTTTATGCCACTATCATGTTTTTTTAGATTATTATATCTTTGTAGTATAGTTTCAAATTAGAAAGTCTGATAGTTCCAGCTTTTATCCCCCCTCAGGATTGCTTTGGTCAACCAGGGTGTTTTGTGGATCCATACAAAATTTAGAATATTTTTCCTATTATTGTGAAAAAAATGCCATTGGAATTTTTTTAAAAAATATTTTATTTATTTGACAGAGAGATACACAGTGAGAGAAGGAACACAAGCAGGGGGAGTCGGAGAGGAAGAAGCAGGCTTCCCGCTGAGCAGGGAGCCCGATGCGGGGCTCAATTCCAGGACCCCGGGATCAGGACCTGAGCCAAAGGCAGATGCTTAATGACTGACTGAGGCACCCGGGTGCCCCTGCCATTGAAAATTTGATAGGAATTATTTTGAATCTATAGATGGCTTTAGCTTCTATGGACATTTTTTTTTTCAGTATTAATTCTGCCAATCCAAGGACATAAGATATCTTCCCATGTGTTTGTGCCTTCTTCTATTCCTTTCATAAATGTCTTGTAGTTTTCAGAGAATAGATTTTTCATCTCCTTGATTAAATTTATTCCTGTGTTTCATTATTATTGGTGCTATTGTGAATGATATTTTCCTTTATTTCTTTTTATTTTAAGATATTTCATTGTTTTTTTTAATTTTATTTTATTATGTTATGTTAGTCACCATACAATACATCATTAGTTTTTGATGTAGTGATCCATCATTCATTGTTTCATATAACACCCAGTGCTCCATGTAGTACGTGCCCTCCTTAATATCCATCACCAGGCTAACCAATCCCCCACCCCCTCCCCTCTAAAACCCTCAGTTTGTTTCTCAGAGTCCATAGTCTCTCATGGTTCATCTCTCCCTCCGATTTCCCCCCTTCATTTTTCCCTTCCTTCTCCTAATGTCCTTCATGCTAGTCCTTATGTTCCACAAATAAGTAAAACCGTATTACAATTGACTTTCTCTGCTTGACTTATTTCACTTAGCATAATCTCCTCCAGTCCCATCCATGTTGATGTAAAAGTTAAGTATTCATCCTTTCTGATGGCTGAGTCATATTCCATTGTATATATGGACCACATCTTCTTTATTCATTCATCTGTTGAAGGGCATTTCATTGTTTATGCATAGAAATTCAAAGATTTCTGCACTTTTATTTGTATCCTGCAAACTTATTGAATTTGTTGATTAATTCTAACAGTTTTTTGTGGAGTCTTTAGGATTTTATATATAATCTGCAGATTATATCATCTGCAAACAAATACAATTTTATATCTTCTTTCCTTTTCTTCATTTTTTGATTGCTCTGTCTAGATCTTCCAGTCCTATATGAATAAGAGTGGAAAGAATAAGAGTATCTTCCTCTGATGTCAGAGAAAAAGTTTTCAAAGTTTTACCATTGAATATACTGTTAGATGTGTGTTTGTTGTATATTACCTTTACTAATTTTTAATATGTCCGTATGTGCCCAATTTGTAAAGATTTTTCATCATGAAAGCATATTGTGCTTTATCAAATGCTTTATTCTGAACTTATGATAAATATATGATTTTCATTCTCCATTCTATTGATGTGGTGAATCACATTTATTGATTTCTGTACATTGAGCCTTCTTTGCATTCCAGAAATAAATCTCACTTAATCATGCTGTATGATCATTTTCATTGTGCTCTTGAATTTGATTTCATAGCATTTTTTTGAGAATTTTTGCAACTATATTTTGGCTATTTCTTTGTAGTTTTCTTATAATGTTTTTATCTGCCTCTTTTATCAGGGTAATGCTGGATTCATGAGTCTGGGAGTGTTCTCTCATCTTCAATTTTTTTGGAAGTGCTTGAGGATTAGCATCAGTTATTTAAATGTGTGGTAGAATTCACTGGTGAAAATCATCTGGTCCTGTTTTGGGAGATTTTGGGTTACTGATTCAATCTTCTTATTCATTGTTGACCTTTTCAGATTTTCTATTTCTTTAGGATTCAGTCTTGGTAAGTTGTATGTTTGTATGAATTTATCCATTTCTTTAAGGTTGTACAATTCGTTGGCACATAATTTTTCATAGTATTCTTATGAACCTACATACTTCTGTGATTTCATTGTAATATCTTTTTTTTTTTAGTTCCCATTTTTTTTTTGAGCCTTCCTTGGGTTTGTCTTTCTTTTTCTTTCTTTCTTTCTTTCTTTCTTGCTAAAATTTTAGCTAAATTTTTCAATTCTTTTGTTTTCAAAAAATCAGCCTATAGTTTCATTAATCTTTTCTATTGTTTTTATGGTCGCTCATTTTATTTATTTCAGCTCTAACTTCATTATTTCCTTTCTCTGCTAACATTAGGCTTAGTTTGTTCTTTTTCTAATTTCTTGAATTGAAAAGTCAGGTTGTTTATTTGAGAACTTTCTTTTTTCTTTTCTTTTCATTTTCTTCTTCTTCTTCTTCTTCTTCTTCTTCTTCTTCTTCTTCTTCTT